>NW_028117047.1:0-498695 GCF_964273445.1 Streptopelia decaocto
AATGGGAAGAATTGGGACAAAAATTGGAAAATTTTTAAGGGACTTTGAAAAAATTTCAACTGGAATTTTAGCCATTTTTTGACGTGAAATTGTAAACATGTGGACATGGATTTTGAAAATTCTAGAGAGAATTTTAAAAGCTTCAACAGAATTTCAACAATTTTGAGACGGATTTGAAAAGTTTCAATGGGAATGGGAAGAATTGGGACAAAAATTGGAAAATTTTGAAGGGACTATGAAAAAATTTCAACTGGAATTTTAGCCATTTTTTGACGTGAAATTGTAAACATGTGGACATGGATTTTGAAAATTCTAGAGAGAATTTTAAAAGCTTCAACAGAATTTCAACAATTCTGAGAGGGATTTGAAAAGTTTCAATGGGAATGGGAAGAATTGGGACAAAAATTGGAAAATTTTGAAGGGACTTTGAAAAAATTTCAACTGGAATTTTAGCCATTTTTTGACGTGGAATTGTAAACATGTGGACATGGATTTTGAAAATTCTAGAGAGAATTTTAAAAGCTTCAAGAGAATTTCAACAATGTTGAGAGGGATTTGAAAAGTTTCAATGGGAATGGGAAGAATTGGGACAAAAATTGGAAAATTTTTAAGGGACTTTGAAAAAATTTCAACTGGAATTTTAGCCATTTTTTGACGTGAAATTGTAAACATGTGGACATGGATTTTGAAAATTCTAGAGAGAATTCTAAAAGCTTCAACAGAATTTCAACAATTCTGAGAGGGATTTGAAATGTTTCAATGGGAATGGGAAGAATTGGGACAAAAATTGGAAAATTTTTAAGGGACTTTGAAAAAATTTCAACTGGAATTTTAGCCATTTTTTGACGTGAAATTGTAAACATGTGGACATGGATTTTGAAAATTCTAGAGAGAATTTTAAAAGCTTCAACAGAATTTCAACAATTTTGAGAGGGATTTGAAAAGTTTCAATGGGAATGGGAAGAATTGGGACAAAAATTGGGAAATTTTTAAGGGACTTTGAAAAAATTTCAACTGGAATTTTAGCCATTTTTTGACGTGGAATTGTAAACATGTGGACATGGATTTTGAAAATTCTAGAGAGAATTTTAAAAGCTTCAACAGAATTTCAACAATTTTGAGAGGGATTTGAAAAGTTTCAATGGGAATGGGAAGAATTGGGACAAAAATTGGAAAATTTTTAAGGGACTTTGAAAAAATTTCAACTGGAATTTTAGCCATTTTTTGACGTGAAATTGTAAACATGTGGACATGGATTTTGAAAATTCTAGAGAGAATTTTGAAAGCTTCAAGAGCATTTCAACAATTCTGAGAGGGATTTGAAATGCTTCAATGGGAATGGGAAGAATTGGGACAAAAATTGGAAAATTTTTAAGGGACTTTGAAAAAATTTCAACTGGAATTTTAGCAATTTTTTGATGTGAAATTGTAAACATGTGGACATGGATTTTGAAAATTCTAGAGAGAATTTTAAAAGCTTCAACAGAATTTCAACAATTTTGAGAGGGATTTGAAAAGTTTCAATGGGAATGGGAAGAATTGGGACAAAAATTGGAAAATTTTTAAGGGACTTTGAAAAAATTTCAACTGGAATTTTAGCCATTTTTTGACGTGAAATTGTAAACATGTGGACATGGATTTTGAAAATTCTAGAGAGAATTCTAAAAGCTTCAACAGAATTTCAACAATTCTGAGAGGGATTTGAAATGTTTCAATGGGAATGGGAAGAATTGGGACAAAAATTGGAAAATTTTTAAGGGACTTTGAAAAAATTTCAACTGGAATTTTAGCCATTTTTTGACGTGAAATTGTAAACATGTGGACATGGATTTTGAAAATTCTAGAGAGAATTTTAAAAGCTTCAACAGAATTTCAACAATTTTGAGAGGGATTTGAAAAGTTTCAATGGGAATGGGAAGAATTGGGACAAAAATTGGAAAATTTTTAAGGGACTTTGAAAAAATTTCAACTGGAATTTTAGCCATTTTTTGACGTGGAATTGTAAACATGTGGACATGGATTTTGAAAATTCTAGAGAGAATTTTAAAAGCTTCAACAGAATTTCAACAATTTTGAGAGGGATTTGAAAAGTTTCAATGGGAATGGGAAGAATTGGGACAAAAATTGGAAAATTTTTAAGGGACTTCGAAAAAATTTCAACTGGAATTTTAGCCATTTTTTGACGTGAAATTGTAAACATGTGGACATGGATTTTGAAAATTCTAGAGAGAATTTTAAAAGCTTCAACAGAATTTCAACAATGTTGAGAGGGATTTGAAAAGTTTCAATGGGAATGGGAAGAATTGGGACAAAAATTGGAAAATTTTGAAGGGACTTTGAAAAAATTTCAACTGGAATTTTAGCCATTTTTTGACGTGAAATTGTGTCACAGTATCACAGTATGTTTGGGATTGGAAGGGACCTCAAAAGATCATCTAGTCCAATCCCCCTGCTGGAGCAGGAACACCTAGGTGAGGTCGCACAGGAACATGTCCAGGCGGGTTTTGAACGTCTCCAGAGAAGGAGACTCCACAACCTCCCTGGGCAGCCTGTTCCAGTGCTCTGTCACCCTCACTGAGAAGAAGTTTCTTCTCAAATTTAAGTGGAACCTCTTGTGTTCCAGCTTGATCCCATTACCCCTTGTCTTATCATTGTTTGCCACTGAGAAGAGTCTGGCTCCATCCTCATGGCACTCACCCTTTATATATTTATAAACATTAATAAGGTCCCCCCTTAGTCTCCTCTTCTCCAAACTAAAGAGACCCAGCTCCCTCAGCCTTTCTTCATAAGGGAGGTGCTCCACTCCCTTAATCATCTTGGTTGCCCTACGCTGGACCCTCTCCAGCAGTTCCCTGTCCTTCTTGAACTGAGGGGCCCAGAACTGGACACAATATTCCAGATGTGGTCTCACCAGGGCAGAGTAGAGGGGAAGGAGGACCTCTCTCGATCTACTAACCACCCCCCACATGTAAACATGTGGACATGGATTTTGAAAATTCTAGAGAGAATTCTAAAAGCTTCAACAGAATTTCAACAATTTTGAGAGGGATTTGAAAAGTTTCAATGGGAATGGGAAGAATTGGGACAAAAACTGGAAAATTTTTAAGGGACTTTGAAAAAATTTCAACTGGAATTTTAGCCATTTTTTGACGTGAAATTGTAAACATGTGGACATGGATTTTGAAAATTCTAGAGAGAATTTTAAAAGCTTCAACAGAATTTCAACAATTTTGAGAGGGATTTGAAAAGTTTCAATGGGAATGGGAAGAATTGGGACAAAAATTGGAAAATTTTTAAGGGACTTTGAAAAAATTTCAACTGGAATTTTAGCCATTTTTTGACGTGAAATTGTAAACATGTGGACATGGATTTTGAAAATTCTAGAGAGAATTTTAAAAGCTTCAACAGAATTTCAACAATTCTGAGAGGGATTTGAAAAGTTTCAATGGGAATGGGAAGAATTGGGACAAAAATTGGAAAATTTTGAAGGGACTTTGAAAAAATTTCAGCTGGAATTTTAGCCATTTTTTGACGTGAAATTGTAAACATGTGGACATGGATTTTGAAAATTCTAGAGAGAATTTTAAAAGCTTCAACAGAATTTCAACAATTCTGAGAGGAATTTGAAAAGTTTCAATGGGAATGGGAAGAATTGGGACAAAAATTGGAAAATTTTTAAGGGACTTTGAAAAAATTTCAACTGGAATTTTAGCAATTTTTTGACGTGAAATTGTAAACATGTGGACATGGATTTTGAAAATTCTAGAGAGAATTTTAAAAGCTTCAACAGAATTTCAACAATTTTGAGAGGGATTTGAAAAGTTTCAATGGGAATGGGAAGAATTGGGACAAAAATTGGAAAATTTTTAAGGGACTTTGAAAAAATTTCAACTGGAATTTTAGCCATTTTTTGACGTGAAATTGTAAACATGTGGACATGGATTTTGAAAATTCTAGAGAGAATTCTAAAAGCTTCAACAGAATTTCAACAATTCTGAGAGGGATTTGAAAAGTTTCAATGGGAATGGGAAGAATTGGGACAAAAATTGGAAAATTTTTAAGGGACTTTGAAAAAATTTCAACTGGAATTTTAGCCATTTTTTGACGTGAAATTGTAAACATGTGGACATGGATTTTGAAAATTCTAGAGAGAATTTTAAAAGCTTCAACAGAATTTCAACAATTTTGAGAGGGATTTGAAAAGTTTCAATGGGAATGGGAAGAATTGGGACAAAAATTGGGAAATTTTTAAGGGACTTTGAAAAAATTTCAACTGGAATTTTAGCCATTTTTTGACGTGGAATTGTAAACATGTGGACATGGATTTTGAAAATTCTAGAGAGAATTCTAAAAGCTTCAACAGAATTTCAACAATTCTGAGAGGGATTTGAAAAGTTTCAATGGGAATGGGAAGAATTGGGACAAAAATTGGAAAATTTTTAAGGGACTTTGAAAAAATTTCAACTGGAATTTTAGCCATTTTTTGACGTGAAATTGTAAACATGTGGACATGGATTTTGAAAATTCTAGAGAGAATTCTAAAAGCTTCAACAGAATTTCAACAATTCTGAGAGGGATTTGAAATGTTTCAATGGGAATGGGAAGAATTGGGACAAAAATTGGAAAATTTTGAAGGGACTTTGAAAAAATTTCAACTGGAATTTTAGCCATTTTTTGACGTGAAATTGTAAACATGTGGACATGGATTTTGAAAATTCTAGAGAGAATTTTAAAAGCTTCAACAGAATTTCAACAATTCTGAGAGGGATTTGAAAAGTTTCAATGGGAATGGGAAGAATTGGGACAAAAATTGGAAAATTTTGAAGGGACTTTGAAAAAATTTCAGCTGGAATTTTAGCCATTTTTTGACGTGAAATTGTAAACATGTGGACATGGATTTTGAAAATTCTAGAGAGAATTCTAAAAGCTTCAACAGAATTTCAACAATTTTGAGAGGGATTTGAAAAGTTTCAATGGGAATGGGAAGAATTGGGACAAAAATTGGGAAATTTTTAAGGGACTTTGAAAAAATTTCAACTGGAATTTTAGCCATTTTTTGACGTGAAATTGTAAACATGTGGACATGGATTTTGAAAATTCTAGAGAGAATTTTAAAAGCTTCAAGAGAATTTCAACAGTTTTGAGAGGGATTTGAAAAGTTTCAATGGGAATGGGAAGAATTGGGACAAAAATTGGAAAATTTTTAAGGGATTTGAAAAAATTTCAACTGGAATTTTAGCCATTTTTTGACGTGAAATTGTAAACATGTGGACATGGATTTTGAAAATTCTAGAGAGAATTTTAAAAGCTTCAACAGAATTTCAACAATTTTGAGAGGGATTTGAAAAGTTTCAATGGGAATGTGAAGAATTGGGACAAAAATTGGAAAATTTTTAAGGGACTTTGAAAAAATTTCAACTGGAATTTTAGCCATTTTTTGACGTGGAATTGTAAACATGTGGACATGGATTTTGAAAATTCTAGAGAGAATTTTAAAAGCTTCAACAGAATTTCAACAATTTTGAGAGGGATTTGAAAAGTTTCAATGGGAATGTGAAGAATTGGGACAAAAATTGGAAAATTTTTAAGGGACTTTGAAAAAATTTCAACTGGAATTTTAGCCATTTTTTGACGTGGAATTGTAAACATGTGGACATGGATTTTGAAAATTCTAGAGAGAATTTTAAAAGCTTCAACAGAATTTCAACAATTTTGAGAGGGATTTGAAAAGTTTCAATGGGAATGGGAAGAATTGGGACAAAAATTGGGAAATTTTTAAGGGACTTTGAAAAAATTTCAACTGGAATTTTAGCCATTTTTTGACGTGGAATTGTAAACATGTGGACATGGATTTTGAAAATTCTAGAGAGAATTCTAAAAGCTTCAACAGAATTTCAACAATTTTGAGAGGGATTTGAAAAGTTTCAATGGGAATGGGAAGAATTGGGACAAAAATTGGAAAATTTTTAAGGGACTTTGAAAAAATTTCAACTGGAATTTTAGCCATTTTTTGACGTGAAATTGTAAACATGTGGACATGGATTTTGAAAATTCTAGAGAGAATTCTAAAAGCTTCAACAGAATTTCAACAATTCTGAGAGGGATTTGAAATGTTTCAATGGGAATGGGAAGAATTGGGACAAAAATTGGAAAATTTTTAAGGGACTTTGAAAAAATTTCAACTGGAATTTTAGCCATTTTTTGACGTGAAATTGTAAACATGTGGACATGGATTTTGAAAATTCTAGAGAGAATTTTAAAAGCTTCAACAGAATTTCAACAATTCTGAGAGGGATTTGAAAAGTTTCAATGGGAATGGGAAGAATTGGGACAAAAATTGGAAAATTTTGAAGGGACTTTGAAAAAATTTCAGCTGGAATTTTAGCCATTTTTTGACGTGAAATTGTAAACATGTGGACATGGATTTTGAAAATTCTAGAGAGAATTCTAAAAGCTTCAACAGAATTTCAACAATTTTGAGAGGGATTTGAAAAGTTTCAATGGGAATGGGAAGAATTGGGACAAAAATTGGGAAATTTTTAAGGGACTTTGAAAAAATTTCAACTGGAATTTTAGCCATTTTTTGACGTGAAATTGTAAACATGTGGACATGGATTTTGAAAATTCTAGAGAGAATTTTAAAAGCTTCAAGAGAATTTCAACAGTTTTGAGAGGGATTTGAAAAGTTTCAATGGGAATGGGAAGAATTGGGACAAAAATTGGAAAATTTTTAAGGGATTTGAAAAAATTTCAACTGGAATTTTAGCCATTTTTTGACGTGAAATTGTAAACATGTGGACATGGATTTTGAAAATTCTAGAGAGAATTTTAAAAGCTTCAACAGAATTTCAACAATTTTGAGAGGGATTTGAAAAGTTTCAATGGGAATGTGAAGAATTGGGACAAAAATTGGAAAATTTTTAAGGGACTTTGAAAAAATTTCAACTGGAATTTTAGCCATTTTTTGACGTGGAATTGTAAACATGTGGACATGGATTTTGAAAATTCTAGAGAGAATTTTAAAAGCTTCAACAGAATTTCAACAATTTTGAGAGGGATTTGAAAAGTTTCAATGGGAATGTGAAGAATTGGGACAAAAATTGGAAAATTTTTAAGGGACTTTGAAAAAATTTCAACTGGAATTTTAGCCATTTTTTGACGTGGAATTGTAAACATGTGGACATGGATTTTGAAAATTCTAGAGAGAATTTTAAAAGCTTCAACAGAATTTCAACAATTTTGAGAGGGATTTGAAAAGTTTCAATGGGAATGGGAAGAATTGGGACAAAAATTGGGAAATTTTTAAGGGACTTTGAAAAAATTTCAACTGGAATTTTAGCCATTTTTTGATGTGAAATTGTAAACATGTGGACATGGATTTTGAAAATTCTAGAGAGAATTTTAAAAGCTTCAACAGAATTTCAACAATTCTGAGAGGGATTTGAAAAGTTTCAATGGGAATGGGAAGAATTGGGACAAAAATTGGAAAATTTTTAAGGGACTTTGAAAAAATTTCAACTGGAATTTTAGCAATTTTTTGATGTGAAATTGTAAACATGTGGACATGGATTTTGAAAATTCTAGAGAGAATTCTAAAAGCTTCAACAGAATTTCAACAATTTTGAGAGGGATTTGAAAAGTTTCAATGGGAATGGGAAGAATTGGGACAAAAATTGGAAAATTTTTAAGGGACTTTGAAAAAATTTCAACTGGAATTTTAGCCATTTTTTGACGTGAAATTGTAAACATGTGGACATGGATTTTGAAAATTCTAGAGAGAATTCTAAAAGCTTCAACAGAATTTCAACAATTCTGAGAGGGATTTGAAAAGTTTCAATGGGAATGGGAAGAATTGGGACAAAAATTGGAAAATTTTTAAGGGACTTTGAAAAAATTTCAACTGGAATTTTAGCCATTTTTTGACGTGAAATTGTAAACATGTGGACATGGATTTTGAAAATTCTAGAGAGAATTTTAAAAGCTTCAACAGAATTTCAACAATTCTGAGAGGGATTTGAAAAGTTTCAATGGGAATGGGCAGAATTGGGACAAAAATTGGAAAATTTTTAAGGGACTTTGAAAAAATTTCAACTGGAATTTTAGCAATTTTTTGATGTGAAATTGTAAACATGTGGACATGGATTTTGAAAATTCTAGAGAGAATTTTAAAAGCTTCAACAGAATTTCAACAATTTTGAGAGGGATTTGAAAAGTTTCAATGGGAATGGGAAGAATTGGGACAAAAATTGGAAAATTTTTAAGGGACTTTGAAAAAATTTCAACTGGAATTTTAGCCATTTTTTGACGTGAAATTGTAAACATGTGGACATGGATTTTGAAAATTCTAGAGAGAATTCTAAAAGCTTCAACAGAATTTCAACAATTCTGAGAGGGATTTGAAAAGTTTCAATGGGAATGGGAAGAATTGGGACAAAAACTGGAAAATTTTTAAGGGACTTTGAAAAAATTTCAACTGGAATTTTAGCCATTTTTTGACGTGAAATTGTAAACATGTGGACATGGATTTTGAAAATTCTAGAGAGAATTTTAAAAGCTTCAAGAGAATTTCAACAATTTTGAGAGGGATTTGAAAAGTTTCAATGGGAATGGGAAGAATTGGGACAAAAATTGGAAAATTTTTAAGGGACTTTGAAAAAATTTCAACTGGAATTTTAGCCATTTTTTGACGTGGAATTGTAAACATGTGGACATGGATTTTGAAAATTCTAGAGAGAATTTTAAAAGCTTCAACAGAATTTCAACAATTTTGAGAGGGATTTGAAAAGTTTCAATGGGAATGGGAAGAATTGGGACAAAAATTGGAAAATTTTTAAGGGACTTTGAAAAAATTTCAACTGGAATTTTAGCCATTTTTTGACGTGAAATTGTAAACATGTGGACATGGATTTTGAAAATTCTAGAGAGAATTTTAAAAGCTTCAACAGAATTTCAACAATTTTGAGAGGGATTTGAAAAGTTTCAATGGGAATGGGAAGAATTGGGACAAAAATTGGAAAATTTTGAAGGGACTTTGAAAAAATTTCAGCTGGAATTTTAGCCATTTTTTGACGTGAAATTGTAAACATGTGGACATGGATTTTGAAAATTCTAGAGAGAATTTTAAAAGCTTCAACAGAATTTCAACAATTCTGAGAGGGATTTGAAAAGTTTCAATGGGAATGGGAAGAATTGGGACAAAAATTGGAAAATTTTTAAGGGACTTTGAAAAAATTTCAACTGGAATTTTAGCAATTTTTTGATGTGAAATTGTAAACATGTGGACATGGATTTTGAAAATTCTAGAGAGAATTTTAAAAGCTTCAACAGAATTTCATCAATTTTGAGAGGGATTTGAAAAGTTTCAATGGGAATGGGAAGAATTGGGACAAAAATTGGAAAATTTTTAAGGGACTTTGAAAAAATTTCAACTGGAATTTTAGCCATTTTTTGACGTGAAATTGTAAACATGTGGACATGGATTTTGAAAATTCTAGAGAGAATTCTAAAAGCTTCAAGAGCATTTCAACAATTCTGAGAGGGACTTGAAATGCTTCAATGGGAATGGGAAGAATTGGGACAAAAATTGGAAAATTTTTAAGGGACTTTGAAAAAATTTCAACTGGAATTTTAGCCATTTTTTGACGTGAAATTGTAAACATGTGGACATGGATTTTGAAAATTCTAGAGAGAATTTTAAAAGCTTCAACAGAATTTCAACAATTTTGAGAGGGATTTGAAAAGTTTCAATGGGAATGGGAAGAATTGGGACAAAAATTGGAAAATTTTTAAGGGACTTTGAAAAAATTTCAACTGGAATTTTAGCCATTTTTTGACGCGAAATTGTAAACATGTGGACATGGATTTTGAAAATTCTAGAGAGAATTCTAAAAGCTTCAACAGAATTTCAACAATTCTGAGAGGGATTTGAAAAGTTTCAATGGGAATGGGAAGAATTGGGACAAAAATTGGAAAATTTTTAAGGGACTTTGAAAAAATTTCAACTGGAATTTTAGCCATTTTTTGACGCGAAATTGTAAACATGTGGACATGGATTTTGAAAATTCTAGAGAGAATTCTAAAAGCTTCAACAGAATTTCAACAATTCTGAGAGGGATTTGAAAAGTTTCAATGGGAATGGGAAGAATTGGGACAAAAATTGGAAAATTTTTAAGGGACTTTGAAAAAATTTCAACTGGAATTTTAGCCATTTTTTGACGTGAAATTGTAAACACGTGGACATGGATTTTGAAAATTCTAGAGAGAATTCTAAAAGCTTCAACAGAATTTCAACAATGTTGAGAGGGATTTGAAAAGTTTCAATGGGAATGGGAAGAATTGGGACAAAAATTGGAAAATTTGGAAAGGGACTTCGAAAAAATTTCAACTGGAATTTTAGCCATTTTTTGACGCGAAATTGTAAACATGTGGACATGGATTTTGAAAATTCTAGAGAGAATTTTAAAAGCTTCAACAGAATTTCAACAATGTTGAGAGGGATTTGAAAAGTTTCAATGGGAATGGGAAGAATTGGGACAAAAATTGGAAAATTTTGAAGGGACTTTGAAAAAATTTCAACTGGAATTTTAGCCATTTTTTGACGTGAAATTGTGTCACAGTATCACAGTATGTTTGGGATTGGAAGGGACCTCAAAAGATCATCTAGTCCAATCCCCCTGCTGGAGCAGGAACACCTAGGTGAGGTCGCACAGGAACATGTCCAGGCGGGTTTTGAACGTCTCCAGAGAAGGAGACTCCACAACCTCCCTGGGCAGCCTGTTCCAGTGCTCTGTCACCCTCACTGAGAAGAAGTTTCTTCTCAAATTTAAGTGGAACCTCTTGTGTTCCAGCTTGATCCCATTACCCCTTGTCTTATCATTGTTTGCCACTGAGAAGAGTCTGGCTCCATCCTCATGGCACTCACCCTTTATATATTTATAAACATTAATAAGGTCCCCCCTTAGTCTCCTCTTCTCCAAACTAAAGAGACCCAGCTCCCTCAGCCTTTCTTCATAAGGGAGGTGCTCCACTCCCTTAATCATCTTGGTTGCCCTACGCTGGACCCTCTCCAGCAGTTCCCTGTCCTTCTTGAACTGAGGGGCCCAGAACTGGACACAATATTCCAGATGTGGTCTCACCAGTGCAGAGTAGAGGGGAAGGAGGACCTCTCTCGATCTACTAACCACCCCCCACATGTAAACATGTGGACATGGATTTTGAAAATTCTAGAGAGAATTCTAAAAGCTTCAACAGAATTTCAACAATTCTGAGAGGGATTTGAAAAGTTTCAATGGGAATGGGAAGAATTGGGACAAAAACTGGAAAATTTTTAAGGGACTTTGAAAAAATTTCAACTGGAATTTTAGCCATTTTTTGACGTGAAATTGTAAACATGTGGACATGGATTTTGAAAATTCTAGAGAGAATTTTAAAAGCTTCAACAGAATTTCAACAATTTTGAGAGGGATTTGAAAAGTTTCAATGGGAATGGGAAGAATTGGGACAAAAATTGGAAAATTTTTAAGGGACTTTGAAAAAATTTCAACTGGAATTTTAGCCATTTTTTGACGTGAAATTGTAAACATGTGGACATGGATTTTGAAAATTCTAGAGAGAATTTTAAAAGCTTCAACAGAATTTCAACAATTCTGAGAGGGATTTGAAAAGTTTCAATGAGAATGGGAAGAATTGGGACAAAAATTGGAAAATTTTGAAGGGACTTTGAAAAAATTTCAGCTGGAATTTTAGCCATTTTTTGACGTGAAATTGTAAACATGTGGACATGGATTTTGAAAATTCTAGAGAGAATTTTAAAAGCTGCAACAGAATTTCAACAATTCTGAGAGGAATTTGAAAAGTTTCAATGGGAATGGGAAGAATTGGGACAAAAATTGGAAAATTTTTAAGGGACTTTGAAAAAATTTCAACTGGAATTTTAGCAATTTTTTGACGTGAAATTGTAAACATGTGGACATGGATTTTGAAAATTCTAGAGAGAATTTTAAAAGCTTCAACAGAATTTCAACAATTTTGAGAGGGATTTGAAAAGTTTCAATGGGAATGGGAAGAATTGGGACAAAAATTGGAAAATTTTTAAGGGACTTTGAAAAAATTTCAACTGGAATTTTAGCCATTTTTTGACGTGAAATTGTAAACATGTGGACATGGATTTTGAAAATTCTAGAGAGAATTCTAAAAGCTTCAACAGAATTTCAACAATTCTGAGAGGGATTTGAAATGTTTCAATGGGAATGGGAAGAATTGGGACAAAAATTGGAAAATTTTTAAGGGACTTTGAAAAAATTTCAACTGGAATTTTAGCCATTTTTTGACGTGAAATTGTAAACATGTGGACATGGATTTTGAAAATTCTAGAGAGAATTTTAAAAGCTTCAACAGAATTTCAACAATTCTGAGAGGGATTTGAAAAGTTTCAATGGGAATGGGAAGAATTGGGACAAAAATTGGAAAATTTTGAAGGGACTTTGAAAAAATTTCAGCTGGAATTTTAGCCATTTTTTGACGTGAAATTGTAAACATGTGGACATGGATTTTGAAAATTCTAGAGAGAATTCTAAAAGCTTCAACAGAATTTCAACAATTTTGAGAGGGATTTGAAAAGTTTCAATGGGAATGGGAAGAATTGGGACAAAAATTGGAAAATTTTTAAGGGACTTTGAAAAAATTTCAACTGGAATTTTAGCCATTTTTTGACGTGAAATTGTAAACATGTGGACATGGATTTTGAAAATTCTAGAGAGAATTTTAAAAGCTTCAAGAGAATTTCAACAGTTTTGAGAGGGATTTGAAAAGTTTCAATGGGAATGGGAAGAATTGGGACAAAAATTGGAAAATTTTTAAGGGATTTGAAAAAATTTCAACTGGAATTTTAGCCATTTTTTGACGTGAAATTGTAAACATGTGGACATGGATTTTGAAAATTCTAGAGAGAATTTTAAAAGCTTCAACAGAATTTCAACAATTTTGAGAGGGATTTGAAAAGTTTCAATGGGAATGGGAAGAATTGGGACAAAAATTGGAAAATTTTTAAGGGACTTTGAAAAAATTTCAACTGGAATTTTAGCCATTTTTTGACGTGGAATTGTAAACATGTGGACATGGATTTTGAAAATTCTAGAGAGAATTTTAAAAGCTTCAACAGAATTTCAACAATTTTGAGAGGGATTTGAAAAGTTTCAATGGGAATGTGAAGAATTGGGACAAAAATTGGAAAATTTTTAAGGGACTTTGAAAAAATTTCAACTGGAATTTTAGCCATTTTTTGACGTGGAATTGTAAACATGTGGACATGGATTTTGAAAATTCTAGAGAGAATTTTAAAAGCTTCAACAGAATTTCAACAATTTTGAGAGGGATTTGAAAAGTTTCAATGGGAATGGGAAGAATTGGGACAAAAATTGGGAAATTTTTAAGGGACTTTGAAAAAATTTCAACTGGAATTTTAGCCATTTTTTGACGTGGAATTGTAAACATGTGGACATGGATTTTGAAAATTCTAGAGAGAATTCTAAAAGCTTCAAGAGAATTTCAACAATTTTGAGAGGGATTTGAAAAGTTTCAATGGGAATGGGAAGAATTGGGACAAAAATTGGAAAATTTTTAAGGGACTTTGAAAAAATTTCAACTGGAATTTTAGCCATTTTTTGACGTGAAATTGTAAACATGTGGACATGGATTTTGAAAATTCTAGAGAGAATTCTAAAAGCTTCAACAGAATTTCAACAATTCTGAGAGGGATTTGAAATGTTTCAATGGGAATGGGAAGAATTGGGACAAAAATTGGAAAATTTTTAAGGGACTTTGAAAAAATTTCAACTGGAATTTTAGCCATTTTTTGACGTGAAATTGTAAACATGTGGACATGGATTTTGAAAATTCTAGAGAGAATTTTAAAAGCTTCAACAGAATTTCAACAATTCTGAGAGGGATTTGAAAAGTTTCAATGGGAATGGGAAGAATTGGGACAAAAATTGGAAAATTTTGAAGGGACTTTGAAAAAATTTCAGCTGGAATTTTAGCCATTTTTTGACGTGAAATTGTAAACATGTGGACATGGATTTTGAAAATTCTAGAGAGAATTCTAAAAGCTTCAACAGAATTTCAACAATTTTGAGAGGGATTTGAAAAGTTTCAATGGGAATGGGAAGAATTGGGACAAAAATTGGAAAATTTTTAAGGGACTTTGAAAAAATTTCAACTGGAATTTTAGCCATTTTTTGACGTGAAATTGTAAACATGTGGACATGGATTTTGAAAATTCTAGAGAGAATTTTAAAAGCTTCAAGAGAATTTCAACAGTTTTGAGAGGGATTTGAAAAGTTTCAATGGGAATGGGAAGAATTGGGACAAAAATTGGAAAATTTTTAAGGGATTTGAAAAAATTTCAACTGGAATTTTAGCCATTTTTTGACGTGAAATTGTAAACATGTGGACATGGATTTTGAAAATTCTAGAGAGAATTTTAAAAGCTTCAACAGAATTTCAACAATTTTGAGAGGGATTTGAAAAGTTTCAATGGGAATGGGAAGAATTGGGACAAAAATTGGGAAATTTTTAAGGGACTTTGAAAAAATTTCAACTGGAATTTTAGCCATTTTTTGACGTGGAATTGTAAACATGTGGACATGGATTTTGAAAATTCTAGAGAGAATTTTAAAAGCTTCAACAGAATTTCAACAATTTTGAGAGGGATTTGAAAAGTTTCAATGGGAATGTGAAGAATTGGGACAAAAATTGGAAAATTTTTAAGGGACTTTGAAAAAATTTCAACTGGAATTTTAGCCATTTTTTGACGTGGAATTGTAAACATGTGGACATGGATTTTGAAAATTCTAGAGAGAATTTTAAAAGCTTCAACAGAATTTCAACAATTTTGAGAGGGATTTGAAAAGTTTCAATGGGAATGGGAAGAATTGGGACAAAAATTGGGAAATTTTTAAGGGACTTTGAAAAAATTTCAACTGGAATTTTAGCCATTTTTTGACGTGGAATTGTAAACATGTGGACATGGATTTTGAAAATTCTAGAGAGAATTCTAAAAGCTTCAACAGAATTTCAACAATTTTGAGAGGGATTTGAAAAGTTTCAATGGGAATGGGAAGAATTGGGACAAAAATTGGAAAATTTTTAAGGGACTTTGAAAAAATTTCAACTGGAATTTTAGCCATTTTTTGACGTGAAATTGTAAACATGTGGACATGGATTTTGAAAATTCTAGAGAGAATTCTAAAAGCTTCAACAGAATTTCAACAATTCTGAGAGGGATTTGAAATGTTTCAATGGGAATGGGAAGAATTGGGACAAAAATTGGAAAATTTTTAAGGGACTTTGAAAAAATTTCAACTGGAATTTTAGCCATTTTTTGACGTGAAATTGTAAACATGTGGACATGGATTTTGAAAATTCTAGAGAGAATTTTAAAAGCTTCAACAGAATTTCAACAATTCTGAGAGGGATTTGAAAAGTTTCAATGGGAATGGGAAGAATTGGGACAAAAATTGGAAAATTTTGAAGGGACTTTGAAAAAATTTCAGCTGGAATTTTAGCCATTTTTTGACGTGAAATTGTAAACATGTGGACATGGATTTTGAAAATTCTAGAGAGAATTCTAAAAGCTTCAACAGAATTTCAACAATTTTGAGAGGGATTTGAAAAGTTTCAATGGGAATGGGAAGAATTGGGACAAAAATTGGGAAATTTTTAAGGGACTTTGAAAAAATTTCAACTGGAATTTTAGCCATTTTTTGACGTGAAATTGTAAACATGTGGACATGGATTTTGAAAATTCTAGAGAGAATTTTAAAAGCTTCAAGAGAATTTCAACAGTTTTGAGAGGGATTTGAAAAGTTTCAATGGGAATGGGAAGAATTGGGACAAAAATTGGAAAATTTTTAAGGGATTTGAAAAAATTTCAACTGGAATTTTAGCCATTTTTTGACGTGAAATTGTAAACATGTGGACATGGATTTTGAAAATTCTAGAGAGAATTTTAAAAGCTTCAACAGAATTTCAACAATTTTGAGAGGGATTTGAAAAGTTTCAATGGGAATGTGAAGAATTGGGACAAAAATTGGAAAATTTTTAAGGGACTTTGAAAAAATTTCAACTGGAATTTTAGCCATTTTTTGACGTGGAATTGTAAACATGTGGACATGGATTTTGAAAATTCTAGAGAGAATTTTAAAAGCTTCAACAGAATTTCAACAATTTTGAGAGGGATTTGAAAAGTTTCAATGGGAATGGGAAGAATTGGGACAAAAATTGGGAAATTTTTAAGGGACTTTGAAAAAATTTCAACTGGAATTTTAGCCATTTTTTGATGTGAAATTGTAAACATGTGGACATGGATTTTGAAAATTCTAGAGAGAATTTTAAAAGCTTCAACAGAATTTCAACAATTCTGAGAGGGATTTGAAAAGTTTCAATGGGAATGGGAAGAATTGGGACAAAAATTGGAAAATTTTTAAGGGACTTTGAAAAAATTTCAACTGGAATTTTAGCAATTTTTTGATGTGAAATTGTAAACATGTGGACATGGATTTTGAAAATTCTAGAGAGAATTCTAAAAGCTTCAACAGAATTTCAACAATTTTGAGAGGGATTTGAAAAGTTTCAATGGGAATGGGAAGAATTGGGACAAAAATTGGAAAATTTTTAAGGGACTTTGAAAAAATTTCAACTGGAATTTTAGCCATTTTTTGACGTGAAATTGTAAACATGTGGACATGGATTTTGAAAATTCTAGAGAGAATTCTAAAAGCTTCAACAGAATTTCAACAATTCTGAGAGGGATTTGAAAAGTTTCAATGGGAATGGGAAGAATTGGGACAAAAATTGGAAAATTTTTAAGGGACTTTGAAAAAATTTCAACTGGAATTTTAGCCATTTTTTGACGTGAAATTGTAAACATGTGGACATGGATTTTGAAAATTCTAGAGAGAATTTTAAAAGCTTCAACAGAATTTCAACAATTCTGAGAGGGATTTGAAAAGTTTCAATGGGAATGGGAAGAATTGGGACAAAAATTGGAAAATTTTTAAGGGACTTTGAAAAAATTTCAACTGGAATTTTAGCAATTTTTTGATGTGAAATTGTAAACATGTGGACATGGATTTTGAAAATTCTAGAGAGAATTTTAAAAGCTTCAACAGAATTTCAACAATTTTGAGAGGGATTTGAAAAGTTTCAATGGGAATGGGAAGAATTGGGACAAAAATTGGAAAATTTTTAAGGGACTTTGAAAAAATTTCAACTGGAATTTTAGCCATTTTTTGACGTGAAATTGTAAACATGTGGACATGGATTTTGAAAATTCTAGAGAGAATTCTAAAAGCTTCAACAGAATTTCAACAATTCTGAGAGGGATTTGAAAATTTTCAATGGGAATGGGAAGAATTGGGACAAAAATTGGAAAATTTTTAAGGGACTTTGAAAAAATTTCAACTGGAATTTTAGCCATTTTTTGACGTGAAATTGTAAACATGTGGACATGGATTTTGAAAATTTTAGAGAGAATTTTAAAAGCTTCAAGAGAATTTCAACAATTTTGAGAGGGATTTGAAAAGTTTCAATGGGAATGGGAAGAATTGGGACAAAAATTGGAAAATTTTTAAGGGACTTTGAAAAAATTTCAACTGGAATTTTAGCCATTTTTTGACGTGGAATTGTAAACATGTGGACATGGATTTTGAAAATTCTAGAGAGAATTTTAAAAGCTTCAACAGAATTTCAACAATTTTGAGAGGGATTTGAAAAGTTTCAATGGGAATGGGAAGAATTGGGACAAAAATTGGGAAATTTTTAAGGGACTTTGAAAAAATTTCAACTGGAATTTTAGCCATTTTTTGATGTGAAATTGTAAACATGTGGACATGGATTTTGAAAATTCTAGAGAGAATTTTAAAAGCTTCAACAGAATTTCAACAATTCTGAGAGGGATTTGAAAAGTTTCAATGGGAATGGGAAGAATTGGGACAAAAATTGGAAAATTTTTAAGGGACTTTGAAAAAATTTCAACTGGAATTTTAGCAATTTTTTGATGTGAAATTGTAAACATGTGGACATGGATTTTGAAAATTCTAGAGAGAATTCTAAAAGCTTCAACAGAATTTCAACAATTTTGAGAGGGATTTGAAAAGTTTCAATGGGAATGGGAAGAATTGGGACAAAAATTGGAAAATTTTTAAGGGACTTTGAAAAAATTTCAACTGGAATTTTAGCCATTTTTTGACGTGAAATTGTAAACATGTGGACATGGATTTTGAAAATTCTAGAGAGAATTCTAAAAGCTTCAACAGAATTTCAACAATTCTGAGAGGGATTTGAAAAGTTTCAATGGGAATGGGAAGAATTGGGACAAAAATTGGAAAATTTTTAAGGGACTTTGAAAAAATTTCAACTGGAATTTTAGCCATTTTTTGACGTGAAATTGTAAACATGTGGACATGGATTTTGAAAATTCTAGAGAGAATTTTAAAAGCTTCAACAGAATTTCAACAATTCTGAGAGGGATTTGAAAAGTTTCAATGGGAATGGGCAGAATTGGGACAAAAATTGGAAAATTTTTAAGGGACTTTGAAAAAATTTCAACTGGAATTTTAGCAATTTTTTGATGTGAAATTGTAAACATGTGGACATGGATTTTGAAAATTCTAGAGAGAATTTTAAAAGCTTCAACAGAATTTCAACAATTTTGAGAGGGATTTGAAAAGTTTCAATGGGAATGGGAAGAATTGGGACAAAAATTGGAAAATTTTTAAGGGACTTTGAAAAAATTTCAACTGGAATTTTAGCCATTTTTTGACGTGAAATTGTAAACATGTGGACATGGATTTTGAAAATTCTAGAGAGAATTCTAAAAGCTTCAACAGAATTTCAACAATTCTGAGAGGGATTTGAAAATTTTCAATGGGAATGGGAAGAATTGGGACAAAAATTGGAAAATTTTTAAGGGACTTTGAAAAAATTTCAACTGGAATTTTAGCCATTTTTTGACGTGAAATTGTAAACATGTGGACATGGATTTTGAAAATTCTAGAGAGAATTTTAAAAGCTTCAAGAGAATTTCAACAATTTTGAGAGGGATTTGAAAAGTTTCAATGGGAATGGGAAGAATTGGGACAAAAATTGGAAAATTTTTAAGGGACTTTGAAAAAATTTCAACTGGAATTTTAGCCATTTTTTGACGTGGAATTGTAAACATGTGGACATGGATTTTGAAAATTCTAGAGAGAATTTTAAAAGCTTCAACAGAATTTCAACAATTTTGAGAGGGATTTGAAAAGTTTCAATGGGAATGGGAAGAATTGGGACAAAAATTGGAAAATTTTTAAGGGACTTTGAAAAAATTTCAACTGGAATTTTAGCCATTTTTTGACGTGAAATTGTAAACATGTGGACATGGATTTTGAAAATTCTAGAGAGAATTTTAAAAGCTTCAACAGAATTTCAACAATTTTGAGAGGGATTTGAAAAGTTTCAATGGGAATGGGAAGAATTGGGACAAAAATTGGAAAATTTTGAAGGGACTTTGAAAAAATTTCAGCTGGAATTTTAGCCATTTTTTGACGTGAAATTGTAAACATGTGGACATGGATTTTGAAAATTCTAGAGAGAATTTTAAAAGCTTCAACAGAATTTCAACAATTCTGAGAGGGATTTGAAAAGTTTCAATGGGAATGGGAAGAATTGGGACAAAAATTGGAAAATTTTTAAGGGACTTTGAAAAAATTTCAACTGGAATTTTAGCAATTTTTTGATGTGAAATTGTAAACATGTGGACATGGATTTTGAAAATTCTAGAGAGAATTTTAAAAGCTTCAACAGAATTTCATCAATTTTGAGAGGGATTTGAAAAGTTTCAATGGGAATGGGAAGAATTGGGACAAAAATTGGAAAATTTTTAAGGGACTTTGAAAAAATTTCAACTGGAATTTTAGCCATTTTTTGACGTGAAATTGTAAACATGTGGACATGGATTTTGAAAATTCTAGAGAGAATTCTAAAAGCTTCAAGAGCATTTCAACAATTCTGAGAGGGACTTGAAATGCTTCAATGGGAATGGGAAGAATTGGGACAAAAATTGGAAAATTTTTAAGGGACTTTGAAAAAATTTCAACTGGAATTTTAGCCATTTTTTGACGTGAAATTGTAAACATGTGGACATGGATTTTGAAAATTCTAGAGAGAATTTTAAAAGCTTCAACAGAATTTCAACAATTTTGAGAGGGATTTGAAAAGTTTCAATGGGAATGGGAAGAATTGGGACAAAAATTGGAAAATTTTTAAGGGACTTTGAAAAAATTTCAACTGGAATTTTAGCCATTTTTTGACGCGAAATTGTAAACATGTGGACATGGATTTTGAAAATTCTAGAGAGAATTCTAAAAGCTTCAACAGAATTTCAACAATTCTGAGAGGGATTTGAAAAGTTTCAATGGGAATGGGAAGAATTGGGACAAAAATTGGAAAATTTTTAAGGGACTTTGAAAAAATTTCAACTGGAATTTTAGCCATTTTTTGACGCGAAATTGTAAACATGTGGACATGGATTTTGAAAATTCTAGAGAGAATTCTAAAAGCTTCAACAGAATTTCAACAATTCTGAGAGGGATTTGAAAAGTTTCAATGGGAATGGGAAGAATTGGGACAAAAATTGGAAAATTTTTAAGGGACTTTGAAAAAATTTCAACTGGAATTTTAGCCATTTTTTGACGTGAAATTGTAAACACGTGGACATGGATTTTGAAAATTCTAGAGAGAATTCTAAAAGCTTCAACAGAATTTCAACAATGTTGAGAGGGATTTCAAAAGTTTCAATGGGAATGGGAAGAATTGGGACAAAAATTGGAAAATTTGGAAAGGGACTTCGAAAAAATTTCAACTGGAATTTTAGCCATTTTTTTATGTGAAATTGTAAACATGTGGACATGGATTTTGAAAATTCTAGAGAGAATTTTAAAAGCTTCAACAGAATTTCAACAATTTTGAGAGGGATTTGAAAAGTTTCAATGGGAATGGGAAGAATTGGGACAAAAATTGGAAAATTTTTAAGGGACTTTGAAAAAATTTCAACTGGAATTTTAGCAATTTTTTGACGTGAAATTGTAAACATGTGGACATGGATTTTGAAAATTCTAGAGAGAATTTTAAAACCTTCAACAGAATTTCAAGTTCGTGAAAGGGTACCATCTCAACATTTTGGAAATCCCGCTGAAACTTTGGACATTCTGGCGAAGGGTTCCCAATCCCCGACAAGACTGGTACCCTTTCACGTCCAAATCTCTCACACTCCGGGAGAGATTCTCAATACCAAGGTTGACATGTTTCGAGTTCCTCTCAACATTTTGGAAATCCCGCTGAAACTGTGGACGTTCTGGCGAAGGGTTCCCAATCCCCGACAAGACTGGTACCCTTTCACGTCCAAATCTCTCAAACTCCGGGAGAGATTCTCAAAACCAAGGTTGACATGTTTCGAGTTCCTCTCAACATTTTGGAAATCCCGCTGAAACATTGGACATTCTCGCGAAGGGTTCCCAATCCCCGACAAGACTGGTACCCTTTCACGTCCAAATCTCTCAAACTCCGGGAGAGATTCTCAAAACCAAGGTTGACATGTTTCGAGTTCCTCTCAACATTTTGGAAATCCCGCTGAAACTTTGGACATTCTCGCGAAGGGTTCCCAATCCCCGACAAGACTGGTACCCTTTCACGTCCAAATCTCTCAAACTCCGGGAGAGATTCTCAAAACCAAGGTTGACATGTTTCGAGTTCCTCTCAACATTTTGGAAATCCCGCTGAAACTTTGGACATTCTCGCGAAGGGTTCCCAATCCCTGACAAGACTGGTACCCTTTCACGTCCAAATGTCTCAAACTCCGGGAGAGATTCTCAAAACCAAGGTTGACATGTTTCGAGTTCCTCTCAACATTTTGGAAATCCCGCTGAAACTTTGGACATTCTCGCGAAGGGTTCCCAATCCCCGACAAGACTGGTACCCTTTCACGTCCAAATCTCTCAAACTCCGGGAGAGATTCTCAAAACCAAGGTTGACATGTTTTGAGTTCCTCTCAACATTTTGGAAATCCCACTGAAACTTTGGACATTCTGGCGAAGGGTTCCCAATCCCCGACAAGACTGGTACCCTTTCACGTCCAAATGTCTCAAACTCCGGGAGAGATTCTCAAAACCAAGGTTGACATGTTTCAAGTTCCTCTCAACATTTTGGAAATCCCGCTGAAACTTTGGACATTCTCGCGAAGGGTTCCCAATCCCCGACAAGACTGGTACCCTTTCACGTCCAAATCTCTCAAACTCCGGGAGAGCTTCTCAAAACCAAGGTTGACATGTTTCGAGTTCCTCTCAACATTTTGGAAATCCTGCTGAAACTTTGGACATTCTGGCGAAGGGTTCCCAATCCCCGACAAGACTGGTACCCTTTCACGTCCAAATCTCTCAAACTCCGGGAGAGATTCTCAAAACCAAGGTTGACATGTTTCGAGTTCCTTTCAACATTTTGGAAATCCTGCTGAAACTTTGGACATTCTCGCGAAGGGTTCCCAATCCCCGACAAGACTGGTACCCTTTCACGTCCAAATCTCTCAAACTCCGGGAGAGATTCTCAAAACCAAGGTTGACATGTTTCGAGTTCCTCTCAACATTTTGGAAATCCCGCTGAAACTTTGGACATTCTCGCGAAGGGTTCCCAATCCCCGACAAGACTGGTACCCTTTCACGTCCAAATCTCTCAAACTCCGGGAGAGATTCTCAAAACCAAGGTTGACATGTTTCGAGTTCCTTTCAACATTTTGGAAATCCCGCTGAAACTTTGGACATTCTCGCGAAGGGTTCCCAATCCCGACAAGACTGGTACCCTTTCACGTCCAAATCTCTCAAACTCCGGGATTAGATTCTCAAAACCAAGGGTGACATGTTTCGAGTTCCTCTCAACATTTTGGAAATCCTGCTGAAACTTTGGACATTCTCGCGAAGGGTTCCCAATCCCCGACAAGACTGGTACCCTTTCACGTCCAAATCTCTCAAACTCTGGGAGAGATTCTCAAAACCAAGGTTGACATGTTTTGAGTTCCTCTCAACATTTTGGAAATCCCGCTGAAACTTTGGACATTCTGGGGAAGGGTTCCCAATCCCCGACAAGACTGGTACCCTTTCACGTCCAAATCTCTCAAACTCCGGGAGAGATTCTCAAAACCAAGGTTGACATGTTTCGAGTTCCTCTCAACGTTTTGGAAATCCCGCTGAAACTTGGGACATTCTCGCGAAGGGTTCCCAATCCCCGACAAGACTGGTACCCTTTCACGTCCAAATCTCTCAAACTCCGGGAGAGATTCTCAAAACCAAGGTTGACATGTTTCGAGTTCCTTTCAACATTTTGGAAATCCCGCTGAAAGTTTGGACATTCTCGCGAAGGGTTCCCAATCCCCGACAAGACTGGTACCCTTTCACGTCCAAGTCTCTCAAACTCCGGGAGAGATTCTCAAAACCAAGGTTGACATGTTTCGAGTTCCTTTCAACATTTTGGAAATCCCGTGAAACTTTAGACATTCTCGCGAAGGGTTCCCAATCCCCGACAAGACTGGTACCCTTTCACGTCCAAATCTCTCAAACTCACGGGAGAAATTCTCAAAACCAAGGTTGACATGTTTCGAGTTCCTCTCAACATTTTGGAAATCCCGCTGAAACTTTGGACATTGTGGCGAAGGGTTCCCAATCCCCGACAAGACTGGTACCCTTTCACGTCCAAATCTCTCAAACTCCGGGAGAGATTCTCAAAACCGAGGTTGACATGTTTCGAGTTCCTCTCAACATTTTGGAAATCCCGCTGAAACTTTGGACATTCTCGCGAAGGGTTCCCAATCCCCGACAAGACTGGTACCCTTTCACGTCCAAATCTCTCAAACTCCGGGAGAGATTCTCAAAACCAAGGCTGACATGTTTCGAGTTCCTCTCACCATTTTGGAAATCCCGCTGAAACTTGGGACATTCTGGCGAAGGGTTCCCAATCCCCGACAAGACTGGTACCCTTTCACGTCCAAATCTCTCAAACTCCGGGAGAGATTCTCAAAACCAAGGTTGACATGTTTCGAGTTCCTCTCAACGTTTTGGAAATCCCGCCGAAACTTTGGACATTCTCGCGAAGGGTTCCCAATCCCCGACAAGACTGGTACCCTTTCACGTCCAAATCTCTCAAACTCCGGGAGAGATTCTCAAAACCAAGGTTGACATGTTTCGAGTTCCTCTCAACATTTTGGAAATCCCGCTGAAACTTTGGACATTCTGGCGAAGGGTTCCCAATCCCCGACAAGACTGGTACCCTTTCACGTCCAAATCTCTCCAACTCCGGGAGAGATTCTCAAAACCAAGGTTGACATGTTTTGAGTTCCTCTCAACATTTTGGAAATACCGCTGAAACTTGGGACATTCTCGCGAAGGGTTCCCAATCCCCGACAAGACTGGTACCCTTTCACGTCCAAATCTCTCAAACTCCGGGAGAGATTCTCAAAACCAAGGTTGACATGTTTCGAGTTCCTTTCAACATTTTGGAAATCCCGCTGAAACTTTGGACATTCTGGCGAAGGGTTCCCAATCCCCGACAAGACTGGTACCCTTTCACGTCCAAATCTCTCAAACTCCGGGAGAAGATTCTCAAAACCAAGGTTGACATGATTCGAGTTCCTCTCAACATTTTGGAAATCCCGCTGAAACTTTGGACATTCTCGCGAAGGGTTCCCAATCCCCGACAAGACTGGTACCCTTTCACGTCCAAATCTCTCAAACTCCGGGAGAGATTCTCAAAACCAAGGTTGACATGTTTTGAGTTCCTCTCAACATTTTGGAAATCCCGCTGAAACTTTGGACATTCTGGCGAAGGGTTCCCAATCCCCGACAAGACTGGTACCCTTTCACGTCCAAATCTCTCAAACTCCGGGAGAGATTCTCAAAACCAAGGTTGACATGTTTCGAGTTCCTCTCAACATTTTGGAAATCCCGCTGAAACTTTGGACATTCTGGCGAAGGGTTCCCAATCCCCGACAAGACTGGTACCCTTTCACGTCCAAATCTCTCACACTCCGGGAGAGATTCTCAAAACCAAGGTTGACATGTTTCGAGTTCCTCTCAACATTTTGGAAATCCCGCTGAAACTTTGGACGTTCTGGCGAAGGGTTCCCAATCCCTGACAAGACTGGTACCCTTTCACGTCCAAATCTCTCAAACTCCGGGAGAGATTCTCAAAACCAAGGTTGACATGTTTCGAGTTCCTTTCAACATTTTGGAAATCCCGCTGAAACATTGGACATTCTCGCGAAGGGTTCCCAATCCCCGACAAGACTGGTACCCTTTCACGTCCAAATCTCTCAAACTCCGGGAGAGATTCTCAAAACCAAGGTTGACATGTTTCGAGTTCCTCTCAACATTTTGGAAATCCCGCTGAAACTTTGGACATTCTCGCGAAGGGTTCCCAATCCCCGACAAGACTGGTACCCTTTCACGTCCAAATCTCTCAAACTCCGGGAGAGATTCTCAAAACCAAGGTTGACATGTTTCGAGTTCCTCTCAACATTTTGGAAATCCCGCTGAAACTTTGGACATTCTGGCGAAGGGTTCCCAATCCCCGACAAGACTGGTACCCTTTCACGTCCAAATCTCTCAAACTCCGGGAGAGATTCTCAAAACCAAGGTTGACATGTTTCGAGTTCCTCTCAACATTTTGGAAATCCCGCTGAAACTTTGGACATTCTGGCGAAGGGTTCCCAATCCCCGACAAGACTGGTACCCTTTCACGTCCAAATCTCTCAAACTCCGGGAGAGATTCTCAAAACCAAGGTTGACATGTTTCGAGTTCCTCTCAACGTTTTGGAAATCCCGCTGAAACTTTAGACATTCTCGCGAAGGGTTCCCAATCCCCGACAAGACTGGTACCCTTTCACGTCCAAGTCTCTCAAACTCTGGGAGAGATTCTCAAAACCAAGGTTGACATGTTTCGAGTTCCTTTCAATATTTTGGAAATCCCGTGAAACTTTAGACATTCTGGCGAAGGGTTCCCAATCCCCGACAAGACTGGTACCCTTTCACGTCCAAATCTCTCAAACTCCGGGAGAGATTCTCAAAACCAAGGTTGACATGTTTCGAGTTCCTCTCAACGTTTTGGAAATCCCGCTGAAACTTGGGACATTCTCGCGAAGGGTTCCCAATCCCCGACAAGACTGGTACCCTTTCACGTCCAAATCTCTCAAACTCCGGGAGAGATTCTCAAAACCAAGGTTGACATGTTTCGAGTTCCTTTCAACATTTTGGAAATCCCGCTGAAAGTTTGGACATTCTCGCGAAGGGTTCCCAATCCCCGACAAGACTGGTACCCTTTCACGTCCAAGTCTCTCAAACTCCGGGAGAGATTCTCAAAACCAAGGTTGACATGTTTCGAGTTCCTTTCAACATTTTGGAAATCCCGTGAAACTTTAGACATTCTCGCGAAGGGTTCCCAATCCCCGACAAGACTGGTACCCTTTCACGTCCAAATCTCTCAAACTCACGGGAGAAATTCTCAAAACCAAGGTTGACATGTTTCGAGTTCCTCTCAACATTTTGGAAATCCCGCTGAAACTTTGGACATTGTGGCGAAGGGTTCCCAATCCCCGACAAGACTGGTACCCTTTCACGTCCAAATCTCTCAAACTCCGGGAGAGATTCTCAAAACCGAGGTTGACATGTTTCGAGTTCCTCTCAACATTTTGGAAATCCCGCTGAAACTTTGGACATTCTCGCGAAGGGTTCCCAATCCCCGACAAGACTGGTACCCTTTCACGTCCAAATCTCTCAAACTCCGGGAGAGATTCTCAAAACCAAGGCTGACATGTTTCGAGTTCCTCTCACCATTTTGGAAATCCCGCTGAAACTTGGGACATTCTGGCGAAGGGTTCCCAATCCCCGACAAGACTGGTACCCTTTCACGTCCAAATCTCTCAAACTCCGGGAGAGATTCTCAAAACCAAGGTTGACATGTTTCGAGTTCCTCTCAACATTTTGGAAATCCCGCTGAAACTTTGGACATTCTGGCGAAGGGTTCCCAATCCCCGACAAGACTGGTACCCTTTCACGTCCAAATCTCTCAAACTCCGGGAGAGATTCTCAAAACCAAGGTTGACATGTTTCGAGTTCCTCTCAACATTTTGGAAATCCCGCTGAAACTTTGGACATTCTGGCGAAGGGTTCCCAATCCCCGACAAGACTGGTACCCTTTCACGTCCAAATCTCTCAAACTCCGGGAGAGATTCTCAAAACCAAGGTTGACATGTTTCGAGTTCCTCTCAACGTTTTGGAAATCCCGCTGAAACTTTAGACATTCTCGCGAAGGGTTCCCAATCCCCGACAAGACTGGTACCCTTTCACGTCCAAGTCTCTCAAACTCTGGGAGAGATTCTCAAAACCAAGGTTGACATGTTTCGAGTTCCTTTCAATATTTTGGAAATCCCGTGAAACTTTAGACATTCTGGCGAAGGGTTCCCAATCCCCGACAAGACTGGTACCCTTTCACGTCCAAATCTCTCAAACTCCGGGAGAGATTCTCAAAACCAAGGTTCACATGTTTCAGGTTCCTTTCAACATTTTAGAAATCCCGCTGAAACTTTGGACATTCTCGCGAAGGGTTCCCAATCCCCGACAAGACTGGTACCCTTTCACGTCCAAATCTCTCAAACTCCGGGAGAGATTCTCAAAACCAAGGTTGACATGTTTCGAGTTCCTCTCAACGTTTTGGACATCCCGCTGAAACTTTGGACATTCTGGCGAAGGGTTCCCAATCCCCGACAAGACTGATACCCTTTCACGTCCAAATCTCTCAAACTCCGGGAGAGATTCTCAAAACCAAGGTTGACATGTTTTGAGTTCCTTTCAACATTTTGGAAATCCCGCTGAAACTTTGGACATTCTCGCGAAGGGTTCCCAATCCCCGACAAGACTGGTACCCTTTCACGTCCAAATCTCTCAAACTCCGGGAGAGATTCTCAAAACCAAGGTTGACATGTTTCGAGTTCCTTTCAACATTTTGGAAATCCCGCTGAAACTTTGGACATTCTCGCGAAGGGTTCCCAATCCCCGACAAGACTGGTACCCTTTCACGTCCAAATCTCTCAAACTCCGGGAGAGATTCTCAAAACCAAGGTTCACATGTTTCGAGTTCCTCTCAACATTTTGGAAATCCCGCTGAAACTTTGGACGTTCTGGCGAAGGGTTCCCAATCCCCGACAAGACTGGTACCCTTTCACGTCCAAATCTCTCAAACTCCGGGAGAGATTCTCAAAACCGAGGTTGACATGTTTCGAGTTCCTCTCAACATTTTGGAAATCCCGCTGAAACTTTGGACATTCTCGCGAAGGGTTCCCAATCCCCGACAAGACTGGTACCCTTTCACGTCCAAATCTCTCAAACTCCGGGAGAGATTCTCAAAACCAAGGTTGACATGTTTCGAGTTCCTCTCAACATTTTGGAAATCCCGCTGAAACTTTGGACATTCTCGCGAAGGGTTCCCAATCCCCGACAAGACTGGTACCCTTTCACGTCCAAATCTCTCCAACTCCGGGAGAGATTCTCAAAACCAAGGTTGACATGTTTCGAGTTCCTCTCAACATTTTGGAAATCCCGCTGAAACTTTGGACATTCTCGCGAAGGGTTCCCAATCCCCGACAAGACTGGTACCCTTTCACGTCCAAATCTCTCAAACTCCGGGAGAGATTCTCAAAACCAAGGTTGACATGTTTTGAGTTCCTCTCAACATTTTGGAAATCCCGCTGAAACTTTGGACATTCTGGCGAAGGGTTCCCAATCCCCGACAAGACTGGTACCCTTTCACGTCCAAATCTCTCAAACTCCGGGAGAGATTCTCAAAACCAAGGTTGACATGTTTCGAGTTCCTTTCAACGTTTTGGAAATCCCGCTGAAACTTTGGACATTCTCGCGAAGGGTTCCCAATCCCCGACAAGACTGGTACCCTTTCACGTCCAAGTCTCTCAAACTCCGGGAGAGATTCTCAAAACCAAGGTTGACATGTTTCGAGTTCCTTTCAACATTTTGGAAATCCCGTGAAACTTTAGACATTCTGGCGAAGGGTTCCCAATCCCCGACAAGACTGGTACCCTTTCACGTCCAAATCTCTCAAACTCCGTGAGAGATTCTCAAAACCAAGGTTGACATGTTTCAAGTTCCTTTCAACATTTTAGAAATCCCGCTGAAACTTTGGACATTCTCGCGAAGGGTTCCCAATCCCCGACAAGACTGGTACCCTTTCACGTCCAAATCTCTCAAACTCCGGGAGAGATTCTCAAAACCAAGGTTGACATGTTTCGAGTTCCTCTCAACATTTTAGAAATCCCGCTGAAACTTTGGACATTCTCGCGAAGGGTTCCCAATCCCCGACAAGACTGGTACCCTTTCACGTCCAAATCTCTCAAACTCCGGGAGAGATTCTCAAAACCAAGGTTGACATGTTTCAAGTTCCTCTCAACGTTTTGGACATCCCGCTGAAACTTTGGACATTCTCGTGAAGGGCTCCCAATCCCCGACAAGACTGATACCCTTTCACGTCCAAATCTCTCAAACTCCGGGAGAGATTCTCAAAACCAAGGTTGACATGTTTCGAGTTCCTTTCAACATTTTGGAAATCCCGCTGAAACTTTGGACATTCTGGCGAAGGGTTCCCAATCCCCGACAAGACTGGTACCCTTTCACGTCCAAATCTCTCAAACTCCGGGAGAGATTCTCAAAACCAAGGTTGACATGTTTTGAGTTCCTTTCAACATTTTGGAAATCCCGCTGAAACTTTGGACATTCTCGCGAAGGGTTCCCAATCCCCGACAAGACTGGTACCCTTTCACGTCCAAATCTCTCAAACTCCGGGAGAGATTCTCAAAACCAAGGTTGACATGTTTCGAGTTCCTTTCAACATTTTGGAAATCCCGCTGAAACTTTGGACATTCTCGCGAAGGGTTCCCAATCCCCGACAAGACTGGTACCCTTTCACGTCCAAATCTCTCAAACTCCGGGAGAGATTCTCAAAACCAAGGTTCACATGTTTCGAGTTCCTCTCAACATTTTGGAAATCCCGCTGAAACTTTGGACGTTCTGGCGAAGGGTTCCCAATCCCCGACAAGACTGGTACCCTTTCACGTCCAAATCTCTCAAACTCCGGGAGAGATTCTCAAAACCGAGGTTGGCATGTTTCGAGTTCCTCTCAACATTTTGGAAATCCCGCTGAAACTTTGGACATTCTCGCGAAGGGTTCCCAATCCCCGACAAGACTGGTACCCTTTCACGTCCAAATCTCTCAAACTCCGGGAGAGATTCTCAAAACCAAGGTTGACATGTTTCGAGTTACTCTCAACATTTTGGAAATCCCGCTGAAACTTTGGACATTCTCGCGAAGGGTTCCCAATCCCCGACAAGACTGGTACCCTTTCACGTCCAAATCTCTCAAACTCCGGGAGAGATTCTCAAAACCAAGGTTGACATGTTTCGAGTTCCTCTCAACATTTTGGAAATCCCGCTGAAACTTTGGACATTCTCGCGAAGGGTTCCCAATCCCCGACAAGACTGGTACCCTTTCACGTCCAAATCTCTCAAACTCCGGGAGAGATTCTCAAAACCAAGGTTGACATGTTTTGAGTTCCTCTCAACATTTTGGAAATCCCGCTGAAACTTTGGACATTCTGGCGAAGGGTTCCCAATCCCCGACAAGACTGGTACCCTTTCACGTCCAAATCTCTCAAACTCCGGGAGAGATTCTCAAAACCAAGGTTGACATGTTTCGAGTTCCTTTCAACGTTTTGGAAATCCCGCTGAAACTTTGGACATTCTCGCGAAGGGTTCCCAATCCCCGACAAGACTGGTACCCTTTCACGTCCAAGTCTCTCAAACTCCGGGAGAGATTCTCAAAACCAAGGTTGACATGTTTCGAGTTCCTTTCAACATTTTGGAAATCCCGTGAAACTTTAGACATTCTGGCGAAGGGTTCCCAATCCCCGACAAGACTGGTACCCTTTCACGTCCAAATCTCTCAAACTCCGTGAGAGATTCTCAAAACCAAGGTTGACATGTTTCAAGTTCCTTTCAACATTTTAGAAATCCCACTGAAACTTTGGACATTCTCGCGAAGGGTTCCCAATCCCCGACAAGACTGGTACCCTTTCACGTCCAAATCTCTCAAACTCCGGGAGAGATTCTCAAAACCAAGGTTGACATGTTTCAAGTTCCTCTCAACGTTTTGGACATCCCGCTGAAACTTTGGACATTCTCGTGAAGGGCTCCCAATCCCCGACAAGACTGATACCCTTTCACGTCCAAATCTCTCAAACTCCGGGAGAGATTCTCAAAACCAAGGTTGACATGTTTCGAGTTCCTTTCAACATTTTGGAAATCCCGCTGAAACTTTGGACATTCTGGCGAAGGGTTCCCAATCCCCGACAAGACTGGTACCCTTTCACGTCCAAATCTCTCAAACTCCGGGAGAGATTCTCAAAACCAAGGTTGACATGTTTCGAGTTCCTTTCAACATTTTGGAAATCCCGCTGAAAGTTTGGACATTCTCGCGAAGGGTTCCCAATCCCTGACAAGACTGGTACCCTTTCAAGTCCAAATGTCTCAAACTCCGGGAGAGATTCTCAAAACCAAGGTTGACATGTTTCGAGTTCCTCTCAACATTTTGGAAATCCCGCTGAAACTTTGGACATTCTCGTGAAGGGTTCCCAATCCCCGACAAGACTGGTACCCTTTCACGTCCAAATCTCTCAAACTCCGGGAGAGATTCTCAAAACCAAGGTTGACATGTTTCGAGTTCCTTTCAACATTTTGGAAATCCCGTGAAACTTTAGACATTCTCGCGAAGGGTTCCCAATCCCCAACAAGACTGGTACCCTTTCACGTCCAAATCTCTCAAACTCCGGGAGAGATTCTCAAAACCAAGGTTGACATGTTTCGAGTTCCTTTCAACATTTTGGAAATCCCGCTGAAACTTTGGACATTCTCGCGAAGGGTTCCCAATCCCCGACAAGACTGGTACCCTTTCACGTCCAAATCTCTCCAACTCCGGGAGAGATTCTCAAAACCAAGGTTGACATGTTTCGAGTTCCTCTCAACGTTTTGCACATCCCGCTGAAACTTTGGACATTCTGGCGAAGGGTTCCCAATCCCCGACAAGACTGGTACCCTTTCACGTCCAAATCTCTCAAACTCCGGGAGAGATTCTCAAAACCAAGGTTGACATGTTTCGAGTTCCTCTCAACATTTTGGAAATCCCGCTGAAACTTTGGACATTCTCGCGAAGGGTTCCCAATCCCCGACAAGACTGGTACCCTTTCACGTCCAAATCTCTCAAACTCCGGGAGAGATTCTCAAAACCAAGGTTGACATGTTTCGAGTTCCTTTCAACATTTTGGAAATCCCGCTGAAACTTTGGACATTCTGGCGAAGGGTTCCCAATCCCCGACAAGACTGGTACCCTTTCACGTCCAAATCTCTCAAACTCCGGGAGAGATTCTCAAAACCAAGGTTGACATGTTTCGAGTTCCTCTCAACATTTTGGAAATCCTGCTGAAACTTTGGACATTCTCGCGAAGGGTTCCCAATCCCCGACAAGACTGGTACCCTTTCACGTCCAAATCTCTCAAACTCCGGGAGAGATTCTCAAAACCAAGGTTGACATGTTTCGAGTTCCTTTCAACATTTTGGAAATCCCGCTGAAACTTTGGACATTCTCGTGAAGGGTTCCCAATCCCGACAAGACTGGTACCCTTTCACGTCCAAATCTCTCAAACTCCGGGATTAGCTACTCAAAACCAAGGTTGACATGTTTCGAGTTCCTCTCAACATTTTGGAAATCCCGTGAAACTTTAGACATTCTGGCGAAGGGTTCCCAATCCCCGACAAGACTGGTACCCTTTCACGTCCAAATCTCTCAAACTCCGTGAGAGATTCTCAAAACCAAGGTTGACATGTTTCAAGTTCCTTTCAACATTTTAGAAATCCCGCTGAAACTTTGGACATTCTCGCGAAGGGTTCCCAATCCCCGACAAGACTGGTACCCTTTCATGTCCAAATCTCTCAAACTCCGGGAGAGATTCTCAAAACCAAGGTTGACATGTTTCGAGTTCCTCTCAACATTTTAGAAATCCCGCTGAAACTTTGGACATTCTCGCGAAGGGTTCCCAATCCCCGACAAGACTGGTACCCTTTCACGTCCAAATCTCTCAAACTCCGGGAGAGATTCTCAAAACCAAGGTTGACATGTTTCAAGTTCCTCTCAACGTTTTGGACATCCCGCTGAAACTTTGGACATTCTCGCGAAGGGTTCCCAATCCCCGACAAGACTGGTACCCTTTCACGTCCAAATCTCTCCAACTCCGGGAGAGATTCTCAAAACCAAGGTTGACATGTTTCGAGTTCCTCTCAACATTTTGGAAATCCCGCTGAAACTTGGGACATTCTGGCGAAGGGTTCCCAATCCCCGACAAGACTGGTACCCTTTCACGTCCAAATCTCTCAAACTCCGGGAGAGATTCTCAAAACCAAGGTTGACATGTTTCGAGTTCCTTTCAACATTTTGGAAATCCCGCTGAAAGTTTGGACATTCTCGCGAAGGGTTCCCAATCCCCGACAAGACTGGTACCCTTTCACGTCCAAATCTCTCAAACTCCGGGAGAGATTCTCAAAACCAAGGTTGACATGTTTCGAGTTCCTCTCAACATTTTGGAAATCCCGCTGAAACTTTGGACATTCTCGCGAAGGGTTCCCAATCCCCGACGAGACTGGTACCCTTTCACGTCCAAATCTCTCCAACTCCGGGAGAGATTCTCAAAACCAAGGTTGACATGTTTCGAGTTCCTCTCAACATTTTAGAAATCCCGCTGAAACTTTGGACATTCTCGCGAAGGGTTCCCAATCCCCGACAAGACTGGTACCCTTTCACGTCCAAATCTCTCAAACTCCGGGAGAGATTCTCAAAACCAAGGTTGACATGTTTCAAGTTCCTCTCAACGTTTTGGACATCCCGCTGAAACTTTGGACATTCTCGTGAAGGGCTCCCAATCCCCGACAAGACTGATACCCTTTCACGTCCAAATCTCTCAAACTCCGGGAGAGATTCTCAAAACCAAGGTTGACATGTTTCGAGTTCCTCTCAACGTTTTGCACATCCCGCTGAAACTTTGGACATTCTGGCGAAGGGTTCCCAATCCCCGACAAGACTGGTACCCTTTCACGTCCAAATCTCTCAAACTCCGGGAGAGATTCTCAAAACCAAGGTTGACATGTGTCGAGTTCCTCTCAACATTTTGGAAATCCCGCTGAAACTTTGGACATTCTCGCGAAGGGTTCCCAATCCCCGACAAGACTGGTACCCTTTCACGTCCAAATCTCTCCAACTCCGGGAGAGATTCTCAAAACCAAGGTTGACATGTTTCGAGTTCCTCTCAACATTTTGGAAATCCCGCTGAAACTTTGGACATTCTCGCGAAGGGTTCCCAATCCCCGACAAGACTGGTACCCTTTCACGTCCAAATCTCTCAAACTCCGGGAGAGATTCTCAAAACCAAGGTTGACATGTTTCGAGTTCCTCTCAACATTTTGGAAATCCCGCTGAAACTTTGGACATTCTGGCGAAGGGTTCCCAATCCCCGACAAGACTGGTACCCTTTCACGTCCAAATCTCTCAAACTCCGGGAGAGATTCTCAAAACCAAGGTTGACATGTTTCGAGTTCCTCTCAACATTTTGGAAATCCCGCTGAAACTTTGGACATTCTGGCGAAGGGTTCCCAATCCCCGACAAGACTGGTACCCTTTCACGTCCAAATCTCTCAAACTCCGGGATTAGCTACTCAAAACCAAGGTTGACATGTTTCGAGTTCCTCTCAACATTTTGGAAATCCCGCTGAAACTTTGGACATTCTCGCGAAGGGTTCCCAATCCCCGACAAGACTGGTACCCTTTCACGTCCAAATCTCTCAAACTCCGGGAGAGATTCTCAAAACCAAGGTTGACATGTTTCGAGTTCCTCTCAACATTTTGGAAATCCCGCTGAAACTTTGGACATTCTCGCGAAGGGTTCCCAATCCCCGACAAGACTGGTACCCTTTCACGTCCAAATCTCTCAAACTCCGGGAGAGATTCTCAAAACCAAGGTTGACATGTTTCGAGTTCCTCTCAACATTTTGGAAATCCCGCTGAAACTTTGGACGTTCTGGCGAAGGGTTCCCAATCCCCGACATGACTGGTACCCTTTCACGTCCAAATCTCTCAAACTCCGGGAGAGATTCTCAAAACCAAGGTTGACATGTTTCGAGTTCCTCTCAACATTTTGGAAATCCTGCTGAAACTTTGGACATTCTCGCGAAGGGTTCCCAATCCCCGACAAGACTGGTACCCTTTCACGTCCAAATCTCTCAAACTCCGGGAGAGATTCTCAAAACCAAGGTTGACATGTTTCGAGTTCCTCTCAACATTTTGGAAATCCCGCTGAAACTTTTGACGTTCTGGCGAAGGGTTCCCAATCCCCGACAAGACTGGTACCCTTTCACGTCCAAATCTCTCAAACTCCGGGAGAGATTCTCAAAACCAAGGTTGACATGTTTCGAGTTCCTTTCAACGTTTTGGAAATCCTGCTGAAACTTTGGACATTCTCGCGAAGGGTTCCCAATCCCCGACAAGACTGGTACCCTTTCACGTCCAAGTCTCTCAAACTCTGGGAGAGATTCTCAAAACCAAGGTTGACATGTTTCGAGTTCCTTTCAATATTTTGGAAATCCCGTGAAACTTTAGACATTCTGGCGAAGGGTTCCCAATCCCCGACAAGACTGGTACCCTTTCACGTCCAAATCTCTCAAACTCCGTGAGAGATTCTCAAAACCAAGGTTGACATGTTTCAAGTTCCTTTCAACATTTTAGAAATCCCACTGAAACTTTGGACATTCTCGCGAAGGGTTCCCAATCCCCGACAAGACTGGTACCCTTTCACGTCCAAATCTCTCAAACTCCGGGAGAGATTCTCAAAACCAAGGTTGACATGTTTCAAGTTCCTCTCAACGTTTTGGACATCCCGCTGAAACTTTGGACATTCTCGTGAAGGGCTCCCAATCCCCGACAAGACTGATACCCTTTCACGTCCAAATCTCTCAAACTCCGGGAGAGATTCTCAAAACCAAGGTTGACATGTTTCGAGTTCCTTTCAACATTTTGGAAATCCCGCTGAAACTTTGGACATTCTGGCGAAGGGTTCCCAATCCCCGACAAGACTGGTACCCTTTCACGTCCAAATCTCTCAAACTCCGGGAGAGATTCTCAAAACCAAGGTTGACATGTTTCGAGTTCCTTTCAACATTTTGGAAATCCCGCTGAAAGTTTGGACATTCTCGCGAAGGGTTCCCAATCCCTGACAAGACTGGTACCCTTTCAAGTCCAAATGTCTCAAACTCCGGGAGAGATTCTCAAAACCAAGGTTGACATGTTTCGAGTTCCTCTCAACATTTTGGAAATCCCGCTGAAACTTTGGACATTCTCGTGAAGGGTTCCCAATCCCCGACAAGACTGGTACCCTTTCACGTCCAAATCTCTCAAACTCCGGGAGAGATTCTCAAAACCAAGGTTGACATGTTTCGAGTTCCTTTCAACATTTTGGAAATCCCGTGAAACTTTAGACATTCTCGCGAAGGGTTCCCAATCCCCAACAAGACTGGTACCCTTTCACGTCCAAATCTCTCAAACTCCGGGAGAGATTCTCAAAACCAAGGTTGACATGTTTCGAGTTCCTTTCAACATTTTGGAAATCCCGCTGAAACTTTGGACATTCTCGCGAAGGGTTCCCAATCCCCGACAAGACTGGTACCCTTTCACGTCCAAATCTCTCCAACTCCGGGAGAGATTCTCAAAACCAAGGTTGACATGTTTCGAGTTCCTCTCAACGTTTTGCACATCCCGCTGAAACTTTGGACATTCTGGCGAAGGGTTCCCAATCCCCGACAAGACTGGTACCCTTTCACGTCCAAATCTCTCAAACTCCGGGAGAGATTCTCAAAACCAAGGTTGACATGTTTCGAGTTCCTCTCAACATTTTGGAAATCCCGCTGAAACTTTGGACATTCTCGCGAAGGGTTCCCAATCCCCGACAAGACTGGTACCCTTTCACGTCCAAATCTCTCAAACTCCGGGAGAGATTCTCAAAACCAAGGTTGACATGTTTCGAGTTCCTTTCAACATTTTGGAAATCCCGCTGAAACTTTGGACATTCTGGCGAAGGGTTCCCAATCCCCGACAAGACTGGTACCCTTTCACGTCCAAATCTCTCAAACTCCGGGAGAGATTCTCAAAACCAAGGTTGACATGTTTCGAGTTCCTCTCAACATTTTGGAAATCCTGCTGAAACTTTGGACATTCTCGCGAAGGGTTCCCAATCCCCGACAAGACTGGTACCCTTTCACGTCCAAATCTCTCAAACTCCGGGAGAGATTCTCAAAACCAAGGTTGACATGTTTCGAGTTCCTTTCAACATTTTGGAAATCCCGCTGAAACTTTGGACATTCTCGTGAAGGGTTCCCAATCCCGACAAGACTGGTACCCTTTCACGTCCAAATCTCTCAAACTCCGGGATTAGCTACTCAAAACCAAGGTTGACATGTTTCGAGTTCCTCTCAACATTTTGGAAATCCCGTGAAACTTTAGACATTCTGGCGAAGGGTTCCCAATCCCCGACAAGACTGGTACCCTTTCACGTCCAAATCTCTCAAACTCCGTGAGAGATTCTCAAAACCAAGGTTGACATGTTTCAAGTTCCTTTCAACATTTTAGAAATCCCGCTGAAACTTTGGACATTCTCGCGAAGGGTTCCCAATCCCCGACAAGACTGGTACCCTTTCATGTCCAAATCTCTCAAACTCCGGGAGAGATTCTCAAAACCAAGGTTGACATGTTTCGAGTTCCTCTCAACATTTTAGAAATCCCGCTGAAACTTTGGACATTCTCGCGAAGGGTTCCCAATCCCCGACAAGACTGGTACCCTTTCACGTCCAAATCTCTCAAACTCCGGGAGAGATTCTCAAAACCAAGGTTGACATGTTTCAAGTTCCTCTCAACGTTTTGGACATCCCGCTGAAACTTTGGACATTCTCGCGAAGGGTTCCCAATCCCCGACAAGACTGGTACCCTTTCACGTCCAAATCTCTCCAACTCCGGGAGAGATTCTCAAAACCAAGGTTGACATGTTTCGAGTTCCTCTCAACATTTTGGAAATCCCGCTGAAACTTGGGACATTCTGGCGAAGGGTTCCCAATCCCCGACAAGACTGGTACCCTTTCACGTCCAAATCTCTCAAACTCCGGGAGAGATTCTCAAAACCAAGGTTGACATGTTTCGAGTTCCTTTCAACATTTTGGAAATCCCGCTGAAAGTTTGGACATTCTCGCGAAGGGTTCCCAATCCCCGACAAGACTGGTACCCTTTCACGTCCAAATCTCTCAAACTCCGGGAGAGATTCTCAAAACCAAGGTTGACATGTTTCGAGTTCCTCTCAACATTTTGGAAATCCCGCTGAAACTTTGGACATTCTCGCGAAGGGTTCCCAATCCCCGACGAGACTGGTACCCTTTCACGTCCAAATCTCTCCAACTCCGGGAGAGATTCTCAAAACCAAGGTTGACATGTTTCGAGTTCCTCTCAACATTTTAGAAATCCCGCTGAAACTTTGGACATTCTCGCGAAGGGTTCCCAATCCCCGACAAGACTGGTACCCTTTCACGTCCAAATCTCTCAAACTCCGGGAGAGATTCTCAAAACCAAGGTTGACATGTTTCAAGTTCCTCTCAACGTTTTGGACATCCCGCTGAAACTTTGGACATTCTCGTGAAGGGCTCCCAATCCCCGACAAGACTGATACCCTTTCACGTCCAAATCTCTCAAACTCCGGGAGAGATTCTCAAAACCAAGGTTGACATGTTTCGAGTTCCTCTCAACGTTTTGCACATCCCGCTGAAACTTTGGACATTCTGGCGAAGGGTTCCCAATCCCCGACAAGACTGGTACCCTTTCACGTCCAAATCTCTCAAACTCCGGGAGAGATTCTCAAAACCAAGGTTGACATGTGTCGAGTTCCTCTCAACATTTTGGAAATCCCGCTGAAACTTTGGACATTCTCGCGAAGGGTTCCCAATCCCCGACAAGACTGGTACCCTTTCACGTCCAAATCTCTCCAACTCCGGGAGAGATTCTCAAAACCAAGGTTGACATGTTTCGAGTTCCTCTCAACATTTTGGAAATCCCGCTGAAACTTTGGACATTCTCGCGAAGGGTTCCCAATCCCCGACAAGACTGGTACCCTTTCACGTCCAAATCTCTCAAACTCCGGGAGAGATTCTCAAAACCAAGGTTGACATGTTTCGAGTTCCTCTCAACATTTTGGAAATCCCGCTGAAACTTTGGACATTCTGGCGAAGGGTTCCCAATCCCCGACAAGACTGGTACCCTTTCACGTCCAAATCTCTCAAACTCCGGGAGAGATTCTCAAAACCAAGGTTGACATGTTTCGAGTTCCTCTCAACATTTTGGAAATCCCGCTGAAACTTTGGACATTCTGGCGAAGGGTTCCCAATCCCCGACAAGACTGGTACCCTTTCACGTCCAAATCTCTCAAACTCCGGGATTAGCTACTCAAAACCAAGGTTGACATGTTTCGAGTTCCTCTCAACATTTTGGAAATCCCGCTGAAACTTTGGACATTCTCGCGAAGGGTTCCCAATCCCCGACAAGACTGGTACCCTTTCACGTCCAAATCTCTCAAACTCCGGGAGAGATTCTCAAAACCAAGGTTGACATGTTTCGAGTTCCTCTCAACATTTTGGAAATCCCGCTGAAACTTTGGACATTCTCGCGAAGGGTTCCCAATCCCCGACAAGACTGGTACCCTTTCACGTCCAAATCTCTCAAACTCCGGGAGAGATTCTCAAAACCAAGGTTGACATGTTTCGAGTTCCTCTCAACATTTTGGAAATCCCGCTGAAACTTTGGACGTTCTGGCGAAGGGTTCCCAATCCCCGACATGACTGGTACCCTTTCACGTCCAAATCTCTCAAACTCCGGGAGAGATTCTCAAAACCAAGGTTGACATGTTTCGAGTTCCTCTCAACATTTTGGAAATCCTGCTGAAACTTTGGACATTCTCGCGAAGGGTTCCCAATCCCCGACAAGACTGGTACCCTTTCACGTCCAAATCTCTCAAACTCCGGGAGAGATTCTCAAAACCAAGGTTGACATGTTTCGAGTTCCTCTCAACATTTTGGAAATCCCGCTGAAACTTTTGACGTTCTGGCGAAGGGTTCCCAATCCCCGACAAGACTGGTACCCTTTCACGTCCAAATCTCTCAAACTCCGGGAGAGATTCTCAAAACCAAGGTTGACATGTTTCGAGTTCCTTTCAACGTTTTGGAAATCCTGCTGAAACTTTGGACATTCTCGCGAAGGGTTCCCAATCCCCGACAAGACTGGTACCCTTTCACGTCCAAGTCTCTCAAACTCTGGGAGAGATTCTCAAAACCAAGGTTGACATGTTTCGAGTTCCTTTCAATATTTTGGAAATCCCGTGAAACTTTAGACATTCTGGCGAAGGGTTCCCAATCCCCGACAAGACTGGTACCCTTTCACGTCCAAATCTCTCAAACTCCGGGAGAGATTCTCAAAACCAAGGTTGACATGTTTCGAGTTCCTCTCAACGTTTTGCACATCCCGCTGAAACTTTGGACATTCTCGCGAAGGGTTCCCAATCCCCAACAAGACTGGTACCCTTTCACGTCCAAATCTCTCAAACTCCGGGAGAGATTCTCAAAACCAAGGTTGACATGTTTCGAGTTCCTCTCAACATTTTGGAAATCCCGCTGAAACTTTGGACATTCTCGCGAAGGGTTCCCAATCCCCGACAAGACTGGTACCCTTTCACGTCCAAATCTCTCAAACTCCGGGAGAGATTCTCAAAACCAAGGTTGACATGTTTCGAGTTCCTTTCAACATTTTGGAAATCCGGTGAAAATTTAGACATTCTCGCGAAGGGTTCCCAATCCCCGACAAGACTGGTACCCTTTCACGTCCAAATCTCTCAAACTCCGGGAGAGATTCTCAAAACCAAGGTTGACATGTGTCGAGTTCCTCTCAACGTTTTGGAAATCCCGCTGAAACTTTGGACATTCTCGCGAAGGGTTCCCAATCCCCGACAAGACTGGTACCCTTTCACGTCCAAGTCTCTCAAACTCCGAAAGAGATTCTCAAAACCAACGCTGACATGTTTCGAGTTCCTCTCAACATTTTGGAAATCCCGCTGAAACTTTAGACATTCTCGCGAAGGGTTCCCAATCCCCGACAAGACTGGTACCCTTTCACGTCCAAATCTCTCCAACTCCGGGAGAGATTCTCAAAACCAAGGTTGACATGTTTCGAGTTCCTCTCAACATTTTAGAAATCCCGCTGAAACTTTGGACATTCTCGCGAAGGGTTCCCAATCCCCGACAAGACTGGTACCCTTTCACGTCCAAATCTCTCAAACTCCGGGAGAGATTCTCAAAACCAAGGTTGACATGTTTCAAGTTCCTCTCAACGTTTTGGACATCCCGCTGAAACTTTGGACATTCTCGTGAAGGGCTCCCAATCCCCGACAAGACTGATACCCTTTCACGTCCAAATCTCTCAAACTCCGGGAGAGATTCTCAAAACCAAGGTTGACATGTTTCGAGTTCCTCTCAACGTTTTGCACATCCCGCTGAAACTTTGGACATTCTGGCGAAGGGTTCCCAATCCCCGACAAGACTGGTACCCTTTCACGTCCAAATCTCTCAAACTCCGGGAGAGATTCTCAAAACCAAGGTTGACATGTTTCGAGTTCCTCTCAACATTTTGGAAATCCCGCTGAAACTTTGGACATTCTCGCGAAGGGTTCCCAATCCCCGACAAGACTGGTACCCTTTCACGTCCAAATCTCTCAAACTCCGGGAGAGATTCTCAAAACCAAGGTTGACATGTTTCGAGTTCCTCTCAACATTTTGGAAATCCCGCTGAAACTTTGGACATTCTCGCGAAGGGTTCCCAATCCCCGACAAGACTGGTACCCTTTCACGTCCAAATCTCTCAAACTCCGGGAGAGATTCTCAAAACCAAGGTTGACATGTTTCGAGTTCCTCTCAACATTTTGGAAATCCCGCTGAAACTTTGGACATTCTCGCGAAGGGTTCCCAATCCCCGACAAGACTGGTACCCTTTCACGTCCAAATCTCTCAAACTCCGGGAGAGATTCTCAAAACCAAGGTTGACATGTTTCGAGTTCCTCTCAACATTTTGGAAATCCCGCTGAAACTTTGGACGTTCTGGCGAAGGGTTCCCAATCCCCGACATGACTGGCACCCTTTCACGTCCAAATCTCTCAAACTCCGGGAGAGATTCTCAAAACCAAGGTTGACATGTTTCGAGTTCCTCTCAACATTTTGGAAATCCTGCTGAAACTTTGGACATTCTCGCGAAGGGTTCCCAATCCCCGACAAGACTGGTACCCTTTCACGTCCAAATCTCTCAAACTCCGGGAGAGATTCTCAAAACCAAGGTTGACATGTTTCGAGTTCCTCTCAACATTTTGGAAATCCCGCTGAAACTTTTGACGTTCTGGCGAAGGGTTCCCAATCCCCGACAAGACTGGTACCCTTTCACGTCCAAATCTCTCAAACTCCGGGAGAGATTCTCAAAACCAAGGTTGACATGTTTCGAGTTCCTTTCAACGTTTTGGAAATCCTGCTGAAACTTTGGACATTCTCGCGAAGGGTTCCCAATCCCCGACAAGACTGGTACCCTTTCACGTCCAAGTCTCTCAAACTCTGGGAGAGATTCTCAAAACCAAGGTTGACATGTTTCGAGTTCCTTTCAATATTTTGGAAATCCCGTGAAACTTTAGACATTCTGGCGAAGGGTTCCCAATCCCCGACAAGACTGGTACCCTTTCACGTCCAAATCTCTCAAACTCCGGGAGAGATTCTCAAAACCAAGGTTGACATGTTTCGAGTTCCTCTCAACGTTTTGCACATCCCGCTGAAACTTTGGACATTCTCGCGAAGGGTTCCCAATCCCCGACAAGACTGGTACCCTTTCACGTCCAAATCTCTCAAACTCCGGGAGAGATTCTCAAAACCAAGGTTGACATGTTTCGAGTTCCTCTCAACATTTTGGAAATCCCGCTGAAACTTTGGACATTCTCGCGAAGGGTTCCCAATCCCCGACAAGACTGGTACCCTTTCACGTCCAAATCTCTCAAACTCCGGGAGAGATTCTCAAAACCAAGGTTGACATGTTTCGAGTTCCTCTCAACATTTTGGAAATCCCGCTGAAACTTTGGACATTCTGGCGAAGGGTTCCCAATCCCCGACAAGACTGGTACCCTTTCACGTCCAAATCTCTCCAACTCCGGGAGAGATTCTCAAAACCAAGGTTGACATGTTTCGAGTTCCTTTCAACGTTTTGGAAATCCCGCTGAAACTTTGGACATTCTCGCGAAGGGTTCCCAATCCCCGACAAGACTGGTACCCTTTCACGTCCAAGTCTCTCAAACTCCGGGAGAGATTCTCAAAACCAAGGTTGACATGTTTCGAGTTCCTTTCAACATTTTGGAAATCCCGTGAAACTTTAGACATTCTGGCGAAGGGTTCCCAATCCCCGACAAGACTGGTACCCTTTCACGTCCAAATCTCTCAAACTCCGTGAGAGATTCTCAAAACCAAGGTTGACATGTTTCAAGTTCCTTTCAACATTTTAGAAATCCCGCTGAAACTTTGGACATTCTCGCGAAGGGTTCCCAATCCCCGACAAGACTGGTACCCTTTCATGTCCAAATCTCTCAAACTCCGGGAGAGATTCTCAAAACCAAGGTTGACATGTTTCGAGTTCCTCTCAACATTTTAGAAATCCCGCTGAAACTTTGGACATTCTCGCGAAGGGTTCCCAATCCCCGACAAGACTGGTACCCTTTCACGTCCAAATCTCTCAAACTCCGGGAGAGATTCTCAAAACCAAGGTTGACATGTTTCAAGTTCCTCTCAACGTTTTGGACATCCCGCTGAAACTTTGGACATTCTCGTGAAGGGTTCCCAATCCCCGACAAGACTGGTACCCTTTCACGTCCAAATCTCTCAAACTCCGGGAGAGATTCTCAAAACCAAGGTTGTCATGTTTCGAGTTCCTTTCAACATTTTGGAAATCCCACTGAAACTTTGGACATTCTCGCGAAGGGTTCCCAATCCCCGACAAGACTGGTACACTTTCATGTCCAAATCTCTCAAACTCCGGGAGAGATTCTCAAAACCAAGGTTGACATGTTTCGAGTTCCTCTCAACATTTTGGAAATCCCGCTGAAACTTTGGACATTCTCGTGAAGGGTTCCCAATCCCCGACAAGACTGGTACCCTTTCACGTCCAAATCTCTCAAACTCCGGGAGAGATTCTCAAAACCAAGGTTGACATGTTTCGAGTTCCTTTCAACATTTTGGAAATCCCGTGAAACTTTAGACATTCTCGCGAAGGGTTCCCAATCCCCAACAAGACTGGTACCCTTTCACGTCCAAATCTCTCAAACTCCGGGAGAGATTCTCAAAACCAAGGTTGACATGTTTCGAGTTCCTTTCAACATTTTGGAAATCCCGCTGAAACTTTGGACATTCTCGCGAAGGGTTCCCAATCCCCGACAAGACTGGTACCCTTTCACGTCCAAATCTCTCAAACTCCGGGAGAGATTCTCAAAACCAAGGTTGACATGTTTCGAGTTCCTCTCAACATTTTGGAAATCCCGCTGAAACTTTGGACATTCTCGCGAAGGGTTCCCAATCCCCGACAAGACTGGTACCCTTTCACGTCCAAATCTCTCAAACTCCGGGAGAGATTCTCAAAACCAAGGTTGACATGTTTCGAGTTCCTCTCAACATTTTGGAAATCCCGCTGAAACTTTGGACATTCTCGCGAAGGGTTCCCAATCCCCGACAAGACTGGTACCCTTTCACGTCCAAATCTCTCAAACTCCGGGAGAGATTCTCAAAACCAAGGTTGACATGTTTCGAGTTCCTTTCAACATTTTGGAAATCCCGTGAAACTTTAGACATTCTCGCGAAGGGTTCCCAATCCCCGACAAGACTGGTACCCTTTCACGTCCAAATCTCTCAAACTTTGGGAGAGATTCTCAAAACCAAGGTTGACATGTTTTGAGTTCCTCACAATATTTTGGAAATCCCGCTGAAACTTTGGACATTCTCGCAAAGGGTTCCCAATCCCCGACAAGACTGGTACCCTTTCACGTCCAAATCTCTCCAACTCCGGGAGAGATTCTCAAAACCAAGGTTGACATGTGTCGAGTTCCTCTCAACGTTTTGGAAATCCCGCTGAAACTTTGGACATTCTCGCGAAGGGTTCCCAATCCCCGACAAGACTGGTACCCTTTCACGTCCAAATCTCTCAAACTCCGGGAGAGATTCTCAAAACCAAGGTTGACATGTTTCGAGTTCCTTTCAACATTTTGGAAATCCCGTGAAACTTTAGACATTCTCGCGAAGGGTTCCCAATCCCCGACCAGACTGGTACCCTTTCACGTCCAAATCTCTCAAACTCCGGGAGAGATTCTCAAAACCAAGGTTGACATGTTTCGAGTTCCTCTCAACGTTTTGCACATCCCGCTGAAACTTTGGACATTCTCGCGAAGGGTTCCCAATCCCCGACAAGACTGGTACCCTTTCACGTCCAAATCTCTCAAACTCCGGGAGAGATTCTCAAAACCAAGGTTGACATGTTTCGAGTTCCTCACATTATTTTGGAAATCCCGCTGAAACTTTGGACATTCTCGCAAAGGGTTCCCAATCCCCGACAAGACTGGTACCCTTTCACGTCCAAATCTCTCAAACTCCGGGAGAGATTCTCAAAACCAAGGTTGACATGTTTCGAGTTCCTCTCAACGTTTTGGAAATCCCGCTGAAACTTTGGACATTCTCGCGAAGGGTTCCCAATCCCCGACAAGACTGGTACCCTTTCATGTCCAAATCTCTCAAACTCCGGGAGAGATTCTCAAAACCAAGGTTGACATGTTTCGAGTTCCTCTCAACATTTTGGAAATCCCGCTGAAACTTTGGACATTCTGGCGAAGGGTTCCCAATCCCCGACAAGACTGGTACCCTTTCACGTCCAAATCTCTCAAACTCCGGGAGAGATTTTCAAAACCAAGGTTGACATGTTTCGAGTTCCTCTCAACGTTTTGCACATCCCGCTGAAACTTTGGACATTCTCGCGAAGGGTTCCCAATCCCCGACAAGACTGGTACCCTTTCACGTCCAAATCTCTCAAACTCCGGGAGAGATTCTCAAAACCAAGGTTGACATGTTTCGAGTTCCTTTCAACATTTTGGAAATCCCGTGAAACTTTAGACATTCTCGCGAAGGGTTCCCAATCCCCGACAAGACTGGTACCCTTTCACGTCCAAATCTCTCCAACTCCGGGAGAGATTCTCAAAACCAAGGTTGACATGTTTCGAGTTCCTCTCATCATTTTGGAAATCCCGCTGAAACTTTGGACATTCTCGCGAAGGGTTCCCAATCCCCGACAAGACTGGTACCCTTTCACGTCCAAATCTCTCAAACTCCGGGAGAGATTCTCAAAACCAAGGTTGACATGTGTCGAGTTCCTCTCAACATTTTGGAAATCCCGCTGAAACTTTGGACATCTCGCGAAGGGTTCCCAATCCCCGACAAGACTGGTACCCTTTCACGTCCAAATCTCTCAAACTCCGGGAGAGATTCTCAAAACCAAGGTTGACATGTTTTGAGTTCCTCACAATATTTTGGAAATCTTGCTGAAACTTTGGACATTCTGGCGAAGGGTTCCCAATCCCCGACAAGACTGGTACCCTTTCACGTCCAAATCTCTCAAACTCCGGGAGAGATTCTCAAAACCAAAGTTGACATGTTTCGAGTTCCTCTCAACGTTTTGGAAATCCCGCTGAAACTTTGGACATTCTCGCGAAGGGTTCCCAATCCCCGACCAGACTGGTACCCTTTCACGTCCAAATCTCTCAAACTCCGGGAGAGATTCTCAAAACCAAGGTTGACATGTTTCGAGTTCCTCTCAACGTTTTGCACATCCCGCTGAAACTTTGGACATTCTCGCGAAGGGTTCCCAATCCCCGACAAGACTGGTACCCTTTCACGTCCAAATCTCTCAAACTCCGGGAGAGATTCTCAAAACCAAGGTTGACATGTTTCGAGTTCCTTTCAACATTTTGGAAATCCCGTGAAACTTTAGACATTCTCGCGAAGGGTTCCCAATCCCCGACCAGACTGGTACCCTTTCACGTCCAAATCTCTCAAACTCCGGGAGAGATTTTCAAAACCAAGGTTGACATGTTTCGAGTTCCTCTCAACATTTTGGAAATCCCGCTGAAACTTTGGACATTCTCGCGAAGGGTTCCCAATCCCCGACAAGACTGGTACCCTTTCACGTCCAAATCTCTCAAACTCCGGGAGAGATTCTCAAAACCAAGGTTGACATGTTTCGAGTTCCTCTCAACATTTTGGAAATCCCGCTGAAACTCTGGACATTCTTGCGAAGGGTTCCCAATCCCCGACAAGACTGGTACCCTTTCATGTCCAAATCTCTCAAACCCCGGGAGAGATTCTCAAAACCAAGGTTGACATGTTTCGAGTTCCTTTCAACATTTTGGAAATCCCGTGAAACTTTGGACATTCTCGCGAAGGGTTCCCAATCCCCGACCAGACTGGTACCCTTTCACGTCCAAATCTCTCAAACTCCGGGAGAGATTCTCAAAACCAAGGTTGACATGTTTCGAGTTCCTCTCAACATTTTGGAAATCCCGCTGAAACTTTGGACATTCTCGCGAAGGGTTCCCAATCCCCGACAAGACTGGTACCCTTTCACGTCCAAATCTCTCCAACTCCGGGAGAGATTCTCAAAACCAAGGTTGACATGTTTCGAGTTCCTCTCAACATTTTGGAAATCCCGCTGAAACTTTGGACATTCTCGCGAAGGGTTCCCAATCCCCGACAAGACTGGTACCCTTTCACGTCCAAATCTCTCAAACTCCGTGAGAGATTCTCAAAACCAAGGTTGACATGTTTTGAGTTCCTCACAATATTTTGGAAATCCCGCTGAAAATTTGGACATTCTGGCGAAGGGTTCCCAATCCCCGACAAGACTGGTACCCTTTCACGTCCAAATCTCTCAAACTCCGTGAGAGATTCTCAAAACCAAGGTTGACATGTTTTGAGTTCCTCACAATATTTTGGAAATCCCGCTGAAAATTTGGACATTCTGGCGAAGGGTTCCCAATCCCCGACAAGACTGGTACCCTTTCACGTCCAAATCTCTCAAACTCCAGGATTAGATACTCAAAACCAAGGTTGACATGTTTCGAGTTCCTCTCAACGTTTTGGAAATCCCGCTGAAACTTTGGACATTCTCGCGAAGGGTTCCCAATCCCCGACAAGACTGGTACCCTTTCACGTCCAAGTCTCTCAAACTCCGGGAGAGATTCTCAAAACCAAGGTTGACATGTTTCGAGTTCCTTTCAACATTTTGGAAATCCCGTGAAACTTTAGACATTCTCGCGAAGGGTTCCCAATCCCCGACAAGACTGGTACCCTTTCACGTCCAAATCTCTCAAACTCCGGGAGAGATTCTCAAAACCAAGGTTGACATGTTTCAAGTTCCTTTCAACATTTTGGAAATCCCGCTGAAACTTTGGACATTCTCGCGAAGGGTTCCCAATCCCCGACAAGACTGGTACCCTTTCACGTCCAAATCTCTCAAACTCCGGGAGAGATTCTCAAAACCAAGGTTGACATGTTTCGAGTTCCTTTCAACATTTTGGAAATCCCGCTGAAACTTTGGACATTCTCGCGAAGGGTTCCCAATCCCCGACAAGACTGGTACCCTTTCACGTCCAAATCTTTCAAACTCCGGGAGAGATTCTCAAAACCAAGGTTGACATGTTTCGAGTTCCTCTCAACATTTTGGAAATCCCGCTGAAACTTTGGACATTCTCGCGAAGGGTTCCCAGTCCCCGACAAGACTGGTACCCTTTCACGTCCAAATCTCTCAAACTCCGGGAGAGATTCTCAAAACCAAGGTTGACATGTTTCGAGTTCCTCTCAACATTTTGGAAATCCCGCTGAAACTTTGGACATTCTCGCGAAGGTTTCCCAGTCCCCGACAAGACTGGTACCCTTTCACGTCCAAATCTCTCAAACTCCGGGAGAGATTCTCAAAACCAAGGTTGACATGTTTCGAGTTCCTCTCAACATTTTGGAAATCCTGCTGAAACTTTGGACATTCTGGCGAAGGGTTCCCAATCCCCGACAAGACTGGTACCCTTTCACGTCCAAGTCTCTCAAACTCCGGGAGAGATTCTCAAAACCAACGCTGACATGTTTCGAGTTCCTTTCAACATTTTGGAAATCCCGTGAAACTTTAGACATTCTCGCGAAGGGTTCCCAATCCCCGACAAGACTGGTACCCTTTCACGTCCAAATCTCTCAAACTCCGGGAGAGATTCTCAAAACCAAGGTTGACATGTTTCGAGTTCCTCTCAACGTTTTGCACATCCCGCTGAAACTTTGGACATTCTGGCGAAGGGTTCCCAATCCCCGACAAGACTGGTACCCTTTCACGTCCAAATCTCTCAAACTCCGGGAGAGATTCTCAAAACCAAGGTTGACATGTTTCGAGTTCCTTTCAACATTTTGGAAATCCCGTGAAACTTTAGACATTCTCGCGAAGGGTTCCCAATCCCCGACCAGACTGGTACCCTTTCACGTCCAAATCTCTCAAACTCCGGGAGAGATTCTCAAAACCAAGGTTGACATGTTTCAAGTTCCTTTCAACATTTTGGAAATCCCGCTGAAACTTTGGACATTCTCGCGAAGGGTTCCCAATCCCCGACAAGACTGGTACCCTTTCATGTCCAAATCTCTCAAACTCCGGGAGAGATTCTCAAAACCAAGGTTGACATGTTTCGAGTTCCTCTCAACATTTTGGACATCCCGCTGAAACTTTGGACATTCTGGCGAAGGGTTCCCAATCCCCGACAAGACTGGTACCCTTTCACGTCCAAATCTCTCAAACTCCGGGAGAGATTCTCAAAACCAAGGTTGACATGTTTCGAGTTCCTCTCAACGTTTTGCACATCCCGCTGAAACTTTGGACATTCTCGCGAAGGGTTCCCAATCCCCGACAAGACTGGTACCCTTTCACATCCAAATCTCTCAAACTCCGGGAGAGATTCTCAAAACCAAGGTTGACATGTTTCGAGTTCCTCTCAACATTTTGGAAATCCCGCTGAAACTTTGGACATTCTCGCGAAGGGTTCCCAATCCCCGACAAGACTGGTACCCTTTCACGTCCAAATCTCTCAAACTCCGGGAGAGATTCTCAAAACCAAGGTTGACATGTTTCGAGTTCCTCTCAACATTTTGGAAATCCCGCTGAAACTTTGGACATTCTCGCGAAGGGTTCCCAATCCCCGACATGACTGGTACCCTTTCACGTCCAAATCTCTCAAACTCCGGGAGAGATTCTCAAAACCAAGGTTGACATGTGTCGAGTTCCTCTCAACGTTTTGGAAATCCCGCTGAAACTTTGGACATTCTCGCGAAGGGTTCCCAATCCCCGACAAGACTGGTACCCTTTCACGTCCAAGTCTCTCAAACTCCGGGAGAGATTCTCAAAACCAACGCTGACATGTTTCGAGTTCCTTTCAACATTTTGGAAATCCCGTGAAACTTTAGACATTCTCGTGAAGGGTTCCCAATCCCCGACAAGACTGGTACCCTTTCACGTCCAAATCTCTCAAACTCCGGGAGAGATTCTCAAAACCAAGGTTGACATGTTTCGAGTTCCTCTCAACGTTTTGCACATCCCGCTGAAACTTTGGACATTCTGGCGAAGGGTTCCCAATCCCCGACAAGACTGGTACCCTTTCACGTCCAAATCTCTCAAACTCCGGGAGAGATTCTCAAAACCAAGGTTGACATGTTTCGAGTTCCTCTCAACGTTTTGGAAATCCCGCTGAAACTTTGGACATTCTCGCGGAGGGTTCCCAATTACCGACAAGACTGGTACCCTTTCACGTCCAAGTCTCTCAAACTCCGGGAGAGATTCTCAAAACCAAGGTTGACATGTTTCGAGTTCCTTTCAACATTTTGGAAATCCCGTGAAACTTTAGACATTCTCGCGAAGGGTTCCCAATCCCCGACAAGACTGGTACCCTTTCACGTCCAAATCTCTCAAACTCCGGGAGAGATTCTCAAAACCAAGGTTGACATGTTTCGAGTTCCTCTCAACGTTTTGCACATTCCGCTGAAACTTTGGACATTCTGGCAAAGGGTTCCCAATCCCCGACAAGACTGGTACCCTTTCACGTCCAAATCTCTCAAACTCCGGGAGAGATTCTCAAAGCCAAGGTTGACATGTTTCGAGTTCCTCTCAACATTTTGGAAATCCCGCTGAAACTTTGGACATTCTGGCGAAGGGTTCCCAATCCCCGACAAGACTGGTACCCTTTCACGTCCAAATCTCTCAAACTCCGGGAGAGATTTTCAAAACCAAGGTTGACATGTTTCGAGTTCCCCTCAACGTTTTGCACATCCCGCTGAAACTTTGGACATTCTCGCGAAGGGTTCCCAATCCCCGACAAGACTGGTACCCTTTCACGTCCAAGTCTCTCAAACTCCGGGAGAGATTCTCAAAACCAACGCAGACATGTTTCGAGTTCCTTTCAACATTTTGGAAATCCCGTGAAACTTTAGACATTCTCGCGAAGGGTTCCCAATCCCCGACAAGACTGGTACCCTTTCACGTCCAAATCTCTCAAACTCCGGGAGAGATTCTCAAAACCAAGGTTGACATGTTTCAAGTTCCTTTCAACATTTTGGAAATCCCGCTGAAACTTTGGACATTCTGGCGAAGGGTTCCCAATCCCCGACAAGACTGGTACCCTTTCACGTCCAAATCTCTCAAACTCCGGGAGAGATTCTCAAAACCAAGGTTGACATGTTTCGAGTTCCTCTCAACATTTTGGAAATCCCGCTGAAACTTTGGACATTCTCGCGAAGGGTTCCCAATCCCCGACAAGACTGGTACCCTTTCACGTCCAAATCTTTCAAACTCCGGGAGAGATTCTCAAAACCAAGGTTGACATGTTTCGAGTTCCTCTCAACGTTTTGCACATCCCGCTGAAACTTTGGACATTCTCGCGAAGGGTTCCCAGTCCCCGACAAGACTGGTACCCTTTCACGTCCAAATCTCTCAAACTCCGGGAGAGATTCTCAAAACCAAGGTTGACATGTTTCGAGTTCCTCTCAACATTTTGGAAATCCCGCTGAAACTTTGGACATTCTCGCGAAGGTTTCCCAGTCCCCGACAAGACTGGTACCCTTTCACGTCCAAATCTCTCAAACTCCGGGAGAGATTCTCAAAACCAAGGTTGACATGTTTCGAGTTCCTCTCAACATTTTGGAAATCCCGCTGAAACTTTGGACATTCTGGCGAAGGGTTCCCAATCCCCGACAAGACTGGTACCCTTTCACGTCCAAGTCTCTCAAACTCCGGGAGAGATTCTCAAAACCAACGCTGACATGTTTCGAGTTCCTTTCAACATTTTGGAAATCCCGTGAAACTTTAGACATTCTCGCGAAGGGTTCCCAATCCCCGACAAGACTGGTACCCTTTCACGTCCAAATCTCTCAAACTCCGGGAGAGATTCTCAAAACCAAGGTTGACATGTTTCGAGTTCCTCTCAACGTTTTGCACATCCCGCTGAAACTTTGGACATTCTCGCGAAGGGTTCCCAATCCCCGACAAGACTGGTACCCTTTCACGTCCAAATCTCTCAAACTCCGGGAGAGATTCTCAAAACCAAGGTTGACATGTTTCAAGTTCCTTTCAACATTTTGGAAATCCCGCTGAAACTTTGGACATTCTCGCGAAGGGTTCCCAATCCCCGACAAGACTGGTACCCTTTCATGTCCAAATCTCTCAAACTCCGGGAGAGATTCTCAAAACCAAGGTTGACATGTTTCGAGTTCCTCTCAACATTTTGGAAATCCCGCTGAAACTTTGGACATTCTGGCGAAGGGTTCCCAATCCCCGACAAGACTGGTACCCTTTCACGTCCAAATCTCTCAAACTCCGGGAGAGATTCTCAAAACCAAGGTTGACATGTTTCGAGTTCCTCTCAACGTTTTGCACATCCCGCTGAAACTTTGGACATTCTCGCGAAGGGTTCCCAATCCCCGACAAGACTGGTACCCTTTCACGTCAAAATCTCTCAAACTCCGGGAGAGATTCTCAAAACCAAGGTTGACATGTTTCGAGTTCCTCTCAACATTTTGGAAATCCCGCTGAAACTTTGGACATTCTCGCGAAGGGTTCCCAATCCCCGACCAGACTGGTACCCTTTCACGTCCAAATCTCTCAAACTCCGGGAGAGATTCTCAAAACCAAGGTTGACATGTTTCGAGTTCCTCTCAACATTTTGGAAATCCCGCTGAAACTTTGGACATTCTCGCGAAAGGTTCCCAATCCCCGACAAGACTGGTACCCTTTCACGTCCAAATCTCTCAAACTCCGGGAGAGATTCTCAAAACCAAGGTTGACAGGTTTTGAGTTCCTCACATTATTTTGGAAATCCCGCTGAAACTTTGGACATTCACGCGAAGGGTTCCCAATCCCCGACAAGACTGGTACCCTTTCACGTCCAAATCTCTCAAACTCCGGGAGAGATTCTCAAAACCAAGGTTGACATGTTTCGAGTTCCTCTCAACATTTTGGAAATCCCGCTGAAACTTTGGACATTCTCGCGGAGGGTTCCCAATTCCCGACAAGACTGGTACCCTTTCACGTCCAAGTCTCTCAAACTCTGGGAGAGATTCTCAAAACCAAGGTTGACATGTTTCGAGTTCCTTTCAACATTTTGGAAATCCCGTGAAACTTTAGACATTCTCGCGAAGGGTTCCCAATCCACGACAAGACTGGTACCCTTTCACGTCCAAATCTCTCAAACTCCGGGAGAGATTCTCAAAACCAAGGTTGACATGTTTCGAGTTCCTCTCAACGTTTTGCACATCCCGCTGAAACTTTGGACATTCTGGCAAAGGGTTCCCAATCCCCGACAAGACTGGTACCCTTTCACGTCCAAATCTCTCAAACTCCGGGAGAGATTCTCAAAACCAAGGTTCACATGTTTCGAGTTCCTTTCAACACTTTGGAAATCCCGCTGAAACTTTGGACATTCTCGCGAAGGGTTCCCAATCCCCGACAAGACTGGTACCCTTTCACGTCCAAATCTCTCCAACTCCGGGAGAGATTCTCAAAACCAAGGTTGACATGTTTCGAGTTCCTCTCAACATTTTGGAAATCCCGCTGAAACTTTGGACATTCTCGCGAAGGGTTCCCAATCCCCGACAAGACTGGTACCCTTTCACGTCCAAATCTCTCCAACTCCGGGAGAGATTCTCAAAACCAAGGTTGACATGTTTCGAGTTCCTCTCAACATTTTGGAAATCCCGCTGAAACTTTGGACATTCTCGCGAAGGGTTCCCAATCCCCGACAAGACTGGTAGCCTTTCACGTCCAAATCTCTCAAACTCCGGGAGAGATTCTCAAAACCAAGGTTGACATGTTTCGAGTTCCTCTCAACATTTTGGAAATCCCGCAGAAACTTTGGACATTCTCGCGAAGGGTTCCCAATCCCCGACAAGACTGGTACCCTTTCACGTCCAAATCTCTCAAACTCCGGGAGAGATTCTCAAAACCAAGGTTGACGTGTTTCGAGTTCCTCTCAACATTTTGAAAATCCCGCTGAAACTTTGGACATTCTCGCGAAGGGTTCCCAATCCCCGACAAGTCTGGTACCCTTTCACGTCCAAATCTCTCAAACTCCGGGAGAGATTCTCAAAACCAAGGTTGACATGTTTCGAGTTCCTCTCAACATTTTGGAAATCCCGCTGAAACTTTGGACATTCTCGCGAAAGGTTCCCAATCCCCGACAAGACTGGTACCCTTTCACGTCCAAATCTCTCAAACTCCGGGAGAGATTCTCAAAACCAAGGTTCACATGTTTCGAGTTCCTCTCAACATTTTGGAAATCCCGCTGAAATTTTGGACATTCTCGCGAAGGGTTCCCAATCCCCGACAAGACTGGTACCCTTTCACGTCCAAATCTCTCAAACTCCGGGAGAGATTCTCAAAACCAAGGTTGACATGTTTCGAGTTCCTCTCAACATTTTGGAAATCCCGCTGAAACTTTGGACATTCTCGCGAAGGGTTCCCAATCCCCGACAAGACTGGTACCCTTTCACGTCCAAATCTCTCAAACTCCGGGAGAGATTCTCAAAACCAAGGTTGACATGTTTCGAGTTCCTCTTAACATTTTGGAAATCCCGCTGAAACTTTGGACATTCTGGCGAAGGGTTCCCAATCCCCGACAAGACTGGTACCCTTTCACGTCCAAATCTCTCAAACTCCGGGAGAGATTCTCAAAACCAAGGTTGACATGTTTCGAGTTCCTTTCAACATTTTGGAAATCCTGCTGAAACTTTGGACATTCTCGCGAAGGGTTCCCAATCCCCGACAAGACTGGTACCCTTTCACGTCCAAATCTCTCAAACTCCGGGAGAGATTCTCAAAACCAAGGTTGACATGTTTCGAGTTCCTCTCAACATTTTGGAAATCCCGCTGAAACTTTGGACATTCTGGCGAAGGGTTCCCAATCCCCGACAAGACTGGTACCCTTTCACGTCCAAATCTCTCAAGCTCCGGGAGAGATTCTCAAAACCAAGATTGACATGTTTCGAGTTCCTCTCAACATTTTGGAAATCCCGCTGAAACTTTGGACATTCTCGCGAAGGGCTCCCAATCCCCGAGAAGACTGGTACCCTTTCACGTCCAAATCTCTCAAACTCCGGGAGAGATTCTCAAAACCAAGGTTGACATGTTTCGAGTTCCTCTCAACATTTTGGAAATCCCGCTGAAACTTTGGACATTCTCGCGAAGGGTTCCCAATCCCCGACAAGACTGGTACCCTTTCACGTCCAAATCTCTCAAACTCTGGGAGAGATTCTCAAAACCAAGGTTGACATGTTTCGAGTTCCTTTCAACATTTTGGAAATCCCGCTGAAACTTTGGACATTCTCGCGAAGGGTTCCCAATCCCCGACAAGACTGGTACCCTTTCACGTCCAAATCTCTCAAACTCCGGGAGAGATTCTCAAAACCAAGGTTGACATGTTTCGAGTTCCTCTCAACATTTTGGAAATCCCGCTGAAACTTTGGACATTCTCGCGAAGGGTTCCCAATCCCCGACAAGACTGGTACCCTTTCACGTCCAAATCTCTCAAACTCCGGGAGAGATTCTCAAAACCAAGGTTGACATGTTTCGAGTTCCTCTCAACATTTTGGAAATCCCGCTGAAACTTTGGACATTCTGGCGAAGGTTTCCCAATCCCCGACAAGACTGGTACCCTTTCACGTCCAAATCTCTCAAACTCCGGGAGAGATTCTCAAAACCAAGGTTGTCATGTTCCGAGTTCCTTTCAACATTTTGGAAATCCCGCTGAAACTTTGGACATTCTGGCGAAGGGTTCCCAATCCCCGACAAGACTGGTACCCTTTCACGTCCAAATCTCTCAAACTCCGGGAGAGATTCTCAAAACCAAGGTTGAAATGTTTTGAGTTCCTCTCAACATTTTGGAAATCCCGCTGAAACTTTGGACATTCTCGCGAAGGGTTCCCAATCCCCGACAAGACTGGTACCCTTTCACGTCCAAATCTCTCAAACTCCGGGAGAGATTCTCAAAACCAAGGTTGACATGTTTCGAGTTCCTTTCAACATTTTGGAAATCCCGCTGAAACTTTGGACATTCTCGCGAAGGGTTCCCAATCCCCGACAAGACTGGTACCCTTTCACGTCCAAATCTCTCAAACTCCGGGAGAGATTCTCAAAACCAAGGTTGACATGTTTCGAGTTCCTCTTAACATTTTGGAAATCCCGCTGAAACTTTGGACATTCTGGCGAAGGGTTCCCAATCCCCGACAAGACTGGTACCCTTTCACGTCCAAATCTCTCAAGCTCCGGGAGAGATTCTCAAAACCAAGATTGACATGTTTCGAGTTCCTCTCAACATTTTGGAAATCCCGCTGAAACTTTGGACATTCTCGCGAAGGGCTCCCAATCCCCGACAAGACTGGTACCCTTTCACGTCCAAATCTCTCAAACTCCGGGAGAGATTCTCAAAACCAAGGTTGACATGTTTCGAGTTCCTCTCAACATTTTGGAAATCCCGCTGAAACTTTGGACATTCTCGCGAAGGGTTCCCAATCCCCGACAAGACTGGTACCCTTTCACGTCCAAATCTCTCAAACTCTGGGAGAGATTCTCAAAACCAAGGTTGACATGTTTCGAGTTCCTTTCAACATTTTGGAAATCCCGCTGAAACTTTGGACATTCTCGCGAAGGGTTCCCAATCCCCGACAAGACTGGTACCCTTTCACGTCCAAATCTCTCAAACTCCGGGAGAGATTCTCAAAACCAAGGTTGACATGTTTCGAGTTCCTTTCAACATTTTGGAAATCCCGCTGAAACTTGGGACATTCTCGCGAAGGGTTCCCAATCCCCGACAAGACTGGTACCCTTTCACGTCCAAATCTCTCCAACTCCGGGAGAGATTCTCAAAACCAAGGTTGACATGTTTCGAGTTCCTCTCAACATTTTGGAAATCCCGCTGAAACTTTGGACATTCTCGCGAAGGGTTCCCAATCCCCGACAAGACTGGTACCCTTTCACGTCCAAATCTCTCAAACTCCGGGAGAGATTCTCAAAACCAAGGTTGACATGTTTCGAGTTCCTCTCAACATTTTGGAAATCCCGCTGAAACTTTGGACATTCTGGCGAAGGGTTCCCAATCCCCGACAAGACTGGTACCCTTTCACGTCCAAATCTCTCAAGCTCCGGGAGAGATTCTCAAAACCAAGATTGACATGTTTCGAGTTCCTCTCAACATTTTGGAAATCCCGCTGAAACTTTGGACATTCTCGCGAAGGGCTCCCAATCCCCGAGAAGACTGGTACCCTTTCACGTCCAAATCTCTCAAACTCCGGGAGAGATTCTCAAAACCAAGGTTGACATGTTTCGAGTTCCTCTCAACATTTTGGAAATCCCGCTGAAACTTTGGACATTCTCGCGAAGGGTTCCCAATCCCCGACAAGACTGGTACCCTTTCACGTCCAAATCTCTCAAACTCTGGGAGAGATTCTCAAAACCAAGGTTGACATGTTTCGAGTTCCTTTCAACATTTTGGAAATCCCGCTGAAACTTTGGACATTCTCGCGAAGGGTTCCCAATCCCCGACAAGACTGGTACCCTTTCACGTCCAAATCTCTCAAACTCCGGGAGAGATTCTCAAAACCAAGGTTGACATGTTTCGAGTTCCTCTCAACATTTTGGAAATCCCGCTGAAACTTTGGACATTCTCGCGAAGGGTTCCCAATCCCCGACAAGACTGGTACCCTTTCACGTCCAAATCTCTCAAACTCCGGGAGAGATTCTCAAAACCAAGGTTGACATGTTTCGAGTTCCTCTCAACATTTTGGAAATCCCGCTGAAACTTTGGACATTCTGGCGAAGGTTTCCCAATCCCCGACAAGACTGGTACCCTTTCACGTCCAAATCTCTCAAACTCCGGGAGAGATTCTCAAAACCAAGGTTGTCATGTTCCGAGTTCCTTTCAACATTTTGGAAATCCCGCTGAAACTTTGGACATTCTGGCGAAGGGTTCCCAATCCCCGACAAGACTGGTACCCTTTCACGTCCAAATCTCTCAAACTCCGGGAGAGATTCTCAAAACCAAGGTTGAAATGTTTTGAGTTCCTCTCAACATTTTGGAAATCCCGCTGAAACTTTGGACATTCTCGCGAAGGGTTCCCAATCCCCGACAAGACTGGTACCCTTTCACGTCCAAATCTCTCAAACTCCGGGAGAGATTCTCAAAACCAAGGTTGACATGTTTCGAGTTCCTTTCAACATTTTGGAAATCCCGCTGAAACTTTGGACATTCTCGCGAAGGGTTCCCAATCCCCGACAAGACTGGTACCCTTTCACGTCCAAATCTCTCAAACTCCGGGAGAGATTCTCAAAACCAAGGTTGACATGTTTCGAGTTCCTCTTAACATTTTGGAAATCCCGCTGAAACTTTGGACATTCTGGCGAAGGGTTCCCAATCCCCGACAAGACTGGTACCCTTTCACGTCCAAATCTCTCAAACTCCGGGAGAGATTCTCAAAACCAAGGTTGACATGTTTCGAGTTCCTTTCAACATTTTGGAAATCCTGCTGAAACTTTGGACATTCTCGCGAAGGGTTCCCAATCCCCGACAAGACTGGTACCCTTTCACGTCCAAATCTCTCAAACTCCGGGAGAGATTCTCAAAACCAAGGTTGACATGTTTCGAGTTCCTCTCAACATTTTGGAAATCCCGCTGAAACTTTGGACATTCTGGCGAAGGGTTCCCAATCCCCGACAAGACTGGTACCCTTTCACGTCCAAATCTCTCAAGCTCCGGGAGAGATTCTCAAAACCAAGATTGACATGTTTCGAGTTCCTCTCAACATTTTGGAAATCCCGCTGAAACTTTGGACATTCTCGCGAAGGGCTCCCAATCCCCGACAAGACTGGTACCCTTTCACGTCCAAATCTCTCAAACTCCGGGAGAGATTCTCAAAACCAAGGTTGACATGTTTCGAGTTCCTCTCAACATTTTGGAAATCCCGCTGAAACTTTGGACATTCTCGCGAAGGGTTCCCAATCCCCGACAAGACTGGTACCCTTTCACGTCCAAATCTCTCAAACTCTGGGAGAGATTCTCAAAACCAAGGTTGACATGTTTCGAGTTCCTTTCAACATTTTGGAAATCCCGCTGAAACTTTGGACATTCTCGCGAAGGGTTCCCAATCCCCGACAAGACTGGTACCCTTTCACGTCCAAATCTCTCAAACTCCGGGAGAGATTCTCAAAACCAAGGTTGACATGTTTCGAGTTCCTCTCAACATTTTGGAAATCCCGCTGAAACTTTGGACATTCTCGCGAAGGGTTCCCAATCCCCGACAAGACTGGTACCCTTTCACGTCCAAATCTCTCAAACTCCGGGAGAGATTCTCAAAACCAAGGTTGACATGTTTCGAGTTCCTCTCAACATTTTGGAAATCCCTCTGAAACTTTGGACATTCTCGCGAAGGGTTCCCAATCCCCGACAAGACTGGTACCCTTTCACGTCCAAATCTCTCAAACTCCGGGAGAGATTCTCAAAACCAAGGTTGACATGTTTCGAGTTCCTTTCAACATTTTGGAAATCCCGCTGAAACTTGGGACATTCTCGCGAAGGGTTCCCAATCCCCGACAAGACTGGTACCCTTTCACGTCCAAATCTCTCCAACTCCGGGAGAGATTCTCAAAACCAAGGTTGACATGTTTCGAGTTCCTCTCAACATTTTGGAAATCCCGCTGAAACTTTGGACATTCTCGCGAAGGGTTCCCAATCCCCGACAAGACTGGTACCCTTTCACGTCCAAATCTCTCAAACTCCGGGAGAGATTCTCAAAACCAAGGTTGACATGTTTCGAGTTCCTCTCAACATTTTGGAAATCCCGCTGAAACTCTGGACATTCTGGCGAAGGGTTCCCAATCCCCGACAAGACTGGTACCCTTTCACGTCCAAATCTCTCAAACTCCGGGAGAGATTCTCAAAACCAAGGTTGACATGTTTCGAGTTCCTCTCAACATTTTGGAAATCCCGCTGAAACTTTGGACATTCTCGCGAAGGGTTCCCAATCCCCGACAAGACTGGTACCCTTTCACGTCCAAATCTCTCAAACTCCGGGAGAGATTCTCAAAACCAAGGTTGACATGTTTCGAGTTCCTCTCAACATTTTGGAAATCCCGCTGAAACTTTGGACATTCTGGCGAAGGGTTCCCAATCCCCGACAAGACTGGTACCCTTTCACGTCCAAATCTCTCAAACTCCGGGAGAGATTCTCAAAACCAAGGTTGACATGTTTTGAGTTCCTCTCAACATTTTGGAAATCCCGCTGAAACTTTGGACATTCTGGCGAAGGGTTCCCAATCCCCGACAAGACTGGTACCCTTTCACGTCCAAATCTCTCAAACTCCGGGAGAGATTCTCAAAACCAAGGTTGACATGTGTCGAGTTCCTCTCAACATTTTGGAAATCTCGCTGAAACTTTGGACATTCTCGCAAAGGGTTCCCAATCCCCAACAAGACTGGTACCCTTTCACGTCCAAATCTCTCAAACTCCGGGAGAGATTCTCAAAACCAAGGTTGACATGTTGCGAGTTCCTCTCAACATTTTGGAAATCCCGCTGAAACTTTGGACATTCTCGCGAAGGGTTCCCAATCCCCGACAAGACTGGTACCCTTTCACGTCCAAATCTCTCAAACTCCGGGAGAGATTCTCAAAACCAAGGTTGACATGTTTCGAGTTCCTCTCAACATTTTGGAAATCCCGCTGAAACTCTGGACATTCTCGCGAAGGGTTCCCAATCCCCGACAAGACTGGTACCCTTTCACGTCCAAATCTCTCCAACTCCGGGAGAGATTCTCAAAACCAAGGTTGACATGTTTCGAGTTCCTCTCAACATTTTGGAAATCCCGCTGAAACTTTGGACATTCTCGCGAAGGGTTCCCAATCCCCGACAAGACTGGTAGCCTTTCACGTCCAAATCTCTCAAACTCCGGGAGAGATTCTCAAAACCAAGGTTGACATGTTTCGAGTTCCTTTCAACATTTTGGAAATCCCGCTGAAACTTTGGACATTCTGGCGAAGGGTTCCCAATCCCCGACAAGACTGGTACCCTTTCACGTCCAAATCTCTCAAACTCCGGGAGAGATTCTCAAAACCAAGGTTGACATGTGTCGAGTTCCTCTCAACATTTTGGAAATCTCGCTGAAACTTTGGACATTCTCGCAAAGGGTTCCCAATCCCCAACAAGACTGGTACCCTTTCACGTCCAAATCTCTCAAACTCCGGGAGAGATTCTCAAAACCAAGGTTCACATGTTTCGAGTTCCTCTCAACATTTTGGAAATCCCGCTGAAACTTTGGACATTCTCGCGAAGGGTTCCCAATCCCCGACAAGACTGGTACCCTTTCACGTCCAAATCTCTCAAACTCCGGGAGAGATTCTCAAAACCAAGGTTGACATGTTTCGAGTTCCTCTCAACATTTTGGAAATCCCGCTGAAACTTTGGACATTCTCGTGAAGGGTTCCCAATCCCCGACAAGACTGGTACCCTTTCACGTCCAAATCTCTCAAACTCCGGGAGAGATTCTCAAAACCAAGGTTGACATGTTTCGAGTTCCTTTCAACATTTTGGAAATCCCGCTGAAACTTTGGACATTCTCGCGAAGGGTTCCCAATCCCCGACAAGACTGGTACCCTTTCACGTCCAAATCTCTCAAACTCCGGGAGAGATTCTCAAAACCAAGGTTGACATGTTCCGAGTTCCTTTCAACATTTTGGAAATCCCGCTGAAACTTTGGACATTCTGGCGAAGGGTTCCCAATCCCCGACAAGACTGGTACCCTTTCACGTCCAAATCTCTCAAACTCCGGGAGAGATTCTCAAAACCAAGGTTGAAATGTTTTGAGTTCCTCTCAACATTTTGGAAATCCCGCTGAAACTTTGGACATTCTCGCGAAGGGTTCCCAATCCCCGACAAGACTGGTACCCTTTCACGTCCAAATCTCTCAAACTCCGGGAGAGATTCTCAAAACCAAGGTTGACATGTTCCGAGTTCCTTTCAACATTTTGGAAATCCCGCTGAAACCTTGGACATTCTGGCGAAGGGTTCCCAATCCCCGACAAGACTGGTACCCTTTCACGTCCAAATCTCTCCAACTCCGGGAGAGATTCTCAAAACCAAGGTTGAAATGTTTTGAGTTCCTCTCAACATTTTGGAAATCCCGCTGAAACTTTGGACATTCTGGCGAAGGGTTCCCAATCCCCGACAAGACTGGTACCCTTTCACGTCCAAATCTCTCAAACTCCGGGAGAGATTCTCAAAACCAAGGTTGACATGTTTCGAGTTCCTCTCAACATTTTGGAAATCCCGCTGAAACTTTGGACATTCTCGCGAAGGGTTCCCAATCCCCGACAAGACTGGTACCCTTTCACGTCCAAATCTCTCAAACTCCAGGAGAGATTCGCAAAACCAAGGTTGACATGTTTCGAGTTCCTTTCAACATTTTGGAAATCCCGCTGAAACTTGGGACATTCTCGCGAAGGGTTCCCAATCCCCGACAAGACTGGTACCCTTTCACGTCCAAATCTCTCAAACTCCGGGAGAGATTCTCAAAACCAAGGTTGACATGTTTCGAGTTCCTCTCAACATTTTAAAAATCCCGCTGAAACTCTGGACATTCTCGCGAAGGGTTCCCAATCCCCGACAAGACTGGTACCCTTTCACGTCCAAATCTCTCAAACTCCGGGAGAGATTCTCAAAACCAAGGTTGACATGTTTCGAGTTCCTCTCAACATTTTGGAAATCCCGCTGAATCTTTGGACATTCTCGCGAAGGGTTCCCAATCCCTGACAAGACTGGTACCCTTTCACGTCCAAATCTCTCAAACTCCGGGAGAGATTCTCAAAACCAAGGTTGAAATGTTTTGAGTTCCTCTCAACATTTTGGAAATCCCGCTGAAACTTTGGACATTCTCGCGAAGGGTTCCCAATCCCCGACAAGACTGGTACCCTTTCACGTCCAAATCTCTCAAATTCCGGGAGAGATTCTCAAAACCAAGGTTGACATGTTCCGAGTTCCTTTCAACATTTTGGAAATCCCGCTGAAACTTTGGACATTCTCGCGAAGGGTTCCCAATCCCCGACAAGACTGGTACCCTTTCACGTCCAAATCTCTCCAACTCCGGGAGAGATTCTCAAAACCAAGGTTGACATGTTTCGAGTTCCTCTCAACATTTTAAAAATCCCGCTGAAACTCTGGACATTCTCGCGAAGGGTTCCCAATCCCCGACAAGACTGGTACCCTTTCACGTCCAAATCTCTCAAACTCCGGGAGAGATTCTCAAAACCAAGGTTGACATGTTTCGAGTTCCTCTCAACATTTTAAAAATCCCGCTGAAACTTTGGACATTCTCGCGAAGGGTTCCCAATCCCCGACAAGACTGGTACCCTTTCACGTCCAAATCTCTCCAACTCCGGGAGAGATTCTCAAAACCAAGGTTGACATGTTTCGAGTTCCTCTCAACATTTTGGAAATCCCGCTGAAACTTTGGACATTCTCGCGAAGGGTTCCCAATCCCCGACAAGACTGGTACCCTTTCACGTCCAAATCTCTCCAACTCCGGGAGAGATTCTCAATACCAAGGCTGACATGTTTCGAGTTCCTCTCAACATTTTGGAAATCCCGCTGAAACTTTGGACATTCTGGCGAAGGGTTCCCAATCCCCGACAAGACTGGTACCCTTTCACGTCCAAATCTCTCAAACTCCGGGAGAGATTCTCAAAACCAAGGTTGACATGTTCCGAGTTCCTTTCAAAATTTTGGAAATCCCGCTGAAACTTTGGACATTCTGGCGAAGGGTTCCCAATCCCCGACAAGACTGGTACCCTTTCACGTCCAAATCTCTCAAACTCCGGGAGAGATTCTCAAAACCAAGGTTGAAATGTTTTGAGTTCCTCTCAACATTTTGGAAATCCCGCTGAAACTTTGGACATTCTCGCGAAGGGTTCCCAATCCCCGACAAGACTGGTACCCTTTCACGTCCAAATCTCTCAAACTCCGGGAGAGATTCTCAAAACCAAGGTTGACATGTTCCGAGTTCCTTTCAACATTTTGGAAATCCCGCTGAAAGTTTGGACATTCTGGCGAAGGGTTCCCAATCCCCGACAAGACTGGTACCCTTTCACGTCCAAATCTCTCAAACTCCGGGAGAGATTCTCAAAACCAAGGTTGAAATGTTTTGAGTTCCTCTCAACATTTTGGAAATCCCGCTGAAACTTTGGACATTCTCGCGAAGGGTTCCCAATCCCCGACAAGACTGGTACCCTTTCACGTCCAAATCTCTCAAACTCCGGGAGAGATTCTCAAAACCAAGGTTGACATGTTCCGAGTTCCTTTCAACATTTTGGAAATCCCGCTGAAACCTTGGACATTCTGGCGAAGGGTTCCCAATCCCCGACAAGACTGGTACCCTTTCACGTCCAAATCTCTCCAACTCCGGGAGAGATTCTCAAAACCAAGGTTGAAATGTTTTGAGTTCCTCTCAACATTTTGGAAATCCCGCTGAAACTTTGGACATTCTGGCGAAGGGTTCCCAATCCCCGACAAGACTGGTACCCTTTCACGTCCAAATCTCTCAAACTCCGGGAGAGATTCTCAAAACCAAGGTTGACATGTTTCGAGTTCCTCTCAACATTTTGGAAATCCCGCTGAAACTTTGGACATTCTCGCGAAGGGTTCCCAATCCCCGACAAGACTGGTACCCTTTCACGTCCAAATCTCTCAAACTCCAGGAGAGATTCTCAAAACCAAGGTTGACATGTTTCGAGTTCCTTTCAACATTTTGGAAATCCCGCTGAAACTTGGGACATTCTCGCGAAGGGTTCCCAATCCCCGACAAGACTGGTACCCTTTCACGTCCAAATCTCTCAAACTCCGGGAGAGATTCTCAAAACCAAGGTTGACATGTTTCGAGTTCCTCTCAACATTTTGGAAATCCCGCTGAAACTTTGGACATTCTCGCGAAGGGTTCCCAATCCCCGACAAGACTGGTACCCTTTCACGTCCAAATCTCTCAAACTCCGGGAGAGATTCTCAAAACCAAGGTTGACATGTTTCGAGTTCCTCTCAACATTTTAAAAATCCCGCTGAAACTCTGGACATTCTCGCGAAGGGTTCCCAATCCCCGACAAGACTGGTACCCTTTCACGTCCAAATCTCTCAAACTCCGGGAGAGATTCTCAAAACCAAGGTTGACATGTTTCGAGTTCCTCTCAACATTTTGGAAATCCCGCTGAATCTTTGGACATTCTCGCGAAGGGTTCCCAATTACCGACAAGACTGGTACCCTTTCACGTCCAAATCTCTCAAACTCCGGGAGAGATTCTCAAAACCAAGGTTGACATGTTCCGAGTTCCTTTCAACATTTTGGAAATCCCGCTGAAACTTTGGACATTCTCGCGAAGGGTTCCCAATCCCTGACAAGACTGGTACCCTTTCACGTCCAAATCTCTCAAACTCCGGGAGAGATTCTCAAAACCAAGGTTGACATGTTTCGAGTTCCTCTCAACATTTTGGAAATCCCGCTGAAACTTTGGACATTCTCGCGAAGGGTTCCCAATCCCCGACAAGACTGGTACACTTTCACGTCCAAATCTCTCAAACTCCGGGAGAGATTCTCAAAACCAAGGTTGACATGTTCCGAGTTCCTTTCAACATTTTGGAAATCCCGCTGAAACTTTGGACATTCTCGCGAAGGGTTCCCAATCCCCGACAAGACTGGTACCCTTTCACGTCCAAATCTCTCCAACTCCGGGAGAGATTCTCAAAACCAAGGTTGACATGTTTCGAGTTCCTCTCAACATTTTAAAAATCCCGCTGAAACTCTGGACATTCTCGCGAAGGGTTCCCAATCCCCGACAAGACTGGTACCCTTTCACGTCCAAATCTCTCAAACTCCGGGAGAGATTCTCAAAACCAAGGTTGACATGTTTCGAGTTCCTCTCAACATTTTAAAAATCCTGCTGAAACTTTGGACATTCTCGCGAAGGGTTCCCAATCCCCGACAAGACTGGTACCCTTTCACGTCCAAATCTCTCCAACTCCGGGAGAGATTCTCAAAACCAAGGTTGACATGTTTCGAGTTCCTCTCAACATTTTGGAAATCCCGCTGAAACTTTGGACATTCTCGCGAAGGGTTCCCAATCCCCGACAAGACTGGTACCCTTTCACGTCCAAATCTCTCAAACTCCGGGAGAGATTCTCAATACCAAGGCTGACATGTTTCGAGTTCCTCTCAACATTTTGGAAATCCCGCTGAAACTTTGGACATTCTGGCGAAGGGTTCCCAATCCCCGACAAGACTGGTACCCTTTCACGTCCAAATCTCTCAAACTCCGGGAGAGATTCTCAAAACCAAGGTTGACATGTTCCGAGTTCCTTTCAAAATTTTGGAAATCCCGCTGAAACTTTGGACATTCTGGCGAAGGGTTCCCAATCCCCGACAAGACTGGTACCCTTTCACGTCCAAATCTCTCAAACTCCGGGAGAGATTCTCAAAACCAAGGTTGAAATGTTTTGAGTTCCTCTCAACATTTTGGAAATCCCGCTGAAACTTTGGACATTCTCGCGAAGGGTTCCCAATCCCCGACAAGACTGGTACCCTTTCACGTCCAAATCTCTCAAACTCCGGGAGAGATTCTCAAAACCAAGGTTGACATGTTCCGAGTTCCTTTCAACATTTTGGAAATCCCGCTGAAACTTTGGACATTCTCGCGAAGGGTTCCCAATCCCCGACAAGACTGGTACACTTTCACGTCCAAATCTCTCAAACTCCGGGAGAGATTCTCAAAACCAAGGTTGACATGTTTCGAGTTCCTCTCAACATTTTAAAAATCCCTCTGAAACTCTGGACATTCTCGCGAAGGGTTCCCAATCCCCGACAAGACTGGTACCCTTTCACGTCCAAATCTCTCAAACTCCGGGAGAGATTCTCAAAACCAAGGTTGACATGTTTCGAGTTCCTCTCAACATTTTGGAAATCCCGCTGAAACTTTGGACATTCTCGCGAAGGGTTCCCAATCCCCGACAAGACTGGTACCCTTTCACGTCCAAATCTCTCCAACTCCGGGAGAGATTCTCAAAACCAAGGTTGACATGTTTCGAGTTCCTCTCAACATTTTGGAAATCCCGCTGAAACTTTGGACATTCTCGCGAAGGGTTCCCAATCCCCGACAAGACTGGTACCCTTTCACGTCCAAATCTCTCAAACTCCGGGAGAGATTCTCAAAACCAAGGTTGACATGTTTCGAGTTCCTCTCAACATTTTGGAAATCCCGCTGAAACTTTGGACATTCTGGCGAAGGGTTCCCAATCCCCGACAAGACTGGTACCCTTTCACGTCCAAATCTCTCAAACTCCGGGAGAGATTCTCAAAACCAAGGCTGACATGTTTCGAGTTCCTTTCAACATTTTGGAAATCCCGCTGAAACTTTGGACATTCTCGCGAAGGGCTCCCAATCCCCGACAAGACTGGTACCCTTTCACATCCAAATCTCTCAAACTCCGGGAGAGATTCTCAAAACCAAGGTTGACATGTTTCGAGTTCCTCTCAACATTTTGGAAATCCCGCTGAAACTTTGGACATTCTGGCGAAGGGTTCCCAATCCCCGACAAGACTGGTACCCTTTCACGTCCAAATCTCTCAAACTCCGGGAGAGATTCTCAAAACCAAGGCTGACATGTTTCGAGTTCCTCTCAACATTTTGGAAATCCCGCTGAAACTTTGGACATTCTGGCGAAGGGTTCCCAATCCCCGACAAGACTGGTACCCTTTCACGTCCAAATCTCTCCAAACTCCGGGAGAGATTCTCAAAACCAAGGTTGACATGTTTCGAGTTCCTCTCAACATTTTGGAAATCCCGCTGAAACTTGGGACATTCTCGCGAAGGGTTCCCAATCCCCGACAAGACTGGTACCCTTTCACGTCCAAATCTCTCAAACTCCGGGAGAGATTCTCAAAACCAAGGTTGACATGTTTCGAGTTCCTCTCAACATTTTGGAAATCCCGCTGAAACTTTGGACATTCTCGCGAAGGGTTCCCAATCCCCGACAAGACTGGTAACCTTTCACGTCCAAATCTCTCAAACTCCGGGAGAGATTCTCAAAACCAAGGTTGACATGTTTCGAGTTCCTTTCAACATTTTGGAAATCCCGCTGAAACTTTGGACATTCTCGCGAAGGGTTCCCAATCCCCGACAAGACTGGTACCCTTTCACGTCAAAATCTCTCAAACTCCGGGAGAGATTCTCAAAACCAAGGTTGACATGTTTCGAGTTCCTCTCAACATTTTGGAAATCCCGCTGAAACCAATCCCGACAAGACTGGTACCCTTTCACGTCCAAATCTCTCAACACAAAACCAAGGTTGACATGATTCGAGTTCCTTCTCAACATTTTGGAAATCCCGCTGAAACTTTGGACATTCTCGCGAAGGGTTCCCAATCCCCGACAAGATTGGTACCCTTTCACGTCCAAATCTCTCAAACTCGGAGAGATTCTCAAAATCCGTGAAACTTTGGACATTCTCGCGAAGGGTTCCCAATCCCCGACAAGATTGGTACCCTTTCACGTCCAAATCTCTCAAACTCGGGAGAGATTCTCAAAACAAGGTTGACATGTTTCGAGTTCCTTTCAACATTTTGGAAATCCCGCTGAAACTTTGGACATTCCTGCGAAGGGTTCCCAATCCAACCAAGGTTGACATGTTTCGAGTTCCTCTCAACATTTTGGAAATCCCGCTGAAACTTTGGACATTCTCGCGAAGGGTTCCCAATCCCCGACAAGACTGGTACCCTTTCACGTCCAAATCTCTCAAACTCCGGGAGAGATTCTCAAAACCAAGGTTGACATGTTCCGAGTTCCTTTCAACATTTTGGAAATCCCGCTGAAACTTTGGACATTCTCGCGAAGGGTTCCCAATCCCCGACAAGACTGGTACCCTTTCACGTCCAAATCTCTCAAACTCCGGGAGAGATTCTCAAAACCAAGGTTGACATGTTTTGAGTTCCTCTCAACATTTTGGAAATCCCGCTGAAACTTTGGACATTCTCGCAAAGTGTTCCCAATCCCCGACAAGACTGGTACCCTTTCACGTCCAAATCTCTCAAACTCTGGGAGAGATTCTCAAAACCAAGGTTTACATGTTTCGAGTTCCTTTCAACATTTTGGAAATCCCGCTGAAACTTTGAACATTCTCGCGAAGGGCTCCCAATCCCCGACAAGACTGGTACCCTTTCACGTCCAAATCTCTCAAACTCCGGGAGAGATTCTCAAAACCAAGGTTGACATGTTTTGAGTTCCTCTCAACATTTTGGAAATCCCGCTGAAACTTTGGACATTCTCGCGAAGGGTTCCCAATCCCCGACAAGACTGGTACCCTTTCACGTCCAAATCTCTCAAACTCCGGGAGAGATTCTCAAAACCAAGGCTGACATGTTTCGAGTTCCTCTCAACATTTTGGAAATCCCGCTGAAACTTTGGACATTCTGGCGAAGGGTTCCCAATCCCCGACAAGACTGGTACCCTTTCACGTCCAAATCTCTCAAACTCCGGGAGAGATTCTCAAAACCAAGGTTGACATGTTTTGAGTTCCTCTCAACATTTTGGAAATCCCGCTGAAACTTTGGACATTCTGGCGAAGGGTTCCCAATCCCCGACAAGACTGGTACCCTTTCACGTCCAAATCTCTCAAACTCCGGGAGAGATTCTCAAAACCAAGGTTGACATGTGTCGAGTTCCTCTCAACATTTTGGAAATCTCGCTGAAACTTTGGACATTCTCGCAAAGGGTTCCCAATCCCCAACAAGACTGGTACCCTTTCACGTCCAAATCTCTCAAACTCCGGGAGAGATTCTCAAAACCAAGGTTGACATGTTGCGAGTTCCTCTCAACATTTTGGAAATCCCGCTGAAACTTTGGACATTCTCGCGAAGGGTTCCCAATCCCCGACAAGACTGGTACCCTTTCACGTCCAAATCTCTCAAACTCCGGGAGAGATTCTCAAAACCAAGGTTGACATGTTTCGAGTTCCTCTCAACATTTTGGAAATCCCGCTGAAACTCTGGACATTCTCGCGAAGGGTTCCCAATCCCCGACAAGACTGGTACCCTTTCACGTCCAAATCTCTCCAACTCCGGGAGAGATTCTCAAAACCAAGGTTGACATGTTTCGAGTTCCTCTCAACATTTTGGAAATCCCGCTGAAACTTTGGACATTCTCGCGAAGGGTTCCCAATCCCCGACAAGACTGGTAGCCTTTCACGTCCAAATCTCTCAAACTCCGGGAGAGATTCTCAAAACCAAGGTTGACATGTTTCGAGTTCCTTTCAACATTTTGGAAATCCCGCTGAAACTTTGGACATTCTGGCGAAGGGTTCCCAATCCCCGACAAGACTGGTACCCTTTCACGTCCAAATCTCTCAAACTCCGGGAGAGATTCTCAAAACCAAGGTTGACATGTGTCGAGTTCCTCTCAACATTTTGGAAATCTCGCTGAAACTTTGGACATTCTCGCAAAGGGTTCCCAATCCCCAACAAGACTGGTACCCTTTCACGTCCAAATCTCTCAAACTCCGGGAGAGATTCTCAAAACCAAGGTTCACATGTTTCGAGTTCCTCTCAACATTTTGGAAATCCCGCTGAAACTTTGGACATTCTCGCGAAGGGTTCCCAATCCCCGACAAGACTGGTACCCTTTCACGTCCAAATCTCTCAAACTCCGGGAGAGATTCTCAAAACCAAGGTTGACATGTTTCGAGTTCCTCTCAACATTTTGGAAATCCCGCTGAAACTTTGGACATTCTCGTGAAGGGTTCCCAATCCCCGACAAGACTGGTACCCTTTCACGTCCAAATCTCTCAAACTCCGGGAGAGATTCTCAAAACCAAGGTTGACATGTTTCGAGTTCCTTTCAACATTTTGGAAATCCCGCTGAAACTTTGGACATTCTCGCGAAGGGTTCCCAATCCCCGACAAGACTGGTACCCTTTCACGTCCAAATCTCTCAAACTCCGGGAGAGATTCTCAAAACCAAGGTTGACATGTTCCGAGTTCCTTTCAACATTTTGGAAATCCCGCTGAAACTTTGGACATTCTGGCGAAGGGTTCCCAATCCCCGACAAGACTGGTACCCTTTCACGTCCAAATCTCTCAAACTCCGGGAGAGATTCTCAAAACCAAGGTTGAAATGTTTTGAGTTCCTCTCAACATTTTGGAAATCCCGCTGAAACTTTGGACATTCTCGCGAAGGGTTCCCAATCCCCGACAAGACTGGTACCCTTTCACGTCCAAATCTCTCAAACTCCGGGAGAGATTCTCAAAACCAAGGTTGACATGTTCCGAGTTCCTTTCAACATTTTGGAAATCCCGCTGAAACCTTGGACATTCTGGCGAAGGGTTCCCAATCCCCGACAAGACTGGTACCCTTTCACGTCCAAATCTCTCCAACTCCGGGAGAGATTCTCAAAACCAAGGTTGACATGTTTCGAGTTCCTTTCAACATTTTGGAAATCCCGCTGAAACTTTGGACATTCTGGCGAAGGGTTCCCAATCCCCGACAAGACTGGTACCCTTTCACGTCCAAATCTCTCAAACTCCGGGAGAGATTCTCAAAACCAAGGTTGACATGTTTCGAGTTCCTCTCAACATTTTGGAAATCCCGCTGAAACTTTGGACATTCTCGCGAAGGGTTCCCAATCCCCGACAAGACTGGTACCCTTTCACGTCCAAATCTCTCAAACTCCAGGAGAGATTCTCAAAACCAAGGTTGACATGTTTCGAGTTCCTTTCAACATTTTGGAAATCCCGCTGAAACTTGGGACATTCTCGCGAAGGGTTCCCAATCCCCGACAAGACTGGTACCCTTTCACGTCCAAATCTCTCAAACTCCGGGAGAGATTCTCAAAACCAAGGTTGACATGTTTCGAGTTCCTCTCAACATTTTGGAAATCCCGCTGAAACTTTGGACATTCTCGCGAAGGGTTCCCAATCCCCGACAAGACTGGTACCCTTTCACGTCCAAATCTCTCAAACTCCGGGAGAGATTCTCAAAACCAAGGTTGACATGTTTCGAGTTCCTCTCAACATTTTAAAAATCCCGCTGAAACTCTGGACATTCTCGCGAAGGGTTCCCAATCCCCGACAAGACTGGTACCCTTTCACGTCCAAATCTCTCAAACTCCGGGAGAGATTCTCAAAACCAAGGTTGACATGTTTCGAGTTCCTCTCAACATTTTGGAAATCCCGCTGAATCTTTGGACATTCTCGCGAAGGGTTCCCAATCCCTGACAAGACTGGTACCCTTTCACGTCCAAATCTCTCAAACTCCGGGAGAGATTCTCAAAACCAAGGTTGAAATGTTTTGAGTTCCTCTCAACATTTTGGAAATCCCGCTGAAACTTTGGACATTCTCGCGAAGGGTTCCCAATCCCCGACAAGACTGGTACCCTTTCACGTCCAAATCTCTCAAATTCCGGGAGAGATTCTCAAAACCAAGGTTGACATGTTCCGAGTTCCTTTCAACATTTTGGAAATCCCGCTGAAACTTTGGACATTCTCGCGAAGGGTTCCCAATCCCCGACAAGACTGGTACCCTTTCACGTCCAAATCTCTCCAACTCCGGGAGAGATTCTCAAAACCAAGGTTGACATGTTTCGAGTTCCTCTCAACATTTTAAAAATCCCGCTGAAACTCTGGACATTCTCGCGAAGGGTTCCCAATCCCCGACAAGACTGGTACCCTTTCACGTCCAAATCTCTCAAACTCCGGGAGAGATTCTCAAAACCAAGGTTGACATGTTTCGAGTTCCTCTCAACATTTTAAAAATCCCGCTGAAACTTTGGACATTCTCGCGAAGGGTTCCCAATCCCCGACAAGACTGGTACCCTTTCACGTCCAAATCTCTCCAACTCCGGGAGAGATTCTCAAAACCAAGGTTGACATGTTTCGAGTTCCTCTCAACATTTTGGAAATCCCGCTGAAACTTTGGACATTCTCGCGAAGGGTTCCCAATCCCCGACAAGACTGGTACCCTTTCACGTCCAAATCTCTCCAACTCCGGGAGAGATTCTCAATACCAAGGCTGACATGTTTCGAGTTCCTCTCAACATTTTGGAAATCCCGCTGAAACTTTGGACATTCTGGCGAAGGGTTCCCAATCCCCGACAAGACTGGTACCCTTTCACGTCCAAATCTCTCAAACTCCGGGAGAGATTCTCAAAACCAAGGTTGACATGTTCCGAGTTCCTTTCAAAATTTTGGAAATCCCGCTGAAACTTTGGACATTCTGGCGAAGGGTTCCCAATCCCCGACAAGACTGGTACCCTTTCACGTCCAAATCTCTCAAACTCCGGGAGAGATTCTCAAAACCAAGGTTGAAATGTTTTGAGTTCCTCTCAACATTTTGGAAATCCCGCTGAAACTTTGGACATTCTCGCGAAGGGTTCCCAATCCCCGACAAGACTGGTACCCTTTCACGTCCAAATCTCTCAAACTCCGGGAGAGATTCTCAAAACCAAGGTTGACATGTTCCGAGTTCCTTTCAACATTTTGGAAATCCCGCTGAAAGTTTGGACATTCTGGCGAAGGGTTCCCAATCCCCGACAAGACTGGTACCCTTTCACGTCCAAATCTCTCAAACTCCGGGAGAGATTCTCAAAACCAAGGTTGAAATGTTTTGAGTTCCTCTCAACATTTTGGAAATCCCGCTGAAACTTTGGACATTCTCGCGAAGGGTTCCCAATCCCCGACAAGACTGGTACCCTTTCACGTCCAAATCTCTCAAACTCCGGGAGAGATTCTCAAAACCAAGGTTGACATGTTTCGAGTTCCTCTCAACATTTTGGAAATCCCGCTGAATCTTTGGACATTCTCGCGAAGGGTTCCCAATTACCGACAAGACTGGTACCCTTTCACGTCCAAATCTCTCAAACTCCGGGAGAGATTCTCAAAACCAAGGTTGACATGTTCCGAGTTCCTTTCAACATTTTGGAAATCCCGCTGAAACTTTGGACATTCTCGCGAAGGGTTCCCAATCCCTGACAAGACTGGTACCCTTTCACGTCCAAATCTCTCAAACTCCGGGAGAGATTCTCAAAACCAAGGTTGACATGTTTCGAGTTCCTCTCAACATTTTGGAAATCCCGCTGAAACTTTGGACATTCTCGCGAAGGGTTCCCAATCCCCGACAAGACTGGTACACTTTCACGTCCAAATCTCTCAAACTCCGGGAGAGATTCTCAAAACCAAGGTTGACATGTTCCGAGTTCCTTTCAACATTTTGGAAATCCCGCTGAAACTTTGGACATTCTCGCGAAGGGTTCCCAATCCCCGACAAGACTGGTACCCTTTCACGTCCAAATCTCTCCAACTCCGGGAGAGATTCTCAAAACCAAGGTTGACATGTTTCGAGTTCCTCTCAACATTTTAAAAATCCCGCTGAAACTCTGGACATTCTCGCGAAGGGTTCCCAATCCCCGACAAGACTGGTACCCTTTCACGTCCAAATCTCTCAAACTCCGGGAGAGATTCTCAAAACCAAGGTTGACATGTTTCGAGTTCCTCTCAACATTTTAAAAATCCCGCTGAAACTTTGGACATTCTCGCGAAGGGTTCCCAATCCCCGACAAGACTGGTACCCTTTCACGTCCAAATCTCTCAAACTCCGGGAGAGATTCTCAAAACCAAGGTTGACATGTTTCGAGTTCCTCTCAACATTTTGGAAATCCCGCTGAAACTTTGGACATTCTCGCGAAGGGTTCCCAATCCCCGACAAGACTGGTACCCTTTCACGTCCAAATCTCTCAAACTCCGGGAGAGATTCTCAATACCAAGGCTGACATGTTTCGAGTTCCTCTCAACATTTTGGAAATCCCACTGAAACTTTGGACATTCTGGCGAAGGGTTCCCAATCCCCGACAAGACTGGTACCCTTTCACGTCCAAATCTCTCAAACTCCGGGAGAGATTCTCAAAACCAAGGTTGACATGTTCCGAGTTCCTTTCAAAATTTTGGAAATCCCGCTGAAACTTTGGACATTCTGGCGAAGGGTTCCCAATCCCCGACAAGACTGGTACCCTTTCACGTCCAAATCTCTCAAACTCCGGGAGAGATTCTCAAAACCAAGGTTGAAATGTTTTGAGTTCCTCTCAACATTTTGGAAATCCCGCTGAAACTTTGGACATTCTCGCGAAGGGTTCCCAATCCCCGACAAGACTGGTACCCTTTCACGTCCAAATCTCTCAAACTCCGGGAGAGATTCTCAAAACCAAGGTTGACATGTTCCGAGTTCCTTTCAACATTTTGGAAATCCCGCTGAAACTTTGGACATTCTCGCGAAGGGTTCCCAATCCCCGACAAGACTGGTACACTTTCACGTCCAAATCTCTCAAACTCCGGGAGAGATTCTCAAAACCAAGGTTGACATGTTTCGAGTTCCTCTCAACATTTTAAAAATCCCTCTGAAACTCTGGACATTCTCGCGAAGGGTTCCCAATCCCCGACAAGACTGGTACCCTTTCACGTCCAAATCTCTCAAACTCCGGGAGAGATTCTCAAAACCAAGGTTGACATGTTTCGAGTTCCTCTCAACATTTTGGAAATCCCGCTGAAACTTTGGACATTCTCGCGAAGGGTTCCCAATCCCCGACAAGACTGGTACCCTTTCACGTCCAAATCTCTCCAACTCCGGGAGAGATTCTCAAAACCAAGGTTGACATGTTTCGAGTTCCTCTCAACATTTTGGAAATCCCGCTGAAACTTTGGACATTCTCGCGAAGGGTTCCCAATCCCCGACAAGACTGGTACCCTTTCACGTCCAAATCTCTCAAACTCCGGGAGAGATTCTCAAAACCAAGGTTGACATGTTTCGAGTTCCTCTCAACATTTTGGAAATCCCGCTGAAACTTTGGACATTCTGGCGAAGGGTTCCCAATCCCCGACAAGACTGGTACCCTTTCACGTCCAAATCTCTCAAACTCCGGGAGAGATTCTCAAAACCAAGGCTGACATGTTTCGAGTTCCTTTCAACATTTTGGAAATCCCGCTGAAACTTTGGACATTCTCGCGAAGGGCTCCCAATCCCCGACAAGACTGGTACCCTTTCACATCCAAATCTCTCAAACTCCGGGAGAGATTCTCAAAACCAAGGTTGACATGTTTCGAGTTCCTCTCAACATTTTGGAAATCCCGCTGAAACTTTGGACATTCTGGCGAAGGGTTCCCAATCCCCGACAAGACTGGTACCCTTTCACGTCCAAATCTCTCAAACTCCGGGAGAGATTCTCAAAACCAAGGCTGACATGTTTCGAGTTCCTCTCAACATTTTGGAAATCCCGCTGAAACTTTGGACATTCTGGCGAAGGGTTCCCAATCCCCGACAAGACTGGTACCCTTTCACGTCCAAATCTCTCCAACTCCGGGAGAGATTCTCAAAACCAAGGTTGACATGTTTCGAGTTCCTCTCAACATTTTGGAAATCCCGCTGAAACTTGGGACATTCTCGCGAAGGGTTCCCAATCCCCGACAAGACTGGTACCCTTTCACGTCCAAATCTCTCAAACTCCGGGAGAGATTCTCAAAACCAAGGTTGACATGTTTCGAGTTCCTCTCAACATTTTGGAAATCCCGCTGAAACTTTGGACATTCTCGCGAAGGGTTCCCAATCCCCGACAAGACTGGTAACCTTTCACGTCCAAATCTCTCAAACTCCGGGAGAGATTCTCAAAACCAAGGTTGACATGTTTCGAGTTCCTTTCAACATTTTGGAAATCCCGCTGAAACTTTGGACATTCTCGCGAAGGGTTCCCAATCCCCGACAAGACTGGTACCCTTTCACGTCAAAATCTCTCAAACTCCGGGAGAGATTCTCAAAACCAAGGTTGACATGTTTCGAGTTCCTCTCAACATTTTGGAAATCCCGCTGAAACTTTGGACATTCTGGCGAAGGGTTCCCAATCCCCGACAAGACTGGTACCCTTTCACGTCCAAATCTCTCAAACTCCGGGAGAGATTCTCAAAACCAAGGTTGACATGATTCGAGTTCCTCTCAACATTTTGGAAATCCCGCTGAAACTTTGGACATTCTCGCGAAGGGTTCCCAATCCCCGACAAGACTGGTACCCTTTCACATCCAAATCTCTCAAACTCCGGGAGAGATTCTCAAAACCAAGGTTGACATGTTTCGAGTTCCTCTCAACATTTTGGAAATCCCGCTGAAACTTTGGACATTCTCGCGAAGGGTTCCCAATCCCCGACAAGACTGGTACCCTTTCACGTCCAAATCTCTCAAACTCCGGGAGAGATTCTCAAAACCAAGGTTGACATGTTTCGAGTTCCTCTCAACATTTTGGAAATCCCGCTGAAACTTTGGACATTCTCGCGAAGGGTTCCCAATCCCCGACAAGACTGGTACCCTTTCACGTCCAAATCTCTCAAACTCCGGGAGAGATTCTCAAAACCAAGGTTGACATGTTCCGAGTTCCTTTCAACATTTTGGAAATCCCGCTGAAACTTTGGACATTCTCGCGAAGGGTTCCCAATCCCCGACAAGACTGGTACCCTTTCACGTCCAAATCTCTCAAACTCCGGGAGAGATTCTCAAAACCAAGGTTGACATGTTTTGAGTTCCTCTCAACATTTTGGAAATCCCGCTGAAACTTTGGACATTCTCGCAAAGTGTTCCCAATCCCCGACAAGACTGGTACCCTTTCACGTCCAAATCTCTCAAACTCTGGGAGAGATTCTCAAAACCAAGGTTTACATGTTTCGAGTTCCTTTCAACATTTTGGAAATCCCGCTGAAACTTTGAACATTCTCGCGAAGGGCTCCCAATCCCCGACAAGACTGGTACCCTTTCACGTCCAAATCTCTCAAACTCCGGGAGAGATTCTCAAAACCAAGGTTGACATGTTTTGAGTTCCTCTCAACATTTTGGAAATCCCGCTGAAACTTTGGACATTCTCGCGAAGGGTTCCCAATCCCCGACAAGACTGGTACCCTTTCACGTCCAAATCTCTCAAACTCCGGGAGAGATTCTCAAAACCAAGGCTGACATGTTTCGAGTTCCTCTCAACATTTTGGAAATCCCGCTGAAACTTTGGACATTCTCGCGAAGGGTTCCCAATCCCCGACAAGACTGGTACCCTTTCACGTCCAAATCTCTCAAACTCCGGGAGAGATTCTCAAAACCAAGGTTGACATGTTTCGAGTTCCTCTCAACATTTTGGAAATCCCGCTGAAACTTTGGACATTCTCGCGAAGGGTTCCCAATCCCCGACAAGACTGGTACCCTTTCACGTCCAAATCTCTCAAACTCCGGGAGAGATTCTCAAAACCAAGGTTCACATGTTTCGAGTTCCTCTCAACATTTTGGAAATCCCGCTGACTCTTTGGACATTCTGGCGAAGGGTTCCCAATCCCCGACAAGACTGGTACCCTTTCACGCCCAAATCTCTCAAACTCCGGGAGAGATTCTCAAAACCAAGGTTGACATGTTTCGAGTTCCTCTCAACATTTTGGAAATCCCGCTGAAACTCTGGACATTCTCGTGAAGGGTTCCCAATCCCCGACAAGACTGGTACCCTTTCACGTCCAAATCTCTCAAACTCCGGGAGAGATTCTCAAAACCAAGGTTGACATGTTTCGAGTTCCTCTCAACATTTTGGAAATCCCGCTGAAACTTTGGACATTCTGGCGAAGGGTTCCCAATCCCCGACAAGACTGGTAGCCTTTCACGTCCAAATCTCTCAAACTCCGGGAGAGATTCTCAAAACCAAGGTTGACATGTTTCGAGTTCCTCTCAACATTTTGGAAATCCCGCTGAAACTCTGGACATTCTCGCGAAGGGTTCCCAATCCCCGACAAGACTGGTACCCTTTCACGTCCAAATCTCTCCAACTCCGGGAGAGATTCTCAAAACCAAGGTTGACATGTTTCGAGTTCCTCTCAACATTTTGGAAATCCCGCTGAAACTTTGGACATTCTCGCGAAAGGTTCCCAATCCCCGACAAGACTGGTACCCTTTCACGTCCAAATCTCTCAAACTCCGGGAGAGATTCTCAAAACCAAGGTTGACATGTTTCGAGTTCCTCTCAACATTTTGGAAATCCCGCTGAAACTTTGGACATTCTGGCGAAGGGTTCCCAATCCCCGACAAGACTGGTACCCATTCACGTCCAAATCTCTCAAACTCCGGGAGAGGTTCTCAAAACCAAGGTTCACATGTTTCGAGTTCCTCTCAACAATTTGGAAATCCCGCTGAAACTTGGGACATTCTCGCGAAGGGTTCCCAATCCCCGACAAGACTGGTACCCTTTCACGTCCAAATCTCTCAAACTCCGGGAGAGATTCTCAAAACCAAGGTTGACATGTTTCGAGTTCCTCTCAACATTTTGGAAATCCCGCTGAAACTTTGGACATTCTGGCGAAGGGTTCCCAATCCCCGACAAGACTGGTACCCTTTCACGTCCAAATCTCTCAAACTCCAGGTGAAGATTCTCAAAACCAAGGTTGACATGTTTCGAGTTCCTCTCAACATTTTGGAAATCCCGCTGAAACTTTGGACATTCTCGCGAAGGGTTCCCAATCCCCGACAAGACTGGTACCCTTTCACGTCCAAATCTCTCAAACTCCGGGAGAGATTCTCAAAACCAAGGTTGACATGTTTCGAGTTCCTCTCAACATTTTGGAAATCCCGCTGAAACTTTGGACATTCTGGCGAAGGTTTCCCAATCCCCGACAAGACTGGTACCCTTTCACGTCCAAATCTCTCAAACTCCGGGAGAGATTCTCAAAACCAAGGTTGACATGTTTCGAGTTCCTCTCAACATTTTGGAAATCCTGCTGAAACTTTGGACATTCTCGCGAAGGGTTCCCAATCCCAGACAAGACTGGTACCCTTTCACGTCCAAATCTCTCAAACTCAGGGAGAGATTCTCAAAACCAAGGTTGACAGGTTTCGAGTTCCTCTCAACATTTTGGAAATCCCGCTGAAAATTTGGACATTCTGGCGAAGGGTTCCCAATCCCCGACAAGACTGATAACCTTTCACGTCCAAATCTCTCAAACTCCGGGAGAGATTCTCAAAACCAAGGTTGATATGTTTCGAGTTCCTCTCAACATTTTGGAAATCCCGCTGAAACTTTGGACATTCTCGCGAAGGGTTCCCAATCCCCGACAAGACTGGTACCCTTTCACGTCCAAATCTCTCAAACTCCGGGAGAGATTCTCAAAACCAAGGTTGACATGTTTCGAGTTCCTCTCAACATTTTGGAAATCCCGCTGAAACTTTGGACATTCTCGCGAAGGGTTCCCAATCCCCGACAAGACTGGTACCCTTTCACGTCCAAATCTCTCAAACTCCGGGAGAGATTCTCAAAACCAAGGTTGACATGTTTCGAGTTCCTCTCAACATTTTGGAAATCCCGCTGAAACTTTGGACATTCTGGCGAAGGGTTCCCAATCCCCGACAAGACTGGTACCCTTTCACGTCCAAATCTCTCCAACTCCGGGAGAGATTCTCAAAACCAAGGTTGACATGTTTCGAGTTCCTCTCAACATTTTGGAAATCCCGCTGAAACTTTGGACATTCTCGCGAAGGGTTCCCAATCCCCGACAAGACTGGTACCCTTTCACGTCCAAATCTCTCAAACTCCGGGAGAGATTCTCAAAACCAAGGTTGACATGTTTCGAGTTCCTCTCAACATTTTGGAAATCCCGCTGAAACTTTGGACATTCTGGCGAAGGGTTCCCAATCCCCGACAAGACTGGTACCCTTTCACGTCCAAATCTCTCAAACTCCGGGAGAGATTCTCAAAACCAAGGTTGACATGTTTCGAGTTCCTCTCAACATTTTGGAAATCCCGCTGAAACTCTGGACATTCTCGCGAAGGGTTCCCAATCCCCGACAAGACTGGTACCCTTTCACGTCCAAATCTCTCAAACTCCGGGAGAGATTCTCAAAACCAAGGTTGATGTTTCGAGTTCCTCTCACCATTTTGGAAATCCCGCTGAAACTTTGGACATTCTGGCGAAGGGTTCCCAATCCCCGACAAGACTGGTACCCTTTCACGTCCAAATCTCTCAAACTCCGGGAGAGATTCTCAAAACCAAGGTTGACATGTTTCGAGTTCCTCTCAACATTTTGGAAATCCCGCTGAAACTTTGGACATTCTCGCGAAGGGTTCCCAATCCCCGACAAGACTGGTACCCTTTCACGTCCAAATCTCTCAAACTCCGGGAGAGATTCTCAAAACCAAGGTTGACATGTTTCGAGTTCCTCTCAACATTTTGGAAATCCCGCTGAAACTTTGGACATTCTCGCGAAGGGTTCCCAATCCCCGACAAGACTGGTACCCTTTCACGTCCAAATCTCTCAAACTCCGGGAGAGATTCTCAAAACCAAGGTTGACATGTTTCGAGTTCCTCTCAACATTTTGGAAATCCCGCTGAAACTCTGGACATTCTCGCGAAGGGTTCCCAATCCCCGACAAGACTGGTACCCTTTCACGTCCAAATCTCTCAAACTCCGGGAGAGATTCTCAAAACCGAGGTTGACATGTTTCGAGTTCCTCTCAACATTTTGGAAATCCCGCTGAAACTTGGGACATTCTGGCGAAGGGTTCCCAATCCCCGACAAGACTGGTACTCTTTCACGTCCAAATCTCTCAAACTCCGGGAGAGATTCTCAAAACCAAGGTTGACATGTTTCGAGTTCCTCTCAACATTTTGGAAATCCCGCTGAAACTCTGGACATTCTCGCGAAGGGTTCCCAATCCCCGACAAGACTGGTACCCTTTCACGTCCAAATCTCTCAAACTCCGGGAGAGATTCTCAAAACCAAGGTTGACATGTTTCGAGTTCCTCTCAACATTTTGGAAATCCCGCTGAAACTTTGGACATTCTCGCGAAGGGTTCCCAATCCCCGACAAGACTGGTACCCTTTCACGTCCAAATCTCTCAAACTCTGGGAGAGATTCTCAAAACCAAGGTTGACATGTTTCGAGTTCCTCTCAACATTTTGAGAAATCCCGCTGAAACTTTGGACATTCTCGCGAAGGGTTCCCAATCCCCGACAAGACTGGTACCCTTTCACGTCCAAATCTCTCAAACTCCGGGAGAGATTCTCAAAACCAAGGTTGACAGGTTTTGAGTTCCTCTCAACATTTTGGAAATCCCGCTGAAACTTTGGACGTTCTGGCGAAGGGTTCCCAATCCCCGACAAGACTGGTACCCTTTCACGTCCAAATCTTTCAAACTCCGGGAGAGATTCTCAAAACCAAGGTTGACATGTTTCGAGTTCCTCTCAACATTTTGGAAATCCCGCTGAAACTTTGGACATTCTCGCGAAGGGTTCCCAATCCCCGACAAGACTGGTACCCTTTCACGTCCAAATCTCTCAAACTCCGGGAGAGATTCTCAAAACCAAGGTTGACATGTTTCAAGTTCCTTTCAACATTTTGGAAATCCCGCTGAAACTTTGGACATTCTGGCGAAGGGTTCCCAATCCCCGACAAGACTGGTACCCTTTCACGTCCAAATCTCTCAAACTCCGGGAGAGATTCTCAAAACCAAGGTTGACATGTTTCGGGTTCCTCTCAACATTTTGGAAATCCCGCTGAAACTTTGGACATTCTCACGAAGGGTTCCCAATCCCCGACAAGACTGGTACCCTTTCACGTCCAAATCTCTCAAACTCCGGGAGAGATTCTCAAAACCAAGGGTGACATGTTTCGAGTTCCTCTCAACATTTTGGAAATCCCGCTGAAACTTTGGACATTCTCGCGAAGGGTTCCCAATCCCCGACAAGACCGGTACCCTTTCACGTCCAAATCTCTCAAACTCCGGGAGAGATTCTCAAAACCAAGGTTGACGTGTTTCGAGTTCCTCTCAACATTTTGGAAATCCCGCTGAAACTTTGGACATTCTCGCGAAGGGTTCCCAATCCCCGACAAGACTGGTACCCTTTCACGTCCAAATCTCTCCAACTCCGGGAGAGATTCTCAAAACCAAGGTTGACAGGTTTTGAGTTCCTCTCAACATTTTGGAAATCCCGCTGAAACTTTGGACGTTCTGGCGAAGGGTTCCCAATCCCCGACAAGACTGGTACCCTTTCACGTCCAAATCTCTCAAACTCCGGGAGAGATTCTCAAAACCAAGGTTGACATGTTTCGAGTTCCTCTCAACATTTTGGAAATCCCGCTGAAACTTTGGACATTCTCGCGAAGGGTTCCCAATCCCCGACAAGACTGGTACCCTTTCACGTCCAAATCTCTCAAACTCCGGGAGAGATTCTCAAAACCCAGGTTTACATGTTTCAAGTTCCTTTCAACATTTTGGAAATCCCGCTGAAACTTTGGACATTCTGGCGAAGGGTTCCCAATCCCCGACAAGACTGGTACCCTTTCACGTCCAAATCTCTCAAACTCCGGGAGAGATTCTCAAAACCAAGGGTGACATGTTTCGGGTTCCTCTCAACATTTTGGAAATCCCGCTGAAACTCTGGACATTCTCACAAAGGGTTCCCAATCCCCGACATGACTGGTACCCTTTCACGTCCAAATCTCTCCAACTCCGGGAGAGATTCTCAAAACCAAGGTTGACATGTTTCAAGTTCCTTTCAACATTTTGGAAATTCCGCTGAAACTTTAGACATTCTCGCGAAGGGTTCCCAATCCCCGACAAGACTGGTACCCTTTCACGTCCAAATCTCTCAAACTCCGGGAGAGATTCTCAAAACCAAGGTTTACATGTTTCAAGTTCCTTTCAACATTTTGGAAATCCCGCTGAAACTTTGGACATTCTGGCGAAGGGTTCCCAATCCCCGACAAGACTGGTACCCTTTCACGTCCAAATCTCTCAAACTCCGGGAGAGATTCTCAAAACCAAGGTTGACATGTTTCGGGTTCCTCTCAACATTTTGGAAATCCCGCTGAAACTCTGCACATTCTCACAAAGGGTTCCCAATCCCCGACATGACTGGTACCCTTTCACGTCCAAATCTCTCCAACTCTGGGAGAGATTCTCAAAACCAAGGTTGACATGTTTCGAGTTCCTCTCAACATTTTGGAAATCCCGCTGAAACTTTGGACATTCTCGCGAAGGGTTCCCAATCCCCAACAAGACCGGTACCCTTTCACGTCCAAATCTCTCAAACTCCGGGAGAGATTCTCAAAACCAAGGTTGACGTGTTTCGAGTTCCTCTCAACATTTTGGAAATCCTGCTGAAACTTTGGACATTCTCGCGAAGGGTTCCCAATCCCCAACAAGACTGGTACCCTTTCACGTCCAAATCTCTCAAACTCCGGGAGAGATTCTCAAAACCAAGCTTGACATGTTTCAAGTTCCTTTCAACATTTTGGAAATCCCGCTGAAACTTTAGACATTCTCGCGAAGGGTTCCCAATCCCCGACAAGACTGGTACCCTTTCACGTCCAAATCTCTCAAACTCCGGGAGAGATTCTCAAAACCAAGGTTGACATGTTTCGAGTTCCTCTCAACATTTTGGAAATCCCGCTGAAACTCTGGACATTCTCGCGAAGGGTTCCCAATCCCCGACAAGACTGGTACCCTTTCACGTCCAAATCTCTCAAACTCCGGGAGAGATTCTCAAAACCAAGGTTGACATGTTTCGAGTTCCTCTCAACATTTTGGAAATCCCGCTGAAACTCTGGACATTCTCGCGAAGGGTTCCCAATCCCCGACAAGACTGGTACCCTTTCACGTCCAAATCTCTCAAACTCCGGGAGAGATTCTCAAAACCAAGGTTGACATGTTTCGAGTTCCTCTCAACATTTTGGAAATCCCGCTGAAACTTTGGACATTCTCGCGAAGGGTTCCCAATCCCCGACAAGACTGGTACCCTTTCACGTCCAAATCTCTCAAACTCCGGGAGAGATTCTCAAAACCAAGGTTTACATGTTTCAAGTTCCTTTCAACATTTTGGAAATCCCGCTGAAACTTTGGACATTCTGGCGAAGGGTTCCCAATCCCCGACAAGACTGGTAGCCTTTCACGTCCAAATCTCTCAAACTCCGGGAGAGATTCTCAAAACCAAGGTTGACATGTTTTGGGTTCCTCTCAACATTTTGGAAATCCCGCTGAAACTCTGGACATTCTCACAAAGGGTTCCCAATCCCCGACATGACTGGTACCCTTTCACGTCCAAATCTCTCCAACTCTGGGAGAGATTCTCAAAACCAAGGTTGACATGTTTCGAGTTCCTCTCAACATTTTGGAAATCCCGCTGAAACTTTGGACATTCTCGCGAAGGGTTCCCAATCCCCAACAAGACCGGTACCCTTTCACGTCCAAATCTCTCAAACTCCGGGAGAGATTCTCAAAACCAAGGTTGACGTGTTTCGAGTTCCTCTCAACATTTTGGAAATCCTGCTGAAACTTTGGACATTCTCGCGAAGGGTTCCCAATCCCCGACAAGACTGGTACCCTTTCACGTCCAAATCTCTCAAACTCCGGGAGAGATTCTCAAAACCAAGCTTGACATGTTTCAAGTTCCTTTCAACATTTTGGAAATCCCGCTGAAACTTTAGACATTCTCGCGAAGGGTTCCCAATCCCCGACAAGACTGGTACCCTTTCACGTCCAAATCTCTCAAACTCCGGGAGAGATTCTCAAAACCAAGGTTGACATGTTTCGAGTTCCTCTCAACATTTTGGAAATCCCGCTGAAACTCTGGACATTCTCGCGAAGGGTTCCCAATCCCCGACAAGACTGGTACCCTTTCACGTCCAAATCTCTCAAACTCCGGGAGAGATTCTCAAAACCAAGGTTGACATGTTTCGAGTTCCTCTCAACATTTTGGAAATCCCGCTGAAACTTTGGACATTCTCGCGAAGGGTTCCCAATCCCCGACAAGACTGGTACCCTTTCACATCCAAATCTCTCAAACTCCGGGAGAGATTCTCAAAACCAAGGTTGACATGTTTCGAGTTCCTCTCAACATTTTGGAAATCCCGCTGAAACTTTGGACATTCTCGCGAAGGGTTCCCAATCCCCGACAAGACTGGTACCCTTTCACGTCCAAATCTCTCCAACTCCGGGAGAGATTCTCAAAACCAAGGTTGACATGTTTCGAGTTCCTCTCAACATTTTGGAAATCCCGCTGAAACTCTGGACATTCTCGCGAAGGGTTCCCAATCCCCGACAAGACTGGTACCCTTTCACGTCCAAATCTCTCAAACTCCGGGAGAGATTCTCAAAACCAAGGTTGACATGTTTCGAGTTCCTCTCAACATTTTGGAAATCCCACTGAAACTCTGGACATTCTGGCGAAGGGTTCCCAATCCCCGACAAGACTGGTACCCTTTCACGTCCAAATCTCTCAAACTCCGGGAGAGATTCTCAAAACCGAGGTTGACATGTTTCGAGTTCCTCTCAACATTTTGGAAATCCCGCTGAAACTTGGGACATTCTGGCGAAGGGTTCCCAATCCCCGACAAGACTGGTACTCTTTCACGTCCAAATCTCTCAAACTCCGGGAGAGATTCTCAAAACCAAGGTTGACATGTTTCGAGTTCCTCTCAACATTTTGGAAATCCCGCTGAAACTCTGGACATTCTCGCGAAGGGTTCCCAATCCCCGACAAGACTGGTAGCCTTTCACGTCCAAATCTCTCAAACTCCGGGAGAGATTCTCAAAACCAAGGTTGACATGTTTCGAGTTCCTCTCAACATTTTGGAAATCCCGCTGAAACTTTGGACATTCTCGCGAAGGGTTCCCAATCCCCGACAAGACTGGTACCCTTTCACGTCCAAATCTCTCAAACTCCGGGAGAGATTCTCAAAACCAAGGTTGACATGTTTCGAGTTCCTCTCAACATTTTGGAAATCCCGCTGAAACTCTGGACATTCTCTCGAAGGGTTCCCAATCCCCGACAAGACTGGTACCCTTTCACATCCAAATCTCTCAAACTCCGGGAGAGATTCTCAAAACCAAGGTTGACATGTTTCGAGTTCCTCTCAACATTTTGGAAATCCCACTGAAACTTTGGACATTCTCGCGAAGGGTTCCCAATCCCCGACAAGACTGGTACCCTTTCACGTCCAAATCTCTCAAACTCCGGGAGAGATTCTCAAAACCGAGGTTGACATGTTTCGAGTTCCTCTCAACATTTTGGAAATCCCGCTGAAACTTGGGACATTCTGGCGAAGGGTTCCCAATCCCCGACAAGACTGGTACTCTTTCACGTCCAAATCTCTCAAACTCCGGGAGAGATTCTCAAAACCAAGGTTGACATGTTTCGAGTTCCTCTCAACATTTTGGAAATCCCGCTGAAACTTTGGACATTCTCGGGAAGGGTTCCCAATCCCCGACAAGACTGGTACCCTTTCACGTCCAAATCTCTCAAACTCCGGGAGAGATTCTCAAAACCAAGGTTGACATGTTTCGAGTTCCTCTCAACATTTTGGAAATCCCGCTGAAACTTTGGACATTCTCGCGAAGGGTTCCCAATCCCCAACAAGACCGGTACCCTTTCACGTCCAAATCTCTCAAACTCCGGGAGAGATTCTCAAAACCAAGGTTGACGTGTTTCGAGTTCCTCTCAACATTTTGGAAATCCTGCTGAAACTTTGGACATTCTCGCGAAGGGTTCCCAATCCCCGACAAGACTGGTACCCTTTCACGTCCAAATCTCTCAAACTCCGGGAGAGATTCTCAAAACCAAGCTTGACATGTTTCAAGTTCCTTTCAACATTTTGGAAATCCCGCTGAAACTTTAGACATTCTCGCGAAGGGTTCCCAATCCCCGACAAGACTGGTACCCTTTCACGTCCAAATCTCTCAAACTCCGGGAGAGATTCTCAAAACCAAGGTTGACATGTTTCGAGTTCCTCTCAACATTTTGGAAATCCCGCTGAAACTCTGGACATTCTCGCGAAGGGTTCCCAATCCCCGACAAGACTGGTAGCCTTTCACGTCCAAATCTCTCAAACTCCGGGAGAGATTCTCAAAACCAAGGTTGACATGTTTCGAGTTCCTCTCAACATTTTGGAAATCCCGCTGAAACTTTGGACATTCTCGCGAAGGGTTCCCAATCCCCGACAAGACTGGTACCCTTTCACGTCCAAATCTCTCAAACTCCGGGAGAGATTCTCAAAACCAAGGTTGACATGTTTCGAGTTCCTCTCAACATTTTGGAAATCCCGCTGAAACTTTGGACATTCTCGCGAAGGGTTCCCAATCCCCGACAAGACTGGTACCCTTTCACGTCCAAATCTCTCCAACTCCGGGAGAGATTCTCAAAACCAAGGTTGACATGTTTCGAGTTCCTCTCAACATTTTGGAAATCCTGCTGAAACTCTGGACATTCTCGCGAAGGGTTCCCAATCCCCGACAAGACTGGTACCCTTTCACATCCAAATCTCTCAAACTCCGGGAGAGATTCTCAAAACCAAGGTTGACATGTTTCGAGTTCCTCTCAACATTTTGGAAATCCCACTGAAACTTTGGACATTCTCGCGAAGGGTTCCCAATCCCCGACAAGACTGGTACCCTTTCACGTCCAAATCTCTCAAACTCCGGGAGAGATTCTCAAAACCAAGGTTGACATGTTTCGAGTTCCTCTCAACATTTTGAGAAATCCCGCTGAAACTTTGGACATTCTGGCGAAGGGTTCCCAATCCCCGACAAGACTGGTACCCTTTCACGTCCAAATCTCTCCAACTCCGGGAGAGATTCTCAAAACCAAGGTTGACATGTTTCGAGTTCCTCTCAACATTTTGGAAATCCCGCTGAAACTCTGGACATTCTCGCGAAGGGTTCCCAATCCCCGACAAGACTGGTACCCTTTCACATCCAAATCTCTCAAACTCCGGGAGAGATTCTCAAAACCAAGGTTGACATGTTTCGAGTTCCTCTCAACATTTTGGAAATCCCACTGAAACTTTGGACATTCTCGCGAAGGGTTCCCAATCCCCGACAAGACTGGTAGCCTTTCACGTCCAAATCTCTCAAACTCCGGGAGAGATTCTCAAAACCAAGGTTGACATGTTTCGAGTTCCTCTCAACATTTTGGAAATCCCGCTGAAACTTTGGACATTCTCGCGAAGGGTTCCCAATCCCCGACAAGACTGGTACCCTTTCACGTCCAAATCTCTCAAACTCCGGGAGAGATTCTCAAAACCAAGGTTGACATGTTTCGAGTTCCTCTCAACATTTTGGAAATCCCGCTGAAACTTTGGACATTCTCGCGAAGGGTTCCCAATCCCCGACAAGACTGGTACCCTTTCACGTCCAAATCTCTCCAACTCCGGGAGAGATTCTCAAAACCAAGGTTGACATGTTTCGAGTTCCTCTCAACATTTTGGAAATCCCGCTGAAACTCTGGACATTCTCGCGAAGGGTTCCCAATCCCCGACAAGACTGGTACCCTTTCACATCCAAATCTCTCAAACTCCGGGAGAGATTCTCAAAACCAAGGTTGACATGTTTCGAGTTCCTCTCAACATTTTGGAAATCCCACTGAAACTTTGGACATTCTCGCGAAGGGTTCCCAATCCCCGACAAGACTGGTACCCTTTCACGTCCAAATCTCTCAAACTCCGGGAGAGATTCTCAAAACCGAGGTTGACATGTTTCGAGTTCCTCTCAACATTTTGGAAATCCCGCTGAAACTTGGGACATTCTGGCGAAGGGTTCCCAATCCCCGACAAGACTGGTACTCTTTCACGTCCAAATCTCTCAAACTCCGGGAGAGATTCTCAAAACCAAGGTTGACATGTTTCGAGTTCCTCTCAACATTTTGGAAATCCCGCTGAAACTCTGGACATTCTCGCGAAGGGTTCCCAATCGCCGACAAGACTGGTAGCCTTTCACGTCCAAATCTCTCAAACTCCGGGAGAGATTCTCAAAACCAAGGTTGACATCTTTCGAGTTCCTCTCAACATTTTGGAAATCCCGCTGAAACTTTGGACATTCTCGCGAAGGGTTCCCAATCCCCGACAAGACTGGTACCCTTTCACGTCCAAATCTCTCAAACTCCGGGAGAGATTCTCAAAACCAAGGTTGACATGTTTCGGGTTCCTCTCAACATTTTGGAAATCCCGCTGAAACTCTGGACATTCTCACAAAGGGTTCCCAATCCCCGACATGACTGGTACCCTTTCACGTCCAAATCTCTCCAACTCTGGGAGAGATTCTCAAAACCAAGGTTGACATGTTTCGAGTTCCTCTCAACATTTTGGAAATCCCGCTGAAACTTTGGACATTCTCGCGAAGGGTTCCCAATCCCCAACAAGACCGGTACCCTTTCACGTCCAAATCTCTCAAACTCCGGGAGAGATTCTCAAAACCAAGGTTGACGTGTTTCGAGTTCCTCTCAACATTTTGGAAATCCTGCTGAAACTTTGGACATTCTCGCGAAGGGTTCCCAATCCCCGACAAGACTGGTACCCTTTCACGTCCAAATCTCTCAAACTCCGGGAGAGATTCTCAAAACCAAGCTTGACATGTTTCAAGTTCCTTTCAACATTTTGGAAATCCCGCTGAAACTTTAGACATTCTCGCGAAGGGTTCCCAATCCCCGACAAGACTGGTACCCTTTCACGTCCAAATCTCTCAAACTCCGGGAGAGATTCTCAAAACCAAGGTTGACATGTTTCGAGTTCCTCTCAACATTTTGGAAATCCCGCTGAAACTCTGGACATTCTCGCGAAGGGTTCCCAATCCCCGACAAGACTGGTACCCTTTCACGTCCAAATCTCTCAAACTCCGGGAGAGATTCTCAAAACCAAGGTTGACATGTTTCGAGTTCCTCTCAACATTTTGGAAATCCCGCTGAAACTTTGGACATTCTCGCGAAGGGTTCCCAATCCCCGACAAGACTGGTACCCTTTCACGTCCAAATCTCTCAAACTCCGGGAGAGATTCTCAAAACCAAGGTTGACATGTTTCGAGTTCCTCTCAACATTTTGGAAATCCCGCTGAAACTTTGGACATTCTCGCGAAGGGTTCCCAATCCCCGACAAGACTGGTACTCTTTCACGTCCAAATCTCTCCAACTCCGGGAGAGATTCTCAAAACCAAGGTTGACATGTTTCGAGTTCCTCTCAACATTTTGGAAATCCCGCTGAAACTCTGGACATTCTCGCGAAGGGTTCCCAATCCCCGACAAGACTGGTACCCTTTCACATCCAAATCTCTCAAACTCCGGGAGAGATTCTCAAAACCAAGGTTGACATGTTTCGAGTTCCTCTCAACATTTTGGAAATCCCACTGAAACTTTGGACATTCTCGCGAAGGGTTCCCAATCCCCGACAAGACTGGTACCCTTTCACGTCCAAATCTCTCAAACTCCGGGAGAGATTCTCAAAACCGAGGTTGACATGTTTCGAGTTCCTCTCAACATTTTGGAAATCCCGCTGAAACTTGGGACATTCTGGCGAAGGGTTCCCAATCCCCGACAAGACTGGTACTCTTTCACGTCCAAATCTCTCAAACTCCGGGAGAGATTCTCAAAACCAAGGTTGACATGTTTCGAGTTCCTCTCAACATTTTGGAAATCCCGCTGAAACTCTGGACATTCTCGCGAAGGGTTCCCAATCCCCGACAAGACTGGTAGCCTTTCACGTCCAAATCTCTCAAACTCCGGGAGAGATTCTCAAAACCAAGGTTGACATGTTTCGAGTTCCTCTCAACATTTTGGAAATCCCGCTGAAACTTTGGACATTCTGGCGAAGGGTTCCCAATCCCCGACAAGACTGGTACCCTTTCACGTCCAAATCTCTCAAACTCCGGGAGAGATTCTCAAAACCAAGGTTGACATGTTTCGAGTTCCTCTCAACATTTTGGAAATCCCGCTGAAACTCTGGACATTCTCGCGAAGGGTTCCCAATCCCCGACAAGACTGGTACCCTTTCACATCCAAATCTCTCAAACTCCGGGAGAGATTCTCAAAACCAAGGTTGACATGTTTCGAGTTCCTCTCAACATTTTGGAAATCCCACTGAAACTTTGGACATTCTCGCGAAGGGTTCCCAATCCCCGACAAGACTGGTACCCTTTCACGTCCAAATCTCTCAAACTCCGGGAGAGATTCTCAAAACCGAGGTTGACATGTTTCGAGTTCCTCTCAACATTTTGGAAATCCCGCTGAAACTTGGGACATTCTGGCGAAGGGTTCCCAATCCCCGACAAGACTGGTACTCTTTCACGTCCAAATCTCTCAAACTCCGGGAGAGATTCTCAAAACCAAGGTTGACATGTTTCGAGTTCCTCTCAACATTTTGGAAATCCCGCTGAAACTTTGGACATTCTCGGGAAGGGTTCCCAATCCCCGACAAGACTGGTACCCTTTCACGTCCAAATCTCTCAAACTCCGGGAGAGATTCTCAAAACCAAGGTTGACATGTTTCGAGTTCCTCTCAACATTTTGGAAATCCCGCTGAAACTTTGGACATTCTCGCGAAGGGTTCCCAATCCCCAACAAGACCGGTACCCTTTCACGTCCAAATCTCTCAAACTCCGGGAGAGATTCTCAAAACCAAGGTTGACGTGTTTCGAGTTCCTCTCAACATTTTGGAAATCCTGCTGAAACTTTGGACATTCTCGCGAAGGGTTCCCAATCCCCGACAAGACTGGTACCCTTTCACGTCCAAATCTCTCAAACTCCGGGAGAGATTCTCAAAACCAAGCTTGACATGTTTCAAGTTCCTTTCAACATTTTGGAAATCCCGCTGAAACTTTAGACATTCTCGCGAAGGGTTCCCAATCCCCGACAAGACTGGTACCCTTTCACGTCCAAATCTCTCCAACTCCGGGAGAGATTCTCAAAACCAAGGTTGACATGTTTCGAGTTCCTCTCAACATTTTGGAAATCCCGCTGAAACTATGGACATTCTCGCGAAGGGTTCCCAATCCCCGATAAGACTGGTAGCCTTTCACGTCCAAATCTCTCAAACTCCGGGAGAGATTCTCAAAACCAAGGTTGACATGTTTCGAGTTCCTCTCAACATTTTGGAAATCCCGCTGAAACTTTGGACATTCTCGCGAAGGGTTCCCAATCCCCGACAAGACTGGTACCCTTTCACGTCCAAATCTCTCAAACTCCGGGAGAGATTCTCAAAACCAAGGTTGACATGTTTCGAGTTCCTCTCAACATTTTGGAAATCCCGCTGAAACTTTGGACATTCTCGCGAAGGGTTCCCAATCCCCGACAAGACTGGTACCCTTTCACGTCCAAATCTCTCAAACTCCGGGAGAGATTCTCAAAACCAAGGTTGACATGTTTCGAGTTCCTCTCAACATTTTGGAAATCCCGCTGAAACTCTGGACATTCTCGCGAAGGGTTCCCAATCCCCGACAAGACTGGTACCCTTTCACATCCAAATCTCTCAAACTCCGGGAGAGATTCTCAAAACCAAGGTTGACATGTTTCGAGTTCCTCTCAACATTTTGGAAATCCCACTGAAACTTTGGACATTCTCGCGAAGGGTTCCCAATCCCCGACAAGACTGGTACCCTTTCACGTCCAAATCTCTCAAACTCCGGGAGAGATTCTCAAAACCGAGGTTGACATGTTTCGAGTTCCTCTCAACATTTTGGAAATCCCGCTGAAACTTGGGACATTCTGGCGAAGGGTTCCCAATCCCCGACAAGACTGGTACTCTTTCACGTCCAAATCTCTCAAACTCCGGGAGAGATTCTCAAAACCAAGGTTGACATGTTTCGAGTTCCTCTCAACATTTTGGAAATCCCGCTGAAACTCTGGACATTCTCGCGAAGGGTTCCCAATCCCCGACAAGACTGGTAGCCTTTCACGTCCAAATCTCTCAAACTCCGGGAGAGATTCTCAAAACCAAGGTTGACATCTTTCGAGTTCCTCTCAACATTTTGGAAATCCCGCTGAAACTTTGGACATTCTCGCGAAGGGTTCCCAATCCCCGACAAGACTGGTACCCTTTCACGTCCAAATCTCTCCAACTCCGGGAGAGATTCTCAAAACCAAGGTTGACATGTTTCGAGTTCCTCTCAACATTTTGGAAATCCCGCTGAAACTCTGGACATTCTCGCGAAGGGTTCCCAATCCCCGACAAGACTGGTACCCTTTCACATCCAAATCTCTCAAACTCCGGGAGAGATTCTCAAAACCAAGGTTGACATGTTTCGAGTTCCTCTCAACATTTTGGAAATCCCACTGAAACTTTGGACATTCTCGCGAAGGGTTCCCAATCCCCGACAAGACTGGTACCCTTTCACGTCCAAATCTCTCAAAATCCGGGAGAGATTCTCAAAACCGAGGTTGACATGTTTCGAGTTCCTCTCAACATTTTGGAAATCCCGCTGAAACTTGGGACATTCTGGCGAAGGGTTCCCAATCCCCGACAAGACTGGTACTCTTTCACGTCCAAATCTCTCAAACTCCGGGAGAGATTCTCAAAACCAAGGTTGACATGTTTCGAGTTCCTCTCAACATTTTGGAAATCCCGCTGAAACTCTGGACATTCTCGCGAAGGGTTCCCAATCGCCGACAAGACTGGTAGCCTTTCACGTCCAAATCTCTCAAACTCCGGGAGAGATTCTCAAAACCAAGGTTGACATCTTTCGAGTTCCTCTCAACATTTTGGAAATCCCGCTGAAACTTTGGACATTCTCGCGAAGGGTTCCCAATCCCCGACAAGACTGGTACCCTTTCACGTCCAAATCTCTCAAACTCCGGGAGAGATTCTCAAAACCAAGGTTGACATGTTTCGGGTTCCTCTCAACATTTTGGAAATCCCGCTGAAACTCTGGACATTCTCACAAAGGGTTCCCAATCCCCGACATGACTGGTACCCTTTCACGTCCAAATCTCTCCAACTCTGGGAGAGATTCTCAAAACCAAGGTTGACATGTTTCGAGTTCCTCTCAACATTTTGGAAATCCCGCTGAAACTTTGGACATTCTCGCGAAGGGTTCCCAATCCCCAACAAGACCGGTACCCTTTCACGTCCAAATCTCTCAAACTCCGGGAGAGATTCTCAAAACCAAGGTTGACGTGTTTCGAGTTCCTCTCAACATTTTGGAAATCCTGCTGAAACTTTGGACATTCTCGCGAAGGGTTCCCAATCCCCGACAAGACTGGTACCCTTTCACGTCCAAATCTCTCAAACTCCGGGAGAGATTCTCAAAACCAAGGTTGACATGTTTCGAGTTCCTCTCAACATTTTGGAAATCCCGCTGAAACTCTGGACATTCTCGCGAAGGGTTCCCAATCCCCGACAAGACTGGTAGCCTTTCACGTCCAAATCTCTCAAACTCCGGGAGAGATTCTCAAAACCAAGGTTGACATGTTTCGAGTTCCTCTCAACATTTTGGAAATCCCGCTGAAACTTTGGACATTCTCGCGAAGGGTTCCCAATCCCCGACAAGACTGGTACCCTTTCACGTCCAAATCTCTCAAACTCCGGGAGAGATTCTCAAAACCAAGGTTGACATGTTTCGAGTTCCTCTCAACATTTTGGAAATCCCGCTGAAACTTTGGACATTCTCGCGAAGGGTTCCCAATCCCCGACAAGACTGGTACCCTTTCACGTCCAAATCTCTCCAACTCCGGGAGAGATTCTCAAAACCAAGGTTGACATGTTTCGAGTTCCTCTCAACATTTTGGAAATCCCGCTGAAACTCTGGACATTCTCGCGAAGGGTTCCCAATCCCCGACAAGACTGGTACCCTTTCACATCCAAATCTCTCAAACTCCGGGAGAGATTCTCAAAACCAAGGTTGACATGTTTCGAGTTCCTCTCAACATTTTGGAAATCCCACTGAAACTTTGGACATTCTCGCGAAGGGTTCCCAATCCCCGACAAGACTGGTACCCTTTCACGTCCAAATCTCTCAAACTCCGGGAGAGATTCTCAAAACCGAGGTTGACATGTTTCGAGTTCCTCTCAACATTTTGGAAATCCCGCTGAAACTTGGGACATTCTGGCGAAGGGTTCCCAATCCCCGACAAGACTGGTACTCTTTCACGTCCAAATCTCTCAAACTCCGGGAGAGATTCTCAAAACCAAGGTTGACATGTTTCGAGTTCCTCTCAACATTTTGGAAATCCCGCTGAAACTCTGGACATTCTCGCGAAGGGTTCCCAATCCCCGACAAGACTGGTACCCTTTCACGTCCAAATCTCTCAAACTCCGGGAGAGATTCTCAAAACCAAGGTTGACATGTTTCGAGTTCCTCTCAACATTTTGGAAATCCCGCTGAAACTTTGGACATTCTCGCGAAGGGTTCCCAATCCCCGACAAGACTGGTACCCTTTCACGTCCAAATCTCTCAAACTCCGGGAGAGATTCTCAAAACCAAGGTTGACATGTTTCGAGTTCCTCTCAACATTTTGGAAATCCCGCTGAAACTCTGGACATTCTCGCGAAGGGTTCCCAATCCCCGACAAGACTGGTACCCTTTCACATCCAAATCTCTCAAACTCCGGGAGAGATTCTCAAAACCAAGGTTGACATGTTTCGAGTTCCTCTCAACATTTTGGAAATCCCACTGAAACTTTGGACATTCTGGCGAAGGGTTCCCAATCCCCGACAAGACTGGTACCCTTTCACGTCCAAATCTCTCAAACTCCGGGAGAGATTCTCAAAACCGAGGTTGACATGTTTCGAGTTCCTCTCAACATTTTGGAAATCCCGCTGAAACTTGGGACATTCTGGCGAAGGGTTCCCAATCCCCGACAAGACTGGTACTCTTTCACGTCCAAATCTCTCAAACTCCGGGAGAGATTCTCAAAACCAAGGTTGACATGTTTCGAGTTCCTCTCAACATTTTGGAAATCCCGCTGAAACTTTGGACATTCTCGGGAAGGGTTCCCAATCCCCGACAAGACTGGTACCCTTTCACGTCCAAATCTCTCCAACTCCGGGAGAGATTCTCAAAACCAAGGTTGACATGTTTCGAGTTCCTCTCAACATTTTGGAAATCCCGCTGAAACTTTGGACATTCTCGGGAAGGGTTCCCAATCCCCGACAAGACTGGTACCCTTTCACGTCCAAATCTCTCAAACTCCAGGAGAGATTCTCAAAACCAAGGTTGACATGTTTCGAGTTCCTCTCAACATTTTGGAAATCCCGCTGAAACTTTGGACATTCTCGCGAAGGGTTCTCAATCCCCGACAAGACTGGTACCCTTTCACGTCCAAATCTCTCAAACTCCGGGAGAGATTCTCAAAACCAAGGTTGACATGTTTCGAGTTCCTCTCAACATTTTGGAAATCCCGCTGAAACTTTGGACATTCTCGCGAAGGGTTCCCAATCCCCGACAAGACTGGTACCCTTTCACGTCCAAATCTCTCAAACTCCGGGAGAGATTCTCAAAACCAAGGTTGACATGTTTCGAGTTCCTCTCAACATTTTGGAAATCCCGCTGAAACTCTGGACATTCTCGCGAAGGGTTCCCAATCCCCGACAAGACTGGTACCCTTTCACATCCAAATCTCTCAAACTCCGGGAGAGATTCTCAAAACCAAGGTTGACATGTTTCGAGTTCCTCTCAACATTTTGGAAATCCCACTGAAACTTTGGACATTCTCGCGAAGGGTTCCCAATCCCCGACAAGACTGGTACCCTTTCACGTCCAAATCTCTCAAACTCCGGGAGAGATTCTCAAAACCGAGGTTGACATGTTTCGAGTTCCTCTCAACATTTTGGAAATCCCGCTGAAACTTTGGACATTCTCGCGAAGGGTTCCCAATCCCCGACAAGACTGGTACCCTTTCACGTCCAAATCTCTCAAACTCCGGGAGAGATTCTCAAAACCGAGGTTGACATGTTTCGAGTTCCTCTCAACATTTTGGAAATCCCGCTGAAACTTGGGACATTCTGGCGAAGGGTTCCCAATCCCCGACAAGACTGGTACTCTTTCACGTCCAAATCTCTCAAACTCCGGGAGAGATTCTCAAAACCAAGGTTGACATGTTTCGAGTTCCTCTCAACATTTTGGAAATCCCGCTGAAACTCTGGACATTCTCGCGAAGGGTTCCCAATCCCCGACAAGACTGGTAGCCTTTCACGTCCAAATCTCTCAAACTCCGGGAGAGATTCTCAAAACCAAGGTTGACATGTTTCGAGTTCCTCTCAACATTTTGGAAATCCCTCTGAAACTTTGGACATTCTCGCGAAGGGTTCCCAATCCCCGACAAGACTGGTACCCTTTCACGTCCAAATCTCTCCAACTCCGGGAGAGATTCTCAAAACCAAGGTTGACATGTTTCGAGTTCCTCTCAACATTTTGGAAATCCCGCTGAAACTTGGGACATTCTGGCGAAGGGTTCCCAATCCCCGACAAGACTGGTACTCTTTCACGTCCAAATCTCTCAAACTCCGGGAGAGATTCTCAAAACTAAGGTTGACATGTTTCGAGTTCCTCTCAACATTTTGGAAATCCCGCTGAAACTCTGGACATTCTCGCGAAGGGTTCCCAATCCCCGACAAGACTGGTAGCCTTTCACGTCCAAATCTCTCAAACTCCGGGAGAGATTCTCAAAACCAAGGTTGACATGTTTCGAGTTCCTCTCAACATTTTGGAAATCCCGCTGAAACTTTGGACATTCTCGCGAAGGGTTCCCAATCCCCGACAAGACTGGTACCCTTTCACGTCCAAATCTCTCAAACTCCGGGAGAGATTCTCAAAACCAAGGTTGACATGTTTCGAGTTCCTCTCAACATTTTGGAAATCCCGCTGAAACTTTGGACATTCTCGCGAAGGGTTCCCAATCCCCGACAAGACTGGTACCCTTTCACGTCCAAATCTCTCAAACTCCGGGAGAGATTCTCAAAACCAAGGTTGACAGGTTTCGAGTTCCTCTCAACATTTTGGAAATCCCGCTGAAACTTTGGACGTTCTGGCGAAGGGTTCCCAATCCCCGACAAGACTGGTACCCTTTCACGTCCAAATCTCTCAAACTCCGGGAGAGATTCTCAAAACCAAGGTTGACATGTTTCGAGTTCCTCTCAACATTTTGGAAATCCCGCTGAAACTTTGGACATTCTGGCGAAGGGTTCCCAATCCCCGACAAGACTGGTACCCTTTCACGTCCAAATCTCTCAAACTCCGGGAGAGATTCTCAAAAGCAAGGTTGACATATTTCAAGTTCCTTTCAACATTTTGGAAATCCCGCTGAAACTTTGGACATTCTGGCGAAGGGTTCCCAATCCCCGACAAGACTGGTACCCTTTCACGTCCAAATCTCTCAAACTCCGGGAGAGATTCTCAAAACCAAGGTTGACATGTTTCGGGTTCCTCTCAACATTTTGGAAATCCCGCTGAAACTCTGGACATTCTCACGAAGGGTTCCCAATCCCCGACAAGACTGGTACCCTTTCACGTCCAAATCTCTCAAACTCCGGGAGAGATTCTCAAAACCAAGGGTGACATGTTTCGAGTTCCTCTCAACATTTTGGAAATCCCGCTGAAACTTTGGACATTCTCGCGAAGGGTTCCCAATCCCCGACAAGACTGGTACACTTTCACGTCCAAATCTCTCAAACTCCGGGAGAGATTCTCAAAACCAAGGTTGACGTGTTTCGAGTTCCTCTCAAAATTTTGGAAATCCCGCTGAAACTTTGGACATTCTCGCGAAGGGTTCCATATCCCCGACAAGACCGGTACACTTTCACGTCCAAATCTCTCAAACTCCGGGAGAGATTCTCAAAACCAAGGTTGACAGGTTTCGAGTTCCTCTCAACATTTTGGAAATCCCGCTGAAACTTTGGACGTTCTGGCGAAGGGTTCCCAATCCCCGACAAGACTGGTACCCTTTCACGTCCAAATCTCTCAAACTCCGGGAGAGATTCTCAAAACCAAGGTTGACATGTTTCGAGTTCCTCTCAACATTTTGGAAATCCCGCTGAAACTTTGGACATTCTGGCGAAGGGTTCCCAATCCCCGACAAGACTGGTACCCTTTCACGTCCAAATCTCTCAAACTCCGGGAGAGATTCTCAAAAGCAAGGTTGACATATTTCAAGTTCCTTTCAACATTTTGGAAATCCCGCTGAAACTTTGGACATTCTGGCGAAGGGTTCCCAATCCCCGACAAGACTGGTACCCTTTCACGTCCAAATCTCTCAAACTCCGGGAGAGATTCTCAAAACCAAGGTTGACATGTTTCGGGTTCCTCTCAACATTTTGGAAATCCCGCTGAAACTCTGGACATTCTCACGAAGGGTTCCCAATCCCCGACAAGACTGGTACCCTTTCACGTCCAAATCTCTCAAACTCCGGGAGAGATTCTCAAAACCAAGGGTGACATGTTTCGAGTTCCTCTCAACATTTTGGAAATCCCGCTGAAACTTTGGACATTCTGGCGAAGGGTTCCCAATCCCCGACAAGACTGGTACACTTTCACGTCCAAATCTCTCAAACTCCGGGAGAGATTCTCAAAACCAAGGTTGACGTGTTTCGAGTTCCTCTCAAAATTTTGGAAATCCCGCTGAAACTTTGGACATTCTCGCGAAGGGTTCCATATCCCCGACAAGACCGGTACACTTTCACGTCCAAATCTCTCAAACTCCGGGAGAGATTCTCAAAACCAAGGTTGACAGGTTTCGAGTTCCTCTCAACATTTTGGAAATCCCGCTGAAACTTTGGACGTTCTGGCGAAGGGTTCCCAATCCCCGACAAGACTGGTACCCTTTCACGTCCAAATCTCTCAAACTCCAGGAGAGATTCTCAAAACCAAGGTTGACATGTTTCGGGTTCCTCTCAACATTTTGGAAATCCCGCTGAAACTCTGGACATTCTCACAAAGGGTTCCAATCCCCGACAAGACTGGTACCCTTTCACGTCCAAATCTCTCAAACTCCGGGAGAGATTCTCAAAACCGAGGTTGACATGTTTCGAGTTCCTCTCAACATTTTGGAAATCCCGCTGAAACTTGGGACATTCTGGCGAAGGGTTCCCAATCCCCGACAAGACTGGTACTCTTTCACGTCCAAATCTCTCAAACTCCGGGAGAGATTCTCAAAACCAAGGTTGACATGTTTCGAGTTCCTCTCAACATTTTGGAAATCCCGCTGAAACTCTGGACATTCTCGCGAAGGGTTCCCAATCCCCGACAAGACTGGTAGCCTTTCACGTCCAAATCTCTCAAACTCCGGGAGAGATTCTCAAAACCAAGGTTGACATGTTTCGAGTTCCTCTCAACATTTTGGAAATCCCTCTGAAACTTTGGACATTCTCGCGAAGGGTTCCCAATCCCCGACAAGACTGGTACCCTTTCACGTCCAAATCTCTCCAACTCCGGGAGAGATTCTCAAAACCAAGGTTGACATGTTTCGAGTTCCTCTCAACATTTTGGAAATCCCGCTGAAACTTGGGACATTCTGGCGAAGGGTTCCCAATCCCCGACAAGACTGGTACTCTTTCACGTCCAAATCTCTCAAACTCCGGGAGAGATTCTCAAAACTAAGGTTGACATGTTTCGAGTTCCTCTCAACATTTTGGAAATCCCGCTGAAACTCTGGACATTCTCGCGAAGGGTTCCCAATCCCCGACAAGACTGGTAGCCTTTCACGTCCAAATCTCTCAAACTCCGGGAGAGATTCTCAAAACCAAGGTTGACATGTTTCGAGTTCCTCTCAACATTTTGGAAATCCCGCTGAAACTTTGGACATTCTCGCGAAGGGTTCCCAATCCCCGACAAGACTGGTACCCTTTCACGTCCAAATCTCTCAAACTCCGGGAGAGATTCTCAAAACCAAGGTTGACATGTTTCGAGTTCCTCTCAACATTTTGGAAATCCCGCTGAAACTTTGGACATTCTCGCGAAGGGTTCCCAATCCCCGACAAGACTGGTACCCTTTCACGTCCAAATCTCTCAAACTCCGGGAGAGATTCTCAAAACCAAGGTTGACAGGTTTCGAGTTCCTCTCAACATTTTGGAAATCCCGCTGAAACTTTGGACGTTCTGGCGAAGGGTTCCCAATCCCCGACAAGACTGGTACCCTTTCACGTCCAAATCTCTCAAACTCCGGGAGAGATTCTCAAAACCAAGGTTGACATGTTTCGAGTTCCTCTCAACATTTTGGAAATCCCGCTGAAACTTTGGACATTCTGGCGAAGGGTTCCCAATCCCCGACAAGACTGGTACCCTTTCACGTCCAAATCTCTCAAACTCCGGGAGAGATTCTCAAAAGCAAGGTTGACATATTTCAAGTTCCTTTCAACATTTTGGAAATCCCGCTGAAACTTTGGACATTCTGGCGAAGGGTTCCCAATCCCCGACAAGACTGGTACCCTTTCACGTCCAAATCTCTCAAACTCCGGGAGAGATTCTCAAAACCAAGGTTGACATGTTTCGGGTTCCTCTCAACATTTTGGAAATCCCGCTGAAACTCTGGACATTCTCACGAAGGGTTCCCAATCCCCGACAAGACTGGTACCCTTTCACGTCCAAATCTCTCAAACTCCGGGAGAGATTCTCAAAACCAAGGGTGACATGTTTCGAGTTCCTCTCAACATTTTGGAAATCCCGCTGAAACTTTGGACATTCTCGCGAAGGGTTCCCAATCCCCGACAAGACTGGTACACTTTCACGTCCAAATCTCTCAAACTCCGGGAGAGATTCTCAAAACCAAGGTTGACGTGTTTCGAGTTCCTCTCAAAATTTTGGAAATCCCGCTGAAACTTTGGACATTCTCGCGAAGGGTTCCATATCCCCGACAAGACCGGTACACTTTCACGTCCAAATCTCTCAAACTCCGGGAGAGATTCTCAAAACCAAGGTTGACAGGTTTCGAGTTCCTCTCAACATTTTGGAAATCCCGCTGAAACTTTGGACGTTCTGGCGAAGGGTTCCCAATCCCCGACAAGACTGGTACCCTTTCACGTCCAAATCTCTCAAACTCCGGGAGAGATTCTCAAAACCAAGGTTGACATGTTTCGAGTTCCTCTCAACATTTTGGAAATCCCGCTGAAACTTTGGACATTCTGGCGAAGGGTTCCCAATCCCCGACAAGACTGGTACCCTTTCACGTCCAAATCTCTCAAACTCCGGGAGAGATTCTCAAAAGCAAGGTTGACATATTTCAAGTTCCTTTCAACATTTTGGAAATCCCGCTGAAACTTTGGACATTCTGGCGAAGGGTTCCCAATCCCCGACAAGACTGGTACCCTTTCACGTCCAAATCTCTCAAACTCCGGGAGAGATTCTCAAAACCAAGGTTGACATGTTTCGGGTTCCTCTCAACATTTTGGAAATCCCGCTGAAACTCTGGACATTCTCACGAAGGGTTCCCAATCCCCGACAAGACTGGTACCCTTTCACGTCCAAATCTCTCAAACTCCGGGAGAGATTCTCAAAACCAAGGGTGACATGTTTCGAGTTCCTCTCAACATTTTGGAAATCCCGCTGAAACTTTGGACATTCTGGCGAAGGGTTCCCAATCCCCGACAAGACTGGTACACTTTCACGTCCAAATCTCTCAAACTCCGGGAGAGATTCTCAAAACCAAGGTTGACGTGTTTCGAGTTCCTCTCAAAATTTTGGAAATCCCGCTGAAACTTTGGACATTCTCGCGAAGGGTTCCATATCCCCGACAAGACCGGTACACTTTCACGTCCAAATCTCTCAAACTCCGGGAGAGATTCTCAAAACCAAGGTTGACAGGTTTCGAGTTCCTCTCAACATTTTGGAAATCCCGCTGAAACTTTGGACGTTCTGGCGAAGGGTTCCCAATCCCCGACAAGACTGGTACCCTTTCACGTCCAAATCTCTCAAACTCCAGGAGAGATTCTCAAAACCAAGGTTGACATGTTTCGGGTTCCTCTCAACATTTTGGAAATCCCGCTGAAACTCTGGACATTCTCACAAAGGGTTCCAATCCCCGACAAGACTGGTACCCTTTCACGTCCAAATCTCTCCAACTCCGGGAGAGATTCTCAAAACCAAGGTTGACATGTTTCGAGTTCCCCTCAACATTTTGGAAATCCTGCTGAAACATTGGACATTCTGGCGAATGGTTCCCAATCCCCGACAAGACTGGTACCCTTTCACGTCCAAATCTCTCAAACTCCGGGAGAGATTCTGAAAACCAAGGTTGACATGTTTCGAGTTCCTCTCAACATTTTGGAAATCCCGCTGAAACTTTGGACATTCTCGCGAAGGGTTCCCAATCCCCGACAAGACTGGTACCCTTTCACGTCCAAATCTCTCAAACTCCGGGAGAGATTCTCAAAACCAAGGTTGACATGTTTCGAGTTCCTCTCAACATTTTGGAAATCCCGCTGAAACTTTGGACATTCTCGCGAAGGGTTCCCAATCCCCGACAAGACTGGTACCCTTTCACGTCCAAATCTCTCAAACTCCGGGAGAGATTCTCAAAACCAAGGTTGACATGTTTCGAGTTCCTCTCAACATTTTGGAAATCCCGCTGAAACTCTGGACATTCTCGCGAAGGGTTCCCAATCCCCGACAAGACTGGTACCCTTTCACGTCCAAATCTCTCAAACTCCGGGAGAGATTCTCAAAACCAAGGTTCACATGTTTCGAGTTCCTCTCAACATTTTGGAAATCCCGCTGAAACTTTGGACATTCTCGCGAAGGGTTCCCAATCCCCGACAAGACTGGTACCCTTTCACGTCCAAATCTCTCAAACTCCGGGAGAGATTCTCAAAACCAAGGTTGACATGTTTCGAGTTCCTCTCAACATTTTGGAAATCCCGCTGAAACTTTGGACATTCTCGCGAAGGGTTCCCAATCCCCGACAAGACTGGTACCCTTTCACGTCCAAATCTCTCCAACTCCGGGAGAGATTCTCAAAACCAAGGTTGACAGGTTTCGAGTTCCTCTCAACATTTTGGAAATCCCGCTGAAACTTTGGACGTTCTGGCGAAGGGTTCCCAATCCCCGACAAGACTGGTACCCTTTCACGTCCAAATCTCTCAAACTCCGGGAGAGATTCTCAAAACCAAGGTTGACATGTTTCGAGTTCCTCTCAACATTTTGGAAATCCCACTGAAACTTTGGACATTCTCGCGAAGGGTTCCCAATCCCCGACAAGACTGGTACCCTTTCACGTCCAAATCTCTCAAACTCCGGGAGAGATTCTCAAAAGCAAGGTTGACATATTTCAAGTTCCTTTCAACATTTTGGAAATCCCGCTGAAACTTTGGACATTCTGGCGAAGGGTTCCCAATCCCCGACAAGACTGGTACCCTTTCACGTCCAAATCTCTCAAACTCCGGGAGAGATTCTCAAAACCAAGGTTGACATGTTTCGGGTTCCTCTCAACATTTTGGAAATCCCGCTGAAACTCTGGACATTCTCACGAAGGGTTCCCAATCCCCGACAAGACTGGTACCCTTTCACGTCCAAATCTCTCAAACTCCGGGAGAGATTCTCAAAACCAAGGGTGACATGTTTCGAGTTCCTCTCAACATTTTGGAAATCCCGCTGAAACTTTGGACATTCTCGCGAAGGGTTCCCAATCCCCGACAAGACTGGTACACTTTCACGTCCAAATCTCTCAAACTCCGGGAGAGATTCTCAAAACCAAGGTTGACGTGTTTCGAGTTCCTCTCAAAATTTTGGAAATCCCGCTGAAACTTTGGACATTCTCGCGAAGGGTTCCATATCCCCGACAAGACCGGTACACTTTCACGTCCAAATCTCTCAAACTCCGGGAGAGATTCTCAAAACCAAGGTTGACAGGTTTCGAGTTCCTCTCAACATTTTGGAAATCCCGCTGAAACTTTGGACGTTCTGGCGAAGGGTTCCCAATCCCCGACAAGACTGGTACCCTTTCACGTCCAAATCTCTCAAACTCCAGGAGAGATTCTCAAAACCAAGGTTGACATGTTTCGGGTTCCTCTCAACATTTTGGAAATCCCGCTGAAACTCTGGACATTCTCACAAAGGGTTCCAATCCCCGACAAGACTGGTACCCTTTCACGTCCAAATCTCTCCAACTCCGGGAGAGATTCTCAAAACCAAGGTTGACGTGTTTCGAGTTCCCCTCAACATTTTGGAAATCCTGCTGAAACATTGGACATTCTGGCGAATGGTTCCCAATCCCCGACAAGACTGGTACCCTTTCACGTCCAAATCTCTCAAACTCCGGGAGAGATTCTGAAAACCAAGGTTGACATGTTTCGAGTTCCTCTCAACATTTTGGAAATCCCGCTGAAACTTTGGACATTCTCGCGAAGGGTTCCCAATCCCCGACAAGACTGGTACCCTTTCACGTCCAAATCTCTCAAACTCCGGGAGAGATTCTCAAAACCAAGGTTGACATGTTTCGAGTTCCTCTCAACATTTTGGAAATCCCGCTGAAACTTTGGACATTCTCGCGAAGGGTTCCCAATCCCCGACAAGACTGGTACCCTTTCACGTCCAAATCTCTCAAACTCCGGGAGAGATTCTCAAAACCAAGGTTGACATGTTTCGAGTTCCTCTCAACATTTTGGAAATCCCGCTGAAACTCTGGACATTCTCGCGAAGGGTTCCCAATCCCCGACAAGACTGGTACCCTTTCACGTCCAAATCTCTCAAACTCCGGGAGAGATTCTCAAAACCAAGGTTGACATGTTTCGAGTTCCTCTCAACATTTTGGAAATCCCGCTGAAACTTTGGACATTCTCGCGAAGGGTTCCCAATCCCCGACAAGACTGGTACCCTTTCACGTCCAAATCTCTCAAACTCCGGGAGAGATTCTCAAAACCAAGGTTGACATGTTTCGAGTTCCTCTCAACATTTTGGAAATCCCGCTGAAACTTTGGACATTCTCGCGAAGGGTTCCCAATCCCCGACAAGACTGGTACCCTTTCACGTCCAAATCTCTCCAACTCCGGGAGAGATTCTCAAAACCAAGGTTGACATGTTTCGAGTTCCTCTCAACATTTTGGAAATCCCGCTGAAACTCTGGACATTCTCGCGAAGGGTTCCCAATCCCCGACAAGACTGGTACCCTTTCACATCCAAATCTCTCAAACTCCGGGAGAGATTCTCAAAACCAAGGTTGACATGTTTCGAGTTCCTCTCAACATTTTGGAAATCCCACTGAAACTTTGGACATTCTCGCGAAGGGTTCCCAATCCCCGACAAGACTGGTACCCTTTCACGTCCAAATCTCTCAAACTCCGGGAGAGATTCTCAAAACCGAGGTTGACATGTTTCGAGTTCCTCTCAACATTTTGGAAATCCCGCTGAAACTTGGGACATTCTGGCGAAGGGTTCCCAATCCCCGACAAGACTGGTACTCTTTCACGTCCAAATCTCTCAAACTCCGGGAGAGATTCTCAAAACCAAGGTTGACATGTTTCGAGTTCCTCTCAACGTTTTGCACATCCCGGTGAAACTCTGGACATTCTCGCGAAGGGTTCCCAATCCCCGACAAGACTGGTACCCTTTCACGTCCAAATCTCTCAAACTCTGGGAGAGATTCTCAAAACCAAGGTTGACATGTTTCGAGTTCCTCTCAACATTTTGGAAATCCCGCTGAAACTTTGGACATTCTGGCGAAGGGTTCCCAATCCCCGACAAGACTGGTACCCTTTCACGTCCAAATCTCTCAAACTCCGGGAGAGATTCTCAAAAGCAAGGTTGACATATTTCAAGTTCCTTTCAACATTTTGGAAATCCCGCTGAAACTTTGGACATTCTGGCGAAGGGTTCCCAATCCCCGACAAGACTGGTACCCTTTCACGTCCAAATCTCTCAAACTCCGGGAGAGATTCTCAAAACCAAGGTTGACATGTTTCGGGTTCCTCTCAACATTTTGGAAATCCCGCTGAAACTCTGGACATTCTCACGAAGGGTTCCCAATCCCCGACAAGACTGGTACCCTTTCACGTCCAAATCTCTCAAACTCCGGGAGAGATTCTCAAAACCAAGGGTGACATGTTTCGAGTTCCTCTCAACATTTTGGAAATCCCGCTGAAACTTTGGACATTCTCGCGAAGGGTTCCCAATCCCCGACAAGACTGGTACACTTTCACGTCCAAATCTCTCAAACTCCGGGAGAGATTCTCAAAACCAAGGTTGACGTGTTTCGAGTTCCTCTCAAAATTTTGGAAATCCCGCTGAAACTTTGGACATTCTCGCGAAGGGTTCCCAATCCCCGACAAGACCGGTACACTTTCACGTCCAAATCTCTCCAACTCCGGGAGAGATTCTCAAAACCAAGGTTGACATGTTTCAAGTTCCTTTCAACATTTTGGAAATCCCGCTGAAACTTCAGACATTCTCGCGAAGGGTTCCCAATCCCAGACAAGACTGGTACCCTTTCACGTCCAAATCTCTCAAACTCCGGGAGAGATTCTCAAAACCAAGGTTGACAGGTTTCGAGTTCCTCTCAACATTTTGGAAATCCCGCTGAAACTTTGGACGTTCTGGCGAAGGGTTCCCAATCCCCGACAAGACTGGTACCCTTTCACGTCCAAATCTCTCAAACTCCGGGAGAGATTCTCAAAACCAAGGTTGACATGTTTCGCGTTCCTTTCAACATTTTGGAAATCCCGCTGAAACTTTGGACATTCTGGCGAAGGGTTCCCAATCCCCGACAAGACTGGTACCCTTTCACGTCCAAATCTCTCAAACTCCGGGAGAGATTCTCAAAACCAAGGTTTACATGTTTCAAGTTCCTTTCAACATTTTGGAAATCCCGCTGAAACTTTGGACATTCTGGCGAAGGGTTCCCAATCCCCGACAAGACTGGTACCCTTTCACGTCCAAATCTCTCAAACTCCGGGAGAGATTCTCAAAACCAAGGTTGACATGTTTCGGGTTCCTCTCAACATTTTGGAAATCCCGCTGAAACTCTGGACATTCTCACAAAGGGTTCCAATCCCCGACAAGACTGGTACCCTTTCACGTCCAAATCTCTCCAACTCCGGGAGAGATTCTCAAAACCAAGGTTGACGTGTTTCGAGTTCCTCTCAACATTTTGGAAATCCCGCTGAAACTGTGGACATTCTCGCGAAGGGTTCCCAATCCCCGACAAGACTGGTACCCTTTCACGTCCAAATCTCTCAAACTCCGGGAGAGATTCTCAAAACCAAGCTTGACATGTTTCAAGTTCCTTTCAACATTTTGGAAATCCCGCTGAAACTTTAGACATTCTCGCGAAGGGTTCCCAATCCCCAACAAGACTGGTACCCTTTCACGTCCAAATCTCTCAAACTCCGGGAGAGATTCTCAAAACCAAGGTTGACATGTTTCGAGTTCCTCTCAACATTTTGGAAATCCCGCTGAAAATTTGGACATTCTGGCGAAGGGTTCCCAATCCCCGACAAGACTGGTACCCTTTCACGTCCAAATCTCTCAAACTCCGGGAGAGATTCTCAAAACCAAGGTTGACATGTTTTGAGTTCCTCTCAACATTTTGGAAATCCCGCTGAAACTTTGGACATTCTCGCGAAGGGTTCCCAATCCCCGACAAGACTGGTAGCCTTTCACGTCCAAATCTCTCAAACTCCGGGAGAGATTCTCAAAACCAAGGTTGACATGTTTCGAGTTCCTCTCAACATTTTGGAAATCCTGCTGAAACATTGGACATTCTGGCGAATGGTTCCCAATCCCCGACAAGACTGGTACCCTTTCACGTCCAAATCTCTCCAACTCCGGGAGAGATTCTCAAAACCAAGGTTGACATGTTTCGAGTTCCTCTCAACATTTTGGAAATCCCGCTGAAACTTTGGACATTCTCGCGAAGGGTTCCCAATCCCCGACAAGACTGGTACCCTTTCACGTCCAAATCTCTCAAACTCCGGGAGAGATTCTCAAAACCAAGGTTGACATGTTTCGAGTTCCTCTCAACATTTTGGAAATCCCGCTGAAACTTTGGACATTCTGGCGAAGGGTTCCCAATCCCCGACAAGACTGGTACCCTTTCACGTCCAAATCTCTCAAACTCCGGGAGAGATTCTCAAAACCAAGGTTGACATGTTTCGAGTTCCTCTCAACATTTTGGAAATCCCGCTGAAACTTGGGACATTCTCGCGAAGGGTTCCCAATCCCCGACAAGACTGGTACCCTTTCACGTCCAAATCTCTCAAACTCCGGGAGAGATTCTCAAAACCAAGGTTGACATGTTTCGAGTTCCTCTCAACATTTTGGAAATCCCGCTGAAACTTTGGACATTCTCGCGAAGGGTTCCCAATCCCCGACAAGACTGGTACCCTTTCACGTCCAAATCTCTCAAACTCCGGGAGAGATTCTCAAAACCAAGGTTGACATGTTTCGAGTTCCTCTCACCATTTTGGAAATCCCGCTGAAACTTTGGACATTCTGGCGAAGGGTTCCCAATCCCCGACAAGACTGGTACCCTTTCACGTCCAAATCTCTCAAACTCCGGGAGAGATTCTCAAAACCGAGGTTGACATGTTTCGAGTTCCTCTCAACATTTTGGAAATCCCGCTGAAACTTTGGACATTCTGGCGAAGGGTTCCCAATCCCCGACAAGACTGGTACCCTTTCACGTCCAAATCTCTCAAACTCCGGGAGAGATTCTCAAAACCAAGGTTGACATGTTTTGAGTTCCTCTCAACATTTTGGAAATCCTGCTGAAACTTTGGACATTCTCGCGAAGGGTTCCCAATCCCCGACAAGACTGGTACCCTTTCACGTCCAAATCTCTCAAACTCCGGGAGAGATTCTCAAAACCAAGCTTGACATGTTTCAAGTTCCTTTCAACATTTTGGAAATCCCGCTGAAACTTTAGACATTCTCGCGAAGGGTTCCCAATCCCCGACAAGACTGGTACCCTTTCACGTCCAAATCTCTCAAACTCCGGGAGAGATTCTCAAAACCAAGGTTGACATGTTTCGAGTTCCTCTCAACATTTTGGAAATCCCGCTGAAACTTTGGACATTCTCGCGAAGGGTTCCCAATCCCCGACAAGACTGGTACCCTTTCACGTCCAAATCTCTCAAACTCCGGGAGAGATTCTCAAAACCAAGGTTGACATGTTTCGAGTTCCTCTCAACATTTTGGAAATCCCGCTGAAACTTTGGACATTCTGGCGAAGGGTTCCCAATCCCCGACAAGACTGGTACCCTTTCACGTCCAAATCTCTCAAACTCCGGGAGAGATTCTCAAAACCAAGGTTGACATGTTTCGAGTTCCTCTCAACATTTTGGAAATCCCGCTGAAACTTTGGACATTCTGGCGAAGGGTTCCCAATCCCCGACAAGACTGGTACCCTTTCACGTCCAAATCTCTCAAACTCCGGGAGAGATTCTCAAAACCAAGGTTGACATGTTTCGAGTTCCTCTCAACATTTTGGAAATCCCGCTGAAACTCTGGACATTCTCGCGAAGGGTTCCCAATCCCCGACAAGACTGGTACCCTTTCACGTCCAAATCTCTCAAACTCCGGTAGAGATTCTCAAAACCAAGGTTGACATGTTTCGAGTTCCTCTCAACATTTTGGAAATCCCGCTGAAACTTTGGACATTCTCGCGAAGGGTTCCCAATCCCCGACAAGACTGGTACCCTTTCACGTCCAAATCTCTCAAACTCCGGGAGAGATTCTCAAAACCGAGGTTGACATGTTTCGAGTTCCTCTCAACATTTTGGAAATCCCGCTGAAACTTGGGACATTCTGGCGAAGGGTTCCCAATCCCCGACAAGACTGGTACTCTTTCACGTCCAAATCTCTCAAACTCCGGGAGAGATTCTCAAAACCAAGGTTGACATGTTTCGAGTTCCTCTCAACATTTTGGAAATCCCGCTGAAACTCTGGACATTCTCGCGAAGGGTTCCCAATCCCCGACAAGACTGGTAGCCTTTCACGTCCAAATCTCTCAAACTCCGGGAGAGATTCTCAAAACCAAGGTTGACATGTTTCGAGTTCCTCTCAACATTTTGGAAATCCCGCTGAAACTTTGGACATTCTGGCGAAGGGTTCCCAATCCCCGACAAGACTGGTACCCTTTCACGTCCAAATCTCTCCAACTCTGGGAGAGATTCTCAAAACCAAGGTTGACATGTTTCGAGTTCCTCTCAACATTTTGGAAATCCCGCTGAAACTTTGGACATTCTCGCGAAGGGTTCCCAATCCCCGACAAGACTGGTACCTTTTCACGTCCAAATCTCTCAAACTCCGGGAGAGATTCTCAAAACCAAGGTTGACAGGTTTTGAGTTCCTCTCAACATTTTGGAAATCCCGCTGAAACTTTGGACGTTCTGGCGAAGGGTTCCCAATCCCCGACAAGACTGGTACCCTTTCACGTCCAAATCTCTCAAACTCCGGGAGAGATTCTCAAAACCAAGGTTGACATGTTTCGAGTTCCTCTCAACATTTTGGAAATCCCGCTGAAACTTTGGACATTCTGGCGAAGGGTTCCCAATCCCCGACAAGACTGGTACCCTTTCACGTCCAAATCTCTCAAACTCCGGGAGAGATTCTCAAAACCAAGGTTGACATGTTTTGAGTTCCTCTCAACATTTTGGAAATCCTGCTGAAACTTTGGACATTCTCGCGAAGGGTTCCCAATCCCCGACAAGACTGGTACCCTTTCACGTCCAAATCTCTCAAACTCCGGGAGAGATTCTCAAAACCAAGCTTGACATGTTTCAAGTTCCTTTCAACATTTTGGAAATCCCGCTGAAACTTTAGACATTCTCGCGAAGGGTTCCCAATCCCCGACAAGACTGGTACCCTTTCACGTCCAAATCTCTCAAACTCCGGGAGAGATTCTCAAAACCAAGGTTGACATGTTTCGAGTTCCTCTCAACATTTTGGAAATCCCGCTGAAACTCTGGACATTCTCGCGAAGGGTTCCCAATCCCCGACAAGACTGGTACCCTTTCACGTCCAAATCTCTCAAACTCCGGGAGAGATTCTCAAAACCAAGGTTGACATGTTTCGAGTTCCTCTCAACATTTTGGAAATCCCGCTGAAACTTTGGACATTCTCGCGAAGGGTTCCCAATCCCTGACAAGACTGGTACCCTTTCACGTCCAAATCTCTCAAACTCCGGGAGAGATTCTCAAAACCAAGGTTGACATGTTTCGAGTTCCTCTCAACATTTTGGAAATCCCGCTGAAACTTTGGACATTCTCGCGAAGGGTTCCCAATCCCCGACAAGACTGGTACCCTTTCACGTCCAAATCTCTCAAACTCCGGGAGAGATTCTCAAAACCAAGGTTGACATGTTTCGAGTTCCTCTCAACATTTTGGAAATCCCGCTGAAACTCTGGACATTCTGGCGAAGGGTTCCCAATCCCCGACAAGACTGGTACCCTTTCACGTCCAAATCTCTCAAACTCCGGGAGAGATTCTCAAAACCAAGGTTGACATGTTTCGAGTTCCTCTCAACATTTTGGAAATCCCACTGAAACTTTGGACATTCTCGCGAAGGGTTCCCAATCCCCGACAAGACTGGTACCCTTTCACGTCCAAATCTCTCAAACTCCGGGAGAGATTCTCAAAACCAAGGTTGACATGTTTCGAGTTCCTCTCAACATTTTGGAAATCCCGCTGAAACTTGGGACATTCTGGCGAAGGGTTCCCAATCCCCGACAAGACTGGTACTCTTTCACGTCCAAATCTCTCAAACTCCGGGAGAGATTCTCAAAACCAAGGTTGACATGTTTCGAGTTCCTCTCAACATTTTGGAAATCCCGCTGAAACTCTGGACATTCTCGCGAAGGGTTCCCAATCCCCGACAAGACTGGTACCCTTTCACGTCCAAATCTCTCAAACTCCGGGAGAGATTCTCAAAACCAAGGTTGACATGTTTCGAGTTCCTCTCAACATTTTGGAAATCCCGCTGAAACTTTGGACATTCTCGCGAAGGGTTCCCAATCCCCGACAAGACTGGTACCCTTTCACGTCCAAATCTCTCAAACTCCGGGAGAGATTCTCAAAACCAAGGTTGACATGTTTCGAGTTCCTCTCAACATTTTGGAAATCCCGCTGAAACTTTGGACATTCTCGCGAAGGGTTCCCAATCCCCGACAAGACTGGTCCCCTTTCACGTCCAAATCTCTCAAACTCCGGGAGAGATTCTCAAAACCAAGGTTGACAGGTTTTGAGTTCCTCTCAACATTTTGGAAATCCCGCTGAAACTTTGGACGTTCTGGCGAAGGGTTCCCAATCCCCGACAAGACTGGTACCCTTTCACGTCCAAATCTCTCAAACTCCGGGAGAGATTCTCAAAACCAAGGTTGACATGTTTCGAGTTCCTCTCAACATTTTGGAAATCCCGCTGAAACTTTGGACATTCTGGCGAAGGGTTCCCAATCCCCGACAAGACTGGTACCCTTTCACGTCCAAATCTCTCAAACTCCGGGAGAGATTCTCAAAACCAAGGTTGACATATTTCAAGTTCCTTTCAACATTTTGGAAATCCCGCTGAAACTTTGGACATTCTGGCGAAGGGTTCCCAATCCCCGACAAGACTGGTACCCTTTCACGTCCAAATCTCTCAAACTCCGGGAGAGATTCTCAGAACCAAGGTTGACATGTTTCGGGTTCCTCTCAACATTTTGGAAATCCCACTGAAACTCTGGACATTCTCACGAAGGGTTCCCAATCCCCGACAAGACTGGTACCCTTTCACGTCCAAATCTCTCCAACTCCGGGAGAGATTCTCAAAACCAAGGCTGACATGTTTCGAGTTCCTCTCAACATTTTGGAAATCCCGCTGAAACTTTGGACATTCTCGCGAAGGGTTCCCAATCCCCTACAAGACCGGTACCCTTTCACGTCCAAATCTCTCCAACTCCGGGAGAGATTCTCAAAACCAAGGTTGACGTGTTTCGAGTTCCTCTCAACATTTTGGAAATCCCGCTGAAACTTTGGACATTCTCGCGAAGGGTTCCCAATCCCCGACAAGACCGGTACACTTTCACGTCCAAATCTCTCAAACTCCGGGAGAGATTCTCAAAACCAAGCTTGACATGTTTCAAGTTCCTTTCAACATTTTGGAAATCCCGCTGAAACTTTAGACATTCTCGCGAAGGGTTCCCAATCCCAGACAAGACTGGTACCCTTTCACGTCCAAATCTCTCAAACTCCGGGAGAGATTCTCAAAACCAAGGTTGACAGGTTTTGAGTTCCTCTCAACATTTTGGAAATCCCGCTGAAACTTTGGACGTTCTGGCGAAGGGTTCCCAATCCCCGACAAGACTGGTACCCTTTCACGTCCAAATCTCTCAAACTCCGGGAGAGATTCTCAAAACCGAGTTTGACATGTTTCGAGTTCCTCTCAACATTTTGGAAATCCCGCTGAAACTTTGGACATTCTGGCGAAGGGTTCCCAATCCCCGACAAGACTGGTACCCTTTCACGTCCAAATCTCTCAAACTCCGGGAGAGATTTTCAAAACCAAGGTTGACATGTTTCGAGTTCCTCTCAACATTTTGGGAATCCCGCTGAAACTTTGGACATTCTGGCGAAGGGTTCCCAATCCCCGACAAGACTGGTACCCTTTCACGTCCAAATCTCTCAAACTCCGGGAGAGATTCTCAAAACCAAGGTTGACATGTTTCGAGTTCCTCTCAACATTTTGGAAATCCCGCTGAAACTCTGGACATTCTCACAAAGGGTTCCAATCCCCGACAAGACTGGTACCCTTTCACGTCCAAATCTCTCAAACTCCGGGAGAGATTCTCAAAACCAAGGTTGACATGTTTCGAGTTCCTCTCAACATTTTGGAAATCCCGCTGAAACTTTGGACATTCTCGCGAAGGGTTCCCAATCCCCGACAAGACCGGTACCCTTTCACGTCCAAATCTCTCAAACTCCGGGAGAGATTCTCAAAACCAAGGTTGACGTGTTTCGAGTTCCTCTCAACATTTTGGAAATCCCGCTGAAACTTTGGACATTCTCGCGAAGGGTTCCCAATCCCCGACAAGACTGGTACCCTTTCACGTCCAAATCTCTCAAACTCCGGGAGAGATTCTCAAAACCAAGGTTGACATGTTTCAGGTTCCTTTCAACATTTTGGAAATCCCGCTGAAACTTTAGACATTCTCGCGAAGGGTTCCCAATCCCAGACAAGACTGGTACCCTTTCACGTCCAAATCTCTCAAACTCCGGGAGAGATTCTCAAAACCAAGGTTGACATGTTTCGAGTTCCTCTCAACATTTTGGAAATCCCGGTGAAACTCTGGACATTCTCGCGAAGGGTTCCCAATCCCCGACAAGACTGGTACCCTTTCACGTCCAAATCTCTCAAACTCCGGGAGAGATTCTCAAAACCAAGGTTGACATGTTTCGAGTTCCTCTCAACATTTTGGAAATCCCGCTGAAACTTTGGACATTCTCGCGAAGGGTTCCCAATCCCCGACAAGACTGGTCCCCTTTCACGTCCAAATCTCTCAAACTCCGGGAGAGATTCTCAAAACCAAGGTTGACAGGTTTTGAGTTCCTCTCAACATTTTGGAAATCCCGCTGAAACTTTGGACGTTCTGGCGAAGGGTTCCCAATCCCCGACAAGACTGGTACCCTTTCACGTCCAAATCTCTCAAACTCCGGGAGAGATTCTCAAAACCAAGGTTGACATGTTTCGAGTTCCTCTCAACATTTTGGAAATCCCGCTGAAACTTTGGACATTCTGGCGAAGGGTTCCCAATCCCCGACAAGACTGGTACCCTTTCACGTCCAAATCTCTCAAACTCCGGGAGAGATTCTCAAAACCAAGGTTGACATATTTCAAGTTCCTTTCAACATTTTGGAAATCCCGCTGAAACTTTGGACATTCTGGCGAAGGGTTCCCAATCCCCGACAAGACTGGTACCCTTTCACGTCCAAATCTCTCAAACTCCGGGAGAGATTCTCAGAACCAAGGTTGACATGTTTCGGGTTCCTCTCAACATTTTGGAAATCCCACTGAAACTCTGGACATTCTCACGAAGGGTTCCCAATCCCCGACAAGACTGGTACCCTTTCACGTCCAAATCTCTCCAACTCTGGGAGAGATTCTCAAAACCAAGGCTGACATGTTTCGAGTTCCTCTCAACATTTTGGAAATCCCGCTGAAACTTTGGACATTCTCGCGAAGGGTTCCCAATCCCCTACAAGACCGGTACCCTTTCACGTCCAAATCTCTCCAACTCCGGGAGAGATTCTCAAAACCAAGGTTGACGTGTTTCGAGTTCCTCTCAACATTTTGGAAATCCCGCTGAAACTTTGGACATTCTCGCGAAGGGTTCCCAATCCCCGACAAGACCGGTACACTTTCACGTCCAAATCTCTCAAACTCCGGGAGAGATTCTCAAAACCAAGCTTGACATGTTTCAAGTTCCTTTCAACATTTTGGAAATCCCGCTGAAACTTTAGACATTCTCGCGAAGGGTTCCCAATCCCAGACAAGACTGGTACCCTTTCACGTCCAAATCTCTCAAACTCCGGGAGAGATTCTCAAAACCAAGGTTGACAGGTTTTGAGTTCCTCTCAACATTTTGGAAATCCCGCTGAAACTTTGGACGTTCTGGCGAAGGGTTCCCAATCCCCGACAAGACTGGTACCCTTTCACGTCCAAATCTCTCAAACTCCGGGAGAGATTCTCAAAACCGAGTTTGACATGTTTCGAGTTCCTCTCAACATTTTGGAAATCCCGCTGAAACTTTGGACATTCTGGCGAAGGGTTCCCAATCCCCGACAAGACTGGTACCCTTTCACGTCCAAATCTCTCAAACTCCGGGAGAGATTTTCAAAACCAAGGTTGACATGTTTCGAGTTCCTCTCAACATTTTGGGAATCCCGCTGAAACTTTGGACATTCTGGCGAAGGGTTCCCAATCCCCGACAAGACTGGTACCCTTTCACGTCCAAATCTCTCAAACTCCGGGAGAGATTCTCAAAACCAAGGTTGACATGTTTCGAGTTCCTCTCAACATTTTGGAAATCCCGCTGAAACTCTGGACATTCTCACAAAGGGTTCCAATCCCCGACAAGACTGGTACCCTTTCACGTCCAAATCTCTCAAACTCCGGGAGAGATTCTCAAAACCAAGGTTGACATGTTTCGAGTTCCTCTCAACATTTTGGAAATCCCGCTGAAACTTTGGACATTCTCGCGAAGGGTTCCCAATCCCCGACAAGACCGGTACCCTTTCACGTCCAAATCTCTCAAACTCCGGGAGAGATTCTCAAAACCAAGGTTGACGTGTTTCGAGTTCCTCTCAACATTTTGGAAATCCCGCTGAAACTTTGGACATTCTCGCGAAGGGTTCCCAATCCCCGACAAGACTGGTACCCTTTCACGTCCAAATCTCTCAAACTCCGGGAGAGATTCTCAAAACCAAGGTTGACATGTTTCAGGTTCCTTTCAACATTTTGGAAATCCCGCTGAAACTTTAGACATTCTCGCGAAGGGTTCCCAATCCCAGACAAGACTGGTACCCTTTCACGTCCAAATCTCTCAAACTCCGGGAGAGATTCTCAAAACCAAGGTTGACATGTTTCGAGTTCCTCTCAACATTTTGGAAATCCCGGTGAAACTCTGGACATTCTGGCGAAGGGTTCCCAATCCCCGACAAGACTGGTACCCTTTCACGTCCAAATCTCTCAAACTCCGGGAGAGATTCTCAAAACCAAGGTTGACATGTTTTGAGTTCCTCTCAACATTTTGGAAATCCCGCTGAAACTTGGGACATTCTCGCGAAGGGTTCCCAATCCCCGACAAGACTGGTACCCTTTCACGTCCAAATCTCTCAAACTCCGGGAGAGATTCTCAAAACCAAGGGTGACATGTTTCGAGTTCCTCTCAACATTTTGGAAATCCCGCTGAAACTTTGGACATTCTCGCGAAGGGTTCCCAATCCCCGACAAGACTGGTACCCTTTCACGTCCAAATCTCTCAAACTCCGGGAGAGATTCTCAAAACCAAGGTTGACATGTTTCGAGTTCCTCTCAACATTTTGGAAATCCTGCTGAAACATTGGACATTCTGGCGAAGGGTTCCCAATCCCCGACAAGACTGGTACCCTTTCACGTCCAAATCTCTCAAACTCCGGGAGAGATTCTCAAAACCAAGGTTGACATGTTTCGAGTTCCTCTCAACATTTTGGAAATCCTGCTGAAACTTTGGACATTCTCGCGAAGGGTTCCCAATCCCCGACAAGACTGGTACCCTTTCACGTCCAAATCTCTCAAACTCCGGGAGAGATTCTCAAAACCAAGGTTGACATGTTTTGAGTTCCTCTCAACATTTTGGAAATCCCGCTGAAACTTTGGACATTCTGGCGAAGGGTTCCCAATCCCCGACAAGACTGGTACCCTTTCACGTCCAAATCTCTCAAACTCCGGGAGAGATTCTCAAAACCAAGGTTGACGTGTTTCGAGTTCCTCTCAACATTTTGGAAATCCCGCTGAAACTTTGGACATTCTCGCGAAGGGTTCCCAATCCCCGACAAGACTGGTACCCTTTCACGTCCAAATCTCTCAAACTCCGGGAGAGATTCTCAAAACCAAGGTTTACATGTTTCAAGTTCCTTTCAACATTTTGGAAATCCCGCTGAAACTTTGGACATTCTGGCGAAGGGTTCCCAATCCCCGACAAGACTGGTACCCTTTCACGTCCAAATCTCTCAAACTCCGGGAGAGATTCTCAAAACCAAGGTTGACATGTTTCGAGTTCCTCTCAACATTTTGGAAATCCCGCTGAAACTCTGGACATTCTCGCGAAGGGTTCCCAATCCCCGACAAGACTGGTACCCTTTCACGTCCAAATCTCTCAAACTCCGGGAGAGATTCTCAAAACCAAGGTTGACATGTTTCGAGTTCCTCTCAACATTTTGGAAATCCCGCTGAAACTTTGGACATTCTCGCGAAGGGTTCCCAATCCCCGACAAGACCGGTACACTTTCACGTCCAAATCTCTCAAACTCCGGGAGAGATTCTCAAAACCAAGCTTGACATGTTTCAAGTTCCTTTCAACATTTTGGAAATCCCGCTGAAACTTTAGACATTCTCGCGAAGGGTTCCCAATACCAGACAAGACTGGTACCCTTTCACGTCCAAATCTCTCAAACTCCGGGAGAGATTCTCAAAACCAAGGTTGACAGGTTTTGAGTTCCTCTCAACATTTTGGAAATCCCGCTGAAACTTTGGACGTTCTGGCGAAGGGTTCCCAATCCCCGACAAGACTGGTACCCTTTCACGTCCAAATCTCTCAAACTCCGGGAGAGATTCTCAAAACCAAGGTTTACATGTTTCAAGTTCCTTTCAACATTTTGGAAATCCCGCTGAAACTTTGGACATTCTGGCGAAGGGTTCCCAATCCCCGACAAGACTGGTACCCTTTCACGTCCAAATCTCTCAAACTCCGGGAGAGATTCTCAAAACCAAGGTTGACATGTTTCGGGTTCCTCTCAACATTTTGGAAATCCCGCTGAAACTCTGGACATTCTCACAAAGGGTTCCAATCCCCGACAAGACTGGTACCCTTTCACGTCCAAATCTCTCCAACTCCGGGAGAGATTCTCAAAACCAAGGTTGACATGTTTCGAGTTCCTCTCAACATTTTGGAAATCCCGCTGAAACTTTGGACATTCTCGCGAAGGGTTCCCAATCCCCGACAAGACTGGTACCCTTTCACGTCCAAATCTCTCAAACTCCGGGAGAGATTCTCAAAACCAAGGTTGACATGTTTTGAGTTCCTCTCAACATTTTGGAAATCCCGCTGAAACTTTGGACATTCTCGCGAAGGGTTCCCAATCCCCGACAAGACCGGTACCCTTTCACGTCCAAATCTCTCAAACTCCGGGAGAGATTCTCAAAACCAAGCTTGACATGTTTCAGGTTCCTCTCAACATTTTGGAAATCCCGCTGAAACTTTGGACATTCTCGCGAAGGGTTCCCAATCCCAGACAAGACTGGTACCCTTTCACGTCCAAATCTCTCAAACTCCGGGAGAGATTCTCAAAACCAAGGTTGACATGTTTCGAGTTCCTCTCAACATTTTGGAAATCCCGCTGAAACTTTGGACATTCTCGCGAAGGGTTCCCAATCCCCGACAAGACTGGTACCCTTTCACGTCCAAATCTCTCAAACTCCGGGAGAGATTCTCAAAACCAAGGTTGACATGTTTCGAGTTCCTCTCAACATTTTGGAAATCCCGCTGAAACTTTGGACATTCTCGCGAAGGGTTCCCAATCCCCGACAAGACTGGTACCCTTTCACGTCCAAATCTCTCAAACTCCGGGAGAGATTCTCAAAACCAAGGTTGACATGTTTCGAGTTCCTCTCAACATTTTGGAAATCCCGCTGAAACTCTGGACATTCTCGCGAAGGGTTCCCAATCCCCGACAAGACTGGTACCCTTTCACGTCCAAATCTCTCAAACTCCGGGAGAGATTCTCAAAACCAAGGTTGACATGTTTCGAGTTCCTCTCAACATTTTGGAAATCCCGCTGAAACTTTGGACATTCTCGCGAAGGGTTCCCAATCCCCGACAAGACTGGTACCCTTTCACGTCCAAATCTCTCAAACTCCGGGAGAGATTCTCAAAACCGAGGTTGACATGTTTCGAGTTCCTCTCAACATTTTGGAAATCCCGCTGAAACTTGGGACATTCTGGCGAAGGGTTCCCAATCCCCGACAAGACTGGTACTCTTTCACGTCCAAATCTCTCAAACTCCGGGAGAGATTCTCAAAACCAAGGTTGACATGTTTCGAGTTCCTCTCAACATTTTGGAAATCCCGCTGAAACTCTGGACATTCTCGCGAAGGGTTCCCAATCCCCGACAAGACTGGTAGCCTTTCACGTCCAAATCTCTCAAACTCCGGGAGAGATTCTCAAAACCAAGGTTGACATGTTTCGAGTTCCTCTCAACATTTTGGAAATCCCGCTGAAACTTTGGACATTCTCGCGAAGGGTTCCCAATCCCCGACAAGACTGGTACCCTTTCACGTCCAAATCTCTCCAACTCCGGGAGAGATTCTCAAAACCAAGGTTGACATGTTTCGAGTTCCTCTCAACATTTTGGAAATCCCGCTGAAACTTTGGACATTCTCGCGAAGGGTTCCCAATCCCCGACAAGACTGGTACCTTTTCACGTCCAAATCTCTCAAACTCCGGGAGAGATTCTCAAAACCAAGGTTGACAGGTTTTGAGTTCCTCTCAACATTTTGGAAATCCCGCTGAAACTTTGGACGTTCTGGCGAAGGGTTCCCAATCCCCGACAAGACTGGTACCCTTTCACGTCCAAATCTCTCAAACTCCGGGAGAGATTCTCAAAACCAAGGTTGACATGTTTCGAGTTCCTCTCAACATTTTGGAAATCCCGCTGAAACTTTGGACATTCTGGCGAAGGGTTCCCAATCCCCGACAAGACTGGTACCCTTTCACGTCCAAATCTCTCAAACTCCGGGAGAGATTCTCAAAACCAAGGTTGACATGTTTTGAGTTCCTCTCAACATTTTGGAAATCCTGCTGAAACTTTGGACATTCTCGCGAAGGGTTCCCAATCCCCGACAAGACTGGTACCCTTTCACGTCCAAATCTCTCAAACTCCGGGAGAGATTCTCAAAACCAAGCTTGACATGTTTCAAGTTCCTTTCAACATTTTGGAAATCCCGCTGAAACTTTAGACATTCTCGCGAAGGGTTCCCAATCCCCGACAAGACTGGTACCCTTTCACGTCCAAATCTCTCAAACTCCGGGAGAGATTCTCAAAACCAAGGTTGACATGTTTCGAGTTCCTCTCAACATTTTGGAAATCCCGCTGAAACTCTGGACATTCTCGCGAAGGGTTCCCAATCCCCGACAAGACTGGTACCCTTTCACGTCCAAATCTCTCAAACTCCGGGAGAGATTCTCAAAACCAAGGTTGACATGTTTCGAGTTCCTCTCAACATTTTGGAAATCCCGCTGAAACTTTGGACATTCTCGCGAAGGGTTCCCAATCCCCGACAAGACTGGTACCCTTTCACGTCCAAATCTCTCAAACTCCGGGAGAGATTCTCAAAACCAAGGTTGACATGTTTCGAGTTCCTCTCAACATTTTGGAAATCCCGCTGAAACTTTGGACATTCTGGCGAAGGGTTCCCAATCCCCGACAAGACTGGTACCCTTTCACGTCCAAATCTCTCAAACTCCGGGAGAGATTCTCAAAACCAAGGTTGACATGTTTCGAGTTCCTCTCAACATTTTGGAAATCCCGCTGAAACTCTGGACATTCTGGCGAAGGGTTCCCAATCCCCGACAAGACTGGTACCCTTTCACGTCCAAATCTCTCAAACTCCGGGAGAGATTCTCAAAAACAAGGTTGACATGTTTCGAGTTCCTCTCAACATTTTGGAAATCCCACTGAAACTTTGGACATTCTCGCGAAGGGTTCCCAATCCCCGACAAGACTGGTACCCTTTCACGTCCAAATCTCTCAAACTCCGGGAGAGATTCTCAAAACCAAGGTTGACATGTTTCGAGTTCCTCTCAACATTTTGGAAATCTTGCTGAAACTTGGGACATTCTGGCGAAGGGTTCCCAATCCCCGACAAGACTGGTACTCTTTCACGTCCAAATCTCTCAAACTCCGGGAGAGATTCTCAAAACCAAGGTTGACATGTTTCGAGTTCCTCTCAACATTTTGGAAATCCCGCTGAAACTCTGGACATTCTCGCGAAGGGTTCCCAATCCCCGACAAGACTGGTACCCTTTCACGTCCAAATCTCTCAAACTCCGGGAGAGATTCTCAAAACCAAGGTTGACATGTTTCGAGTTCCTCTCAACATTTTGGAAATCCCGCTGAAACTTTGGACATTCTCGCAAAGGGTTCCCAATCCCCGACAAGACTGGTACCCTTTCACGTCCAAATCTCTCAAACTCCGGGAGAGATTCTCAAAACCAAGGTTGACATGTTTCGAGTTCCTCTCAACATTTTGGAAATCCCGCTGAAACTTTGGACATTCTCGCGAAGGGTTCCCAATCCCCGACAAGACTGGTCCCCTTTCACGTCCAAATCTCTCAAACTCCGGGAGAGATTCTCAAAACCAAGGTTGACAGGTTTTGAGTTCCTCTCAACATTTTGGAAATCCCGCTGAAACTTTGGACGTTCTGGCGAAGGGTTCCCAATCCCCGACAAGACTGGTACCCTTTCACGTCCAAATCTCTCAAACTCCGGGAGAGATTCTCAAAACCAAGGTTGACATGTTTCGAGTTCCTCTCAACATTTTGGAAATCCCGCTGAAACTTTGGACATTCTGGCGAAGGGTTCCCAATCCCCGACAAGACTGGTACCCTTTCACGTCCAAATCTCTCAAACTCCGGGAGAGATTCTCAAAACCAAGGTTGACATATTTCAAGTTCCTCTCAACATTTTGGAAATCCCGCTGAAACTTTGGACATTCTGGCGAAGGGTTCCCAATCCCCGACAAGACTGGTACCCTTTCACGTCCAAATCTCTCAAACTCCGGGAGAGATTCTCAGAACCAAGGTTGACATGTTTCGGGTTCCTCTCAACATTTTGGAAATCCCACTGAAACTCTGGACATTCTCACGAAGGGTTCCCAATCCCCGACAAGACTGGTACCCTTTCACGTCCAAATCTCTCCAACTCCGGGAGAGATTCTCAAAACCAAGGCTGACATGTTTCGAGTTCCTCTCAACATTTTAGAAATCCCGCTGAAACTTTGGACATTCTCGCGAAGGGTTCCCAATCCCCTACAAGACCGGTACCCTTTCACGTCCAAATCTCTCCAACTCCGGGAGAGATTCTCAAAACCAAGGTTGACGTGTTTCGAGTTCCTCTCAACATTTTGGAAATCCCGCTGAAACTTTGGACATTCTCGCGAAGGGTTCCCAATCCCCGACAAGACCGGTACACTTTCACGTCCAAATCTCTCAAACTCCGGGAGAGATTCTCAAAACCAAGCTTGACATGTTTCAAGTTCCTTTCAACATTTTGGAAATCTAGCTGAAACTTTAGACATTCTCGCGAAGGGTTCCCAATCCCAGACAAGACTGGTACCCTTTCACGTCCAAATCTCTCAAACTCCGGGAGAGATTCTCAAAACCAAGGTTGACAGGTTTTGAGTTCCTCTCAACATTTTGGAAATCCCGCTGAAACTTTGGACGTTCTGGCGAAGGGTTCCCAATCCCCGACAAGACTGGTACCCTTTCACGTCCAAATCTCTCAAACTCCGGGAGAGATTCTCAAAACCAAGGTTGACATGTTTCGAGTTCCTCTCAACATTTTGGAAATCCCGCTGAAACTTTGGACATTCTGGCGAAGGGTTCCCAATCCCCGACAAGACTGGTACCCTTTCACGTCCAAATCTCTCAAACTCCGGGAGAGATTCTCAAAACCAAGGTTTACATGTTTCAAGTTCCTTTCAACATTTTGGAAATCCCGCTGAAACTTTGGACATTCTGGCGAAGGGTTCCCAATCCCCGACAAGACTGGTACCCTTTCACGTCCAAATCTCTCAAACTCCGGGAGAGATTCTCAAAACCAAGGTTGACATGTTTCGAGTTCCTCTCAACATTTTGGAAATCCCGCTGAAACTCTGGACATTCTCACAAAGGGTTCCAATCCCCGACAAGACTGGTACCCTTTCACGTCCAAATCTCTCAAACTCCGGGAGAGATTCTCAAAACCAAGGTTGACATGTTTCGAGTTCCTCTCAACATTTTGGAAATCCCGCTGAAACTTTGGACATTCTCGCGAAGGGTTCCCAATCCCCGACAAGACCGGTACCCTTTCACGTCCAAATCTCTCAAACTCCGGGAGAGATTCTCAAAACCAAGGTTGACGTGTTTCGAGTTCCTCTCAACATTTTGGAAATCCCGCTGAAACTTTGGACATTCTCGCGAAGGGTTCCCAATCCCCGACAAGACTGGTACCCTTTCACGTCCAAATCTCTCCAACTCCGGGAGAGATTCTCAAAACCAAGGTTGACATGTTTCAGGTTCCTTTCAACATTTTGGAAATCCCGCTGAAACTTTAGACATTCTCGCGAAGGGTTCCCAATCCCAGACAAGACTGGTACCCTTTCACGTCCAAATCTCTCAAACTCCGGGAGAGATTCTCAAAACCAAGGTTGACATGTTTCGAGTTCCTCTCAACATTTTGGAAATCCCGGTGAAACTCTGGACATTCTCGCGAAGGGTTCCCAATCCCCGACAAGACTGGTACCCTTTCACGTCCAAATCTCTCAAACTCCGGGAGAGATTCTCAAAACCAAGGGTGACATGTTTCGAGTTCCTCTCAACATTTTGGAAATCCCGCTGAAACTTTGGACATTCTGGCGAAGGGTTCCCAATCCCCGACAAGACTGGTACCCTTTCACGTCCAAATCTCTCAAACTCCGGGAGAGATTCTCAAAACCAAGGGTGACATGTTTCGAGTTCCTCTCAACATTTTGGAAATCCCGCTGAAACTTTGGACATTCTGGCGAAGGGTTCCCAATCCCCGACAAGACTGGTACCCTTTCACGTCCAAATCTCTCAAACTCCGGGAGAGATTCTCAAAACCAAGGTTGACGTGTTTCGAGTTCCTCTCAACATTTTGGAAATCCCGCTGAAACTTTGGACATTCTCGCGAAGGGTTCCCAATCCCCGACAAGACTGGTACCCTTTCACGTCCAAATCTCTCAAACTCCGGGAGAGATTCTCAAAACCAAGCTTGACATGTTTCAGGTTCCTTTCAACATTTTGGAAATCCCGCTGAAACTTTAGACATTCTCGCGAAGGGTTCCCAATCCCAGACAAGACTGGTACCCTTTCACGTCCAAATCTCTCAAACTCCGGGAGAGATTCTCAAAACCAAGGTTGACATGTTTCGAGTTCCTCTCAACATTTTGGAAATCCCGCTAAAACTCTGGACATTCTCGCGAAGGGTTCCCAATCCCCGACAAGACTGGTACCCTTTCACGTCCAAATCTCTCCAACTCCGGGAGAGATTCTCAAAACCAAGGTTGACGTGTTTCGAGTTCCTCTCAACATTTTGGAAATCCCGCTGAAACTTTGGACATTCTCGCGAAGGGTTCCCAATCCCCGACAAGACCGGTACACTTTCACGTCCAAATCTCTCAAACTCCGGGAGAGATTCTCAAAACCAAGCTTGACATGTTTCAAGTTCCTTTCAACATTTTGGAAATCCCGCTGAAACTTTAGACATTCTCGCGAAGGGTTCCCAATCCCCGACAAGACTGGTACCCTTTCACGTCCAAATCTCTCAAACTCCGGGAGAGATTCTCAAAACCAAGGTTGACAGGTTTTGAGTTCCTCTCAACATTTTGGAAATCCCGCTGAAACTTTGGACGTTCTGGCGAAGGGTTCCCAATCCCCGACAAGACTGGTACCCTTTCACGTCCAAATCTCTCAAACTCCGGGAGAGATTCTCAAAACCAAGGTTGACAGGTTTCAAGTTCCTTTCAACATTTTGGAAATCCCGCTGAAACTTTGGACATTCTGGCGAAGGGTTCCCAATCCCCGACAAGACTGGTACCCTTTCACGTCCAAATCTCTCAAACTCCGGGAGAGATTCTCAAAACCAAGGTTGACATGTTTCGGGTTCCTCTCAACATTTTGGAAATCCCGCTGAAACTCTGGACATTCTCACAAAGGGTTCCAATCCCCGACAAGACTGGTACCCTTTCACGTCCAAATCTCTCCAACTCCGGGAGAGATTCTCAAAACCAAGGTTGACATGTTTCGAGTTCCTCTCAACATTTTGGAAATCCCGCTGAAACTTTGGACATTCTCGCGAAGGGTTCCCAATCCCCGACAAGACTGGTACCCTTTCACGTCCAAATCTCTCAAACTCCGGGAGAGATTCTCAAAACCAAGGTTGACATGTTTTGAGTTCCTCTCAACATTTTGGAAATCCCGCTGAAACTTTGGACATTCTCGCGAAGGGTTCCCAATCCCCGACAAGACCGGTACCCTTTCACGTCCAAATCTCTCAAACTCCGGGAGAGATTCTCAAAACCAAGGTTGACGTGTTTCGAGTTCCTCTCAACATTTTGGAAATCCCGCTGAAACTTTGGACATTCTCGCGAAGGGTTCCCAATCCCCGACAAGACTGGTACCCTTTCACGTCCAAATCTCTCAAACTCCGGGAGAGATTCTCAAAACCAAGCTTGACATGTTTCAGGTTCCTTTCAACATTTTGGAAATCCCGCTGAAACTTTAGACATTCTCGCGAAGGGTTCCCAATCCCAGACAAGACTGGTACCCTTTCACGTCCAAATCTCTCAAACTCCGGGAGAGATTCTCAAAACCAAGGTTGACATGTTTCGAGTTCCTCTCAACATTTTGGAAATCCCGCTGAAACTCTGGACATTCTCGCGAAGGGTTCCCAATCCCCGACAAGACTGGTACCCTTTCACGTCCAAATCTCTCAAACTCCGGGAGAGATTCTCAAAACCAAGGTTGACATGTTTCGAGTTCCTCTCAACATTTTGGAAATCCCGCTGAAACTTTGGACATTCTGGCGAAGGGTTCCCAATCCCCGACAAGACTGGTACCCTTTCACGTCCAAATCTCTCAAACTCCGGGAGAGATTCTCAAAACCAAGGGTGACATGTTTCGAGTTCCTCTCAACATTTTGGAAATCCCGCTGAAACTTTGGACATTCTCGCGAAGGGTTCCCAATCCCCGACAAGACTGGTACCCTTTCACGTCCAAATCTCTCAAACTCCGGGAGAGATTCTCAAAACCAAGGTTGACATGTTTCGAGTTCCTCTCAACATTTTGGAAACCCTGCTGAAACATTGGACATTCTCGCGAAGGGTTCCCAATCCCCGACAAGACTGGTACCCTTTCACGTCCAAATCTCTCAAACTCCGGGAGAGATTCTCAAAACCAAGGTTGACATGTTTCGAGTTCCTCTCAACATTTTGGAAATCCCGCTGAAACTTTGGACATTCTCGCGAAGGGTTCCCAATCCCCGACAAGACTGGTACCCTTTCACGTCCAAATCTCTCAAACTCCGGGAGAGATTCTCAAAACCAAGGTTGACATGTTTCGAGTTCCTCTCAACATTTTGGAAATCCCGCTGAAACTTTGGACATTCTCGCGAAGGGTTCCCAATCCCCGACAAGACTGGTACCCTTTCACGTCCAAATCTCTCAAACTCCGGGAGAGATTCTCAAAACCAAGGGTGACATGTTTCGAGTTCCTCTCAACATTTTGGAAATCCCGCTGAAACTTTAGACATTCTCGCAAAGGGTTCCCAATCCCCGACAAGACTGGTACCCTTTCACGTCCAAATCTCTCAAACTCCGGGAGAGATTCTCAAAACCAAGGTTGACATGTTTTGAGTTCCTCTCAACATTTTGGAAATCCCGCTGAAACTTTGGACATTCTGGCGAAGGGTTCCCAATCCCCGACAAGACTGGTACCCTTTCACGTCCAAATCTCTCCAACTCCGGGAGAGATTCTCAAAACCAAGGTTGACATGTTTTGAGTTCCTCTCAACATTTTGGAAATCCCGCTGAAACTTTGGACATTCTCGCGAAGGGTTCCCAATCCCCGACAAGACTGGTACCCTTTCACGTCCAAATCTCTCAAAGTCCGGGAGAGATTCTCAAAACCGAGGTTGACATGTTTCGAGTTCCTCTCAACATTTTGGAAATCCCGCTGAAACTTTGGACATTCTGGCGAAGGGTTCCCAATCCCCGACAAGACTGGTACCCTTTCACGTCCAAATCTCTCAAACTCCGGGAGAGATTCTCAAAACCAAGGTTGACATGTTTTGAGTTCCTCTCAACATTTTGGAAATCCCGCTGAAACTTGGGACATTCTCGCGAAGGGTTCCCAATCCCCGACAAGACTGGTACCCTTTCACGTCCAAATCTCTCAAACTCCGGGAGAGATTCTCAAAACCAAGGTTGACATGTTTCGAGTTCCTCTCAACATTTTGGAAATCCCGCTGAAACTTTGGACATTCTCGCGAAGGGTTCCCAATCCCCGACAAGACTGGTACCCTTTCACGTCCAAATCTCTCAAACTCCGGGAGAGATTCTCAAAACCAAGGTTGACATGTTTCGAGTTCCTCTCAACATTTTAGAAATCCCGCTGAAACTTTGGACATTCTCGCGAAGGGTTCCCAATCCCCGACAAGACTGGTACCCTTTCACGTCCACATCTCTCAAACTCCGGGGGAGATTCTCAAAACCAAGGTTGACAGGATTCGAGTTCCTCTCAACGTTTTGGAAATCCCGCTGAAACTTTGGACATTCTCGCGAAGGGTTCCCAATCCCCGACAAGACTGGTAACCTTTCACGTCCAAATCTCTCAAACTCCGGGAGAGATTCTCAAAACCAAGGTTGACATGTTTCGAGTTCCTCTCAACGTTTTGGAAATCCCGCTGAAACTTTGGACATTCTCGCGAAGGGTTCCCAATCCCCGACAAGACTGGTACCCTTTCACGTCCAAATCTCTCCAACTCCGGGAGAGATTCTCAAAACCAAGGTTGACATGTTTTGAGTTCCTCTCAACATTTTGGAAATCCCGCTGAAACTTTGGACATTCTGGCGAAGGGTTCCCAATCCCCGACAAGACTGGTACCCTTTCACGTCCAAATCTCTCCAACTCCGGGAGAGATTCTCAAAACCAAGGTTGACATGTTTCGAGTTCCTCTCAACATTTTGGAAATCCCGCTGAAACTTTGGACATTCTCGCGAAGGGTTCCCAATCCCCGACAAGACTGGTACCCTTTCACGTCCAAATCTCTCAAAGTCCGGGAGAGATTCTCAAAACCGAGGTTGACATGTTTCGAGTTCCTCTCAACATTTTGGAAATCCCGCTGAAACTTTGGACATTCTGGCGAAGGGTTCCCAATCCCCGACAAGACTGGTACCCTTTCACGTCCAAATCTCTCCAACTCCGGGAGAGATTCTCAAAACCAAGGTTGACATGTTTCGAGTTCCTCTCAACATTTTGGAAATCCCGCTGAAACTTTGGACATTCTCGCGAAGGGTTCCCAATCCCCGACAAGACTGGTACCCTTTCACGTCCAAATCTCTCAAAGTCCGGGAGAGATTCTCAAAACCGAGGTTGACATGTTTCGAGTTCCTCTCAACATTTTGGAAATCCCGCTGAAACTTTGGACATTCTGGCGAAGGGTTCCCAATCCCCGACAAGACTGGTACCCTTTCACGTCCAAATCTCTCAAACTCCGGGAGAGATTCTCAAAACCAAGGTTGACATGTTTTGAGTTCCTCTCAACATTTTGGAAATCCCGCTGAAACTTGGGACATTCTCGCGAAGGGTTCCCAATCCCCGACAAGACTGGTACCCTTTCACGTCCAAATCTCTCAAACTCCGGGAGAGATTCTCAAAACCAAGGTTGACATGTTTCGAGTTCCTCTCAACATTTTGGAAATCCCGCTGAAACTTTGGACGTTCTGGCGAAGGGTTCCCAATCCCCGACAAGACTGGTACCCTTTCACGTCCAAATCTCTCAAACTCCGGGAGAGATTCTCAAAACCAAGGTTGACATGTTTCGAGTTCCTCTCAACATTTTGGAAATCCCGCTGAAACTTTGGACATTCTGGCGAAGGGTTCCCAATCCCCGACAAGACTGGTACCCTTTCACGTCCAAATCTCTCCAACTCCGGGAGAGATTCTCAAAACCAAGGTTTACATGTTTCAAGTTCCTTTCAACATTTTGGAAATCCCGCTGAAACTTTGGACATTCTGGCGAAGGGTTCCCAATCCCCGACAAGACTGGTACCCTTTCACGTCCAAATCTCTCAAACTCCGGGAGAGATTCTCAAAACCAAGGTTGACATGTTTCGAGTTCCTCTCAACATTTTGGAAATCCCGCTGAAACTCTGGACATTCTCACAAAGGGTTCCAATCCCCGACAAGACTGGTACCCTTTCACGTCCAAATCTCTCAAACTCCGGGAGAGATTCTCAAAACCAAGGTTGACATGTTTCGAGTTCCTCTCAACATTTTGGAAATCCCGCTGAAACTTTGGACATTCTCGCGAAGGGTTCCCAATCCCCGACAAGACCGGTACCCTTTCACGTCCAAATCTCTCAAACTCCGGGAGAGATTCTCAAAACCAAGGTTGACGTGTTTCGAGTTCCTCTCAACATTTTGGAAATCCCGCTGAAACTTTGGACATTCTCGCGAAGGGTTCCCAATCCCCGACAAGACTGGTACCCTTTCACGTCCAAATCTCTCCAACTCCGGGAGAGATTCTCAAAACCAAGGTTGACATGTTTCAGGTTCCTTTCAACATTTTGGAAATCCCGCTGAAACTTTAGACATTCTCGCGAAGGGTTCCCAATCCCAGACAAGACTGGTACCCTTTCACGTCCAAATCTCTCAAACTCCGGGAGAGATTCTCAAAACCAAGGTTGACATGTTTCGAGTTCCTCTCAACATTTTGGAAATCCCGGTGAAACTCTGGACATTCTCGCGAAGGGTTCCCAATCCCCGACAAGACTGGTACCCTTTCACGTCCAAATCTCTCAAACTCCGGGAGAGATTCTCAAAACCAAGGGTGACATGTTTCGAGTTCCTCTCAACATTTTGGAAATCCCGCTGAAACTTTGGACATTCTGGCGAAGGGTTCCCAATCCCCGACAAGACTGGTACCCTTTCACGTCCAAATCTCTCAAACTCCGGGAGAGATTCTCAAAACCAAGGGTGACATGTTTCGAGTTCCTCTCAACATTTTGGAAATCCCGCTGAAACTTTGGACATTCTGGCGAAGGGTTCCCAATCCCCGACAAGACTGGTACCCTTTCACGTCCAAATCTCTCAAACTCCGGGAGAGATTCTCAAAACCAAGGTTGACGTGTTTCGAGTTCCTCTCAACATTTTGGAAATCCCGCTGAAACTTTGGACATTCTCGCGAAGGGTTCCCAATCCCCGACAAGACTGGTACCCTTTCACGTCCAAATCTCTCAAACTCCGGGAGAGATTCTCAAAACCAAGCTTGACATGTTTCAGGTTCCTTTCAACATTTTGGAAATCCCGCTGAAACTTTAGACATTCTCGCGAAGGGTTCCCAATCCCAGACAAGACTGGTACCCTTTCACGTCCAAATCTCTCAAACTCCGGGAGAGATTCTCAAAACCAAGGTTGACATGTTTCGAGTTCCTCTCAACATTTTGGAAATCCCGCTAAAACTCTGGACATTCTCGCGAAGGGTTCCCAATCCCCGACAAGACTGGTACCCTTTCACGTCCAAATCTCTCCAACTCCGGGAGAGATTCTCAAAACCAAGGTTGACGTGTTTCGAGTTCCTCTCAACATTTTGGAAATCCCGCTGAAACTTTGGACATTCTCGCGAAGGGTTCCCAATCCCCGACAAGACCGGTACACTTTCACGTCCAAATCTCTCAAACTCCGGGAGAGATTCTCAAAACCAAGCTTGACATGTTTCAAGTTCCTTTCAACATTTTGGAAATCCCGCTGAAACTTTAGACATTCTCGCGAAGGGTTCCCAATCCCCGACAAGACTGGTACCCTTTCACGTCCAAATCTCTCAAACTCCGGGAGAGATTCTCAAAACCAAGGTTGACAGGTTTTGAGTTCCTCTCAACATTTTGGAAATCCCGCTGAAACTTTGGACGTTCTGGCGAAGGGTTCCCAATCCCCGACAAGACTGGTACCCTTTCACGTCCAAATCTCTCAAACTCCGGGAGAGATTCTCAAAACCAAGGTTGACAGGTTTCAAGTTCCTTTCAACATTTTGGAAATCCCGCTGAAACTTTGGACATTCTGGCGAAGGGTTCCCAATCCCCGACAAGACTGGTACCCTTTCACGTCCAAATCTCTCAAACTCCGGGAGAGATTCTCAAAACCAAGGTTGACATGTTTCGGGTTCCTCTCAACATTTTGGAAATCCCGCTGAAACTCTGGACATTCTCACAAAGGGTTCCAATCCCCGACAAGACTGGTACCCTTTCACGTCCAAATCTCTCCAACTCCGGGAGAGATTCTCAAAACCAAGGTTGACATGTTTCGAGTTCCTCTCAACATTTTGGAAATCCCGCTGAAACTTTGGACATTCTCGCGAAGGGTTCCCAATCCCCGACAAGACTGGTACCCTTTCACGTCCAAATCTCTCAAACTCCGGGAGAGATTCTCAAAACCAAGGTTGACATGTTTTGAGTTCCTCTCAACATTTTGGAAATCCCGCTGAAACTTTGGACATTCTCGCGAAGGGTTCCCAATCCCCGACAAGACCGGTACCCTTTCACGTCCAAATCTCTCAAACTCCGGGAGAGATTCTCAAAACCAAGGTTGACGTGTTTCGAGTTCCTCTCAACATTTTGGAAATCCCGCTGAAACTTTGGACATTCTCGCGAAGGGTTCCCAATCCCCGACAAGACTGGTACCCTTTCACGTCCAAATCTCTCAAACTCCGGGAGAGATTCTCAAAACCAAGCTTGACATGTTTCAGGTTCCTTTCAACATTTTGGAAATCCCGCTGAAACTTTAGACATTCTCGCGAAGGGTTCCCAATCCCAGACAAGACTGGTACCCTTTCACGTCCAAATCTCTCAAACTCCGGGAGAGATTCTCAAAACCAAGGTTGACATGTTTCGAGTTCCTCTCAACATTTTGGAAATCCCGCTGAAACTCTGGACATTCTCGCGAAGGGTTCCCAATCCCCGACAAGACTGGTACCCTTTCACGTCCAAATCTCTCAAACTCCGGGAGAGATTCTCAAAACCAAGGTTGACATGTTTCGAGTTCCTCTCAACATTTTGGAAATCCCGCTGAAACTTTGGACATTCTGGCGAAGGGTTCCCAATCCCCGACAAGACTGGTACCCTTTCACGTCCAAATCTCTCAAACTCCGGGAGAGATTCTCAAAACCAAGGGTGACATGTTTCGAGTTCCTCTCAACATTTTGGAAATCCCGCTGAAACTTTGGACATTCTCGCGAAGGGTTCCCAATCCCCGACAAGACTGGTACCCTTTCACGTCCAAATCTCTCAAACTCCGGGAGAGATTCTCAAAACCAAGGTTGACATGTTTCGAGTTCCTCTCAACATTTTGGAAACCCTGCTGAAACATTGGACATTCTCGCGAAGGGTTCCCAATCCCCGACAAGACTGGTACCCTTTCACGTCCAAATCTCTCAAACTCCGGGAGAGATTCTCAAAACCAAGGTTGACATGTTTCGAGTTCCTCTCAACATTTTGGAAATCCCGCTGAAACTTTGGACATTCTCGCGAAGGGTTCCCAATCCCCGACAAGACTGGTACCCTTTCACGTCCAAATCTCTCAAACTCCGGGAGAGATTCTCAAAACCAAGGTTGACATGTTTCGAGTTCCTCTCAACATTTTGGAAATCCCGCTGAAACTTTGGACATTCTCGCGAAGGGTTCCCAATCCCCGACAAGACTGGTACCCTTTCACGTCCAAATCTCTCAAACTCCGGGAGAGATTCTCAAAACCAAGGGTGACATGTTTCGAGTTCCTCTCAACATTTTGGAAATCCCGCTGAAACTTTAGACATTCTCGCAAAGGGTTCCCAATCCCCGACAAGACTGGTACCCTTTCACGTCCAAATCTCTCAAACTCCGGGAGAGATTCTCAAAACCAAGGTTGACATGTTTTGAGTTCCTCTCAACATTTTGGAAATCCCGCTGAAACTTTGGACATTCTGGCGAAGGGTTCCCAATCCCCGACAAGACTGGTACCCTTTCACGTCCAAATCTCTCCAACTCCGGGAGAGATTCTCAAAACCAAGGTTGACATGTTTTGAGTTCCTCTCAACATTTTGGAAATCCCGCTGAAACTTTGGACATTCTCGCGAAGGGTTCCCAATCCCCGACAAGACTGGTACCCTTTCACGTCCAAATCTCTCAAAGTCCGGGAGAGATTCTCAAAACCGAGGTTGACATGTTTCGAGTTCCTCTCAACATTTTGGAAATCCCGCTGAAACTTTGGACATTCTGGCGAAGGGTTCCCAATCCCCGACAAGACTGGTACCCTTTCACGTCCAAATCTCTCAAACTCCGGGAGAGATTCTCAAAACCAAGGTTGACATGTTTTGAGTTCCTCTCAACATTTTGGAAATCCCGCTGAAACTTGGGACATTCTCGCGAAGGGTTCCCAATCCCCGACAAGACTGGTACCCTTTCACGTCCAAATCTCTCAAACTCCGGGAGAGATTCTCAAAACCAAGGTTGACATGTTTCGAGTTCCTCTCAACATTTTGGAAATCCCGCTGAAACTTTGGACATTCTCGCGAAGGGTTCCCAATCCCCGACAAGACTGGTACCCTTTCACGTCCAAATCTCTCAAACTCCGGGAGAGATTCTCAAAACCAAGGTTGACATGTTTCGAGTTCCTCTCAACATTTTAGAAATCCCGCTGAAACTTTGGACATTCTCGCGAAGGGTTCCCAATCCCCGACAAGACTGGTACCCTTTCACGTCCACATCTCTCAAACTCCGGGGGAGATTCTCAAAACCAAGGTTGACAGGATTCGAGTTCCTCTCAACGTTTTGGAAATCCCGCTGAAACTTTGGACATTCTCGCGAAGGGTTCCCAATCCCCGACAAGACTGGTAACCTTTCACGTCCAAATCTCTCAAACTCCGGGAGAGATTCTCAAAACCAAGGTTGACATGTTTCGAGTTCCTCTCAACGTTTTGGAAATCCCGCTGAAACTTTGGACATTCTCGCGAAGGGTTCCCAATCCCCGACAAGACTGGTACCCTTTCACGTCCAAATCTCTCCAACTCCGGGAGAGATTCTCAAAACCAAGGTTGACATGTTTTGAGTTCCTCTCAACATTTTGGAAATCCCGCTGAAACTTTGGACATTCTGGCGAAGGGTTCCCAATCCCCGACAAGACTGGTACCCTTTCACGTCCAAATCTCTCCAACTCCGGGAGAGATTCTCAAAACCAAGGTTGACATGTTTCGAGTTCCTCTCAACATTTTGGAAATCCCGCTGAAACTTTGGACATTCTCGCGAAGGGTTCCCAATCCCCGACAAGACTGGTACCCTTTCACGTCCAAATCTCTCAAAGTCCGGGAGAGATTCTCAAAACCGAGGTTGACATGTTTCGAGTTCCTCTCAACATTTTGGAAATCCCGCTGAAACTTTGGACATTCTGGCGAAGGGTTCCCAATCCCCGACAAGACTGGTACCCTTTCACGTCCAAATCTCTCCAACTCCGGGAGAGATTCTCAAAACCAAGGTTGACATGTTTCGAGTTCCTCTCAACATTTTGGAAATCCCGCTGAAACTTTGGACATTCTCGCGAAGGGTTCCCAATCCCCGACAAGACTGGTACCCTTTCACGTCCAAATCTCTCAAAGTCCGGGAGAGATTCTCAAAACCGAGGTTGACATGTTTCGAGTTCCTCTCAACATTTTGGAAATCCCGCTGAAACTTTGGACATTCTGGCGAAGGGTTCCCAATCCCCGACAAGACTGGTACCCTTTCACGTCCAAATCTCTCAAACTCCGGGAGAGATTCTCAAAACCAAGGTTGACATGTTTTGAGTTCCTCTCAACATTTTGGAAATCCCGCTGAAACTTGGGACATTCTCGCGAAGGGTTCCCAATCCCCGACAAGACTGGTACCCTTTCACGTCCAAATCTCTCAAACTCCGGGAGAGATTCTCAAAACCAAGGTTGACATGTTTCGAGTTCCTCTCAACATTTTGGAAATCCCGCTGAAACTTTGGACATTCTCGCAAAGGGTTCCCAATCCCCGACAAGACTGGTACCCTTTCACGTCCAAATCTCTCAAACTCCGGGAGAGATTCTCAAAACCAAGGTTGACATGTTTCGAGTTCCTCTCAACATTTTAGAAATCCCGCTGAAACTTTGGACATTCTCGCGAAGGGTTCCCAATCCCCGACAAGACTGGTACCCTTTCACGTCCACATCTCTCAAACTCCGGGGGAGATTCTCAAAACCAAGGTTGACAGGATTCGAGTTCCTCTCAACGTTTTGGAAATCCCGCTGAAACTTTGGACATTCTCGCGAAGGGTTCCCAATCCCCGACAAGACTGGTAACCTTTCACGTCCAAATCTCTCAAACTCCGGGAGAGATTCTCAAAACCAAGGTTGACATGTTTCGAGTTCCTCTCAACGTTTTGGAAATCCCGCTGAAACTTTGGACATTCTCGCGAAGGGTTCCCAATCCCCGACAAGACTGGTACCCTTTCACGTCCAAATCTCTCCAACTCCGGGAGAGATTCTCAAAACCAAGGTTGACATCTTTCGAGTTCCTCTCAACATTTTGGAAATCCCGCTGAAACTTTGGACATTCTCGCAAAGGGTTCCCAATCCCCGACAAGACTGGTACCCTTTCACGTCCAAATCTCTCAAACTCCGGGAGAGATTCTCAAAACCAAGGTTGACATGTTTCGAGTTCCTCTCAACATTTTGGAAATCCCGCTGAAACTTTGGACATTCTGGCGAAGGGTTCCCAATCCCCGACAAGACTGGTACCCTTTCACGTCCAAATCTCTCAAACTCCGGGAGAGATTCTCAAAACCAAGGTTGACATATTTCGAGTTCCTCTCAACATTTTGGAAATCCCGCTGAAACTTTGGACATTCTGGCGAAGGGTTCCCAATCCCCGACAAGACTGGTACCCTTTCACGTCCAAATCTCTCAAACTCCGGGAGAGATTCTCAAAACCAAGGTTGACATGTTTCGAGTTCCTCTCAACATTTTGGAAATCTCGCTGAAACTTTGGACATTCTCGCGAAGGGTTCCCAATCCCCGACAAGACTGGTACCCTTTCACATCCAAATCTCTCAAACTCCGGGAGAGATTCTCAAAACCGAGGTTGACATGTTTCGAGTTCCTCTCAACATTTTGGAAATCCCGCTGAAACTTTGGACATTCTGGCGAAGGGTTCCCAATCCCCGACAAGACTGGTACCCTTTCACGTCCAAATCTCTCAAACTCCGGGAGAGATTCTCAAAACCAAGGTTGACATGTTTCGAGTTCCTCTCAACATTTTGGAAATCCCGCTGAAACCTTGGACATTCTGGCGAAGGGTTCCCAATCCCCGACAAGACTGGTACCCTTTCACGTCCAAATCTCTCAAACTCCGGGAGAGATTCTCAAAACCAAGGTTGACATGTTTCGAGTTCCTCTCAACATTTTGGAAATCCCGCTGAAACTTTGGACATTCTCGCGAAGGGTTCCCAATCCCCGACAAGACTGGTACCCTTTCACGTCCAAATCTCTCAAACTCCGGGAGAGATTCTCAAAACCAAGGTTGACATGTTTCGAGTTCCTCTCAACATTTTGGAAATCCCGCTGAAACTTTGGACATTCTCGCAAAGGGTTCCCAATCCCCGACAAGACTGGTACCCTTTCACGTCCAAATCTCTCAAACTCCGGGAGAGATTCTCAAAACCAAGGTTGACATGTTTCGAGTTCCTCTCAACATTTTGGAAATCCCGCTGAAACTTTGGACATTCTCGCAAAGGGTTCCCAATCCCCGACAAGACTGGTACCCTTTCACGTCCAAATCTCTCAAACTCCGGGAGAGATTCTCAAAACCAAGGTTGACATGTTTCGAGTTCCTCTCAACATTTTGGAAATCCCGCTGAAACTTTGGACATTCTGGCGAAGGGTTCCCAATCCCCGACAAGACTGGTACCCTTTCACGTCCAAATCTCTCAAACTCCGGGAGAGATTCTCAAAACCAAGGTTGACATGTTTCGAGTTCCTCTCAACATTTTGGAAATCCCGCTGAAACTTTGGACATTCTGGCGAAGGGTTCCCAATCCCCGACAAGACTGGTACCCTTTCACGTCCAAATCTCTCAAACTCCGGGAGAGATTCTCAAAACCAAGGTTGACATGTTTCGAGTTCCTCTCAACATTTTGGAAATCCCGCTGAAACTTTGGACATTCTGGCGAATGGTTCCCAATCCCCGACAAGACTGGTACCCTTTCACGTCCAAATCTCTCAAACTCCGGGAGAGATTCTCAAAACCAAGGTTGACATGTTTTGAGTTCCTCTCAACATTTTGGAAATCCCGCTGAAACTTGGGACATTCTGGCGAAGGGTTCCCAATCCCCGACAAGACTGGTACCCTTTCACGTCCAAATCTCTCAAACTCCGGGAGAGATTCTATAAACCAAGGTTGACATGTTTCGAGTTCCTCTCAACATTTTGGAAATCCCGCTGAAACTTTGGACATTCTCGCAAAGGGTTCCCAATCCCCGACAAGACTGGTACCCTTTCACGTCCAAATCTCTCAAACTCCGGGAGAGATTCTCAAAACCGAGGTTGACATGTTTCGAGTTCCTCTCAACATTTTGGAAATCCCGCTGAAACTTTGGACATTCTGGCGAAGGGTTCCCAATCCCCGACAAGACTGGTACCCTTTCACGTCCAAATCTCTCAAACTCCGGGAGAGATTCTCAAAACCAAGGTTGACATGATTCGAGTTCCTCTCAACATTTTGGAAATCCCGCTGAAACTTTGGACATTCTCGCGAAGGGTTCCCAATCCCCGACAAGACTGGTACCCTTTCACGTCCAAATCTCTCAAACTCCGGGAGAGATTCTCAAAACCAAGGTTGACATGTTTCGAGTTCCTCTCAACATTTTGGAAATCCCTCTGAAACTTTGGACATTCTCGCAAAGGGTTCCCAATCCCCGACAAGACTGGTACCCTTTCACGTCCAAATCTCTCAAACTCCGGGAGAGATTCTCAAAACCAAGGTTGACATGTTTCGAGTTCCTCTCAACATTTTGGAAATCCCGCTGAAACTTTGGACATTCTGGCGAAGGGTTCCCAATCCCCGACAAGACTGGTACCCTTTCACGTCCAAATCTCTCAAACTCCGGGAGAGATTCTCAAAACCGAGGTTGACATGTTTCGAGTTCCTCTCAACATTTTGGAAATCCCACTGAAACTTGGGACATTCTGGCGAAGGGTTCCCAATCCCCGACAAGACTGGTACCCTTTCACGTCCAAATCTCTCAAACTCCGGGAGAGATTCTCAAAACCAAGGTTGACATGTTTCGAGTTCCTCTCAACATTTTGGAAATCCCGCTGAAACTTTGGACATTCTCACGAAGGGTTCCAGTTCCCCGACAAGACTGGTACCCTTTCACGTCCAAATCTCTCAAACTCCGGGAGAGATTCTCAAAACCAAGGTTGACATGTTTCGAGTTCCTCTCAACATTTTGGAAATCCCGCTGAAACTTTGGACATTCTGGCGAAGGGTTCCCAATCCCCGACAAGACTGGTACCCTTTCACGTCCAAATCTCTCAAACTCCGGGAGAGATTCTCAAAACCAAGGTTGACATGTTTCGAGTTCCTCTCAACATTTTGGAAATCCCGCTGAAACTTTGGACATTCTGGCGAAGGGTTCCCAATCCCCGACAAGACTGGTACCCTTTCACGTCCAAATCTCTCAAACTCCGGGAGAGATTCTCAAAACCAAGGTTGACATGTTTCGAGTTCCTCTCAACATTTTGGAAATCCCGCTGAAACTTTGGACATTCTGGCGAATGGTTCCCAATCCCCGACTAGACTGGTACCCTTTCACGTCCAAATCTCTCAAACTCCGGGAGAGATTCTCAAAACCAAGGTTGACATGTTTTGAGTTCCTCTCAACATTTTGGAAATCCCGCTGAAACTTGGGACATTCTGGCGAAGGGTTCCCAATCCCCGACAAGACTGGTACCCTTTCACGTCCAAATCTCTCAAACTCCGGGAGAGATTCTCAAAACCAAGGTTGACATGTTTCGAGTTCCTCTCGACATTTTGGGAATCCCGCTGAAACTTTGGACATTCTCGCAAAGGGTTCCCAATCCCCGACAAGACTGGTACCCTTTCACGTCCAAATCTCTCAAACTCCGGGAGAGATTCTCAAAACCGAGGTTGACATGTTTCGAGTTCCTCTCAACATTTTGGAAATCCCGCTGAAACTTTGGACATTCTGGCGAAGGGTTCCCAATCCCCGACAAGACTGCTACCCTTTCACGTCCAAATCTCTCAAACTCCGGGAGAGATTCTCAAAACCAAGGTTGACATGATTCGAGTTCCTCTCAACATTTTGGAAATCCCGCTGAAACTTTGGACATTCTCGCGAAGGGTTCCCAATCCCCGACAAGACTGGTACCCTTTCACGTCCAAATCTCTCAAACTCCGGGAGAGATTCTCAAAACCAAGGTTGACATGTTTCGAGTTCCTCTCAACATTTTGGAAATCCCGCTGAAACTTTGGACATTCTCGCAAAGGGTTCCCAATCCCCGACAAGACTGGTACCCTTTCACGTCCAAATCTCTCAAACTCCGGGAGAGATTCTCAAAACCAAGGTTGACATGTTTCGAGTTCCTCTCAACATTTTGGAAATCCCGCTGAAACTTTGGACATTCTGGCGAAGGGTTCCCAATCCCCGACAAGACTGGTACCCTTTCACGTCCAAATCTCTCAAACTCCGGGAGAGATTCTCAAAACCAAGGTTGACATGTTTCGAGTTCCTCTCAACATTTTGGAAATCCCACTGAAACTTGGGACATTCTGGCGAAGGGTTCCCAATCCCCGACAAGACTGGTACCCTTTCACGTCCAAATCTCTCAAACTCCGGGAGAGATTCTCAAAACCAAGGTTGACATGTTTCGAGTTCCTTTCAACATTTTGGAAATCCCGCTGAAACTTTGGACATTCTCGCAAAGGGTTCCCAATCCCCGACAAGACTGGTACCCTTTCACGTCCAAATCTCTCAAACTCCGGGAGAGATTCTCAAAACCGAGGTTGACATGTTTCGAGTTCCTCTCAACATTTTGGAAATCCCGCTGAAACTTTGGACATTCTGGCGAAGGGTTCCCAATCCCCGACAAGACTGGTACCCTTTCACGTCCAAATCTCTCAAACTCCGGGAGAGATTCTCAAAACCAAGGTTGACATATTTCGAGTTCCTCTCAACATTTTGGAAATCCCGCTGAAACTTTGGACATTCTCGCGAAGGGTTCCCAATCCCCGACAAGACTGGTACCCTTTCACGTCCAAATCTCTCAAACTCCGGGAGAGATTCTCAAAACCAAGGTTGACATGTTTCGAGTTCCTCTCAACATTTTGGAAATCCCGCTGAAACTTTGGACATTCTCGCAAAGGGTTCCCAATCCCCGACAAGCCTGGTACCCTTTCACGTCCAAATCTCTCAAACTCCGGGAGAGATTCTCAAAACCAAGGTTGACATGTTTCGAGTTCCTCTCAACATTTTGGAAATCCCGCTGAAACTTTGGGCATTCTCGCGAAGGGTTCCCAATCCCCGACAAGACTGGTACCCTTTCACGTCCAAATCTCTCAAACTCCGGGAGAGATTCTCAAAACCAAGGTTGACATGTTTCGAGTTCCTCTCAACATTTTGGAAATCCCACTGAAACTTGGGACATTCTGGCGAAGGGTTCCCAATCCCCGACAAGACTGGTACCCTTTCACGTCCAAATCTCTCAAACTCCGGGAGAGATTCTCAAAACCAAGGTTGACATGTTTCGAGTTCCTTTCAACATTTTGGAAATCCCGCTGAAACTTTGGACATTCTCGCAAAGGGTTCCCAATCCCCGACAAGACTGGTACCCTTTCACGTCCAAATCTCTCAAACTCCGGGAGAGATTCTCAAAACCGAGGTTGACATGTTTCGAGTTCCTCTCAACATTTTGGAAATCCCGCTGAAACTTTGGACATTCTCGCGAAGGGTTCCCAATCCCCGACAAGACTGGTACCCTTTCACGTCCAAATCTCTCAAACTCCGGGAGAGATTCTCAAAACCGAGGTTGACATATTTCGAGTTCCTCTCAACATTTTGGAAATCCCGCTGAAACTTTGGACATTCTCGCGAAGGGTTCCCAATCCCCGACAAGACTGGTACCCTTTCACGTCCAAATCTCTCAAACTCCGGGAGAGATTCTCAAAACCAAGGTTGACATGTTTCGAGTTCCTCTCAACATTTTGGAAATCCCGCTGAAACTTTGGACATTCTCGCAAAGGGTTCCCAATCCCCGACAAGCCTGGTACCCTTTCACGTCCAAATCTCTCAAACTCCGGGAGAGATTCTCAAAACCAAGGTTGACATGTTTCGAGTTCCTCTCAACATTTTGGAAATCCCGCTGAAACTTTGGACATTCTGGCGAAGGGTTCCCAATCCCCGACAAGACTGGTACCCTTTCACGTCCAAATCTCTCAAACTCCGGGAGAGATTCTCAAAACCAAGGTTGACATGTTTCGAGTTCCTCTCAACATTTTGGAAATCCCGATGAAACTTTGGACATTCTGGCGAAGGGTTCCCAATCCCCGACAAGACTGGTACCCTTTCACGTCCAAATCTCTCAAACTGTGGGAGAGATTCTCAAAACCAAGGTTGACATGTTTCGAGTTCCTCTCAACATTTTGGAAATCCCGCTGAAACTTTGGACATTCTGGCGAAGGGTTCCCAATCCCCGACAAGACTGGTACCCTTTCACGTCCAAATCTCTCAAACTCCGGGAGAGATTCTCAAAACCAAGGTTGACATGTTTCGAGTTCCTCTCAACATTTTGGAAATCCCGCTGAAACTTTGGACATTCTGGCGAAGGGTTCCCAATCCCCGACAAGACTGGTACCCTTTCACGTCCAAATCTCTCAAACTCCGGGAGAGATTCTCAAAACCAAGGTTGACATGTTTCGAGTTCCTCTCAACATTTTGGAAATCCCGCTGAAACTTTGGACATTCTCGCGAAGGGTTCCCAATCCCCGACAAGACTGGTACCCTTTCACGTCCAAATCTCTCAAACTCTGGGAGAGATTCTCAAAACCAAGGTTGACATGTTTCGAGTTCCTTTCAACATTTTGGAAATCCCGCTGAAACTTTGGACATTCTCGCAAAGGGTTCCCAATCCCCGACAAGACTGGTACCCTTTCACGTCCAAATCTCTCAAACTCCGGGAGAGATTCTCAAAACCAAGGTTGACATGTTTTGAGTTCCTCTCAACATTTTGGAAATCCCGCTGAAATTTGGGACATTCTGGCGAAGGGTTCCCAATCCCCGACAAGACTGGTACCCTTTCACGTCCAAATCTCTCAAACTGTGGGAGAGATTCTCAAAACCAAGGTTGACATGTTTCGAGTTCCTTTCAACATTTTGGAAATCCCGCTGAAACTTTGGACATTCTCGCAAAGGGTTCCCAATCCCCGACAAGACTGGTACCCTTTCACGTCCAAATCTCTCAAACTCCGGGAGAGATTCTCAAAACCGAGGTTGACATGTTTCGAGTTCCTCTCAACATTTTGGAAATCCCGCTGAAACTTTGGACTTTCTCGCGAAGGGTTCCCAATCCCCAACAAGACTGGTACCCTTTCACGTCCAAATCTCTCAAACTCCGGGAGAGATTCTCAAAACCGAGGTTGACATGTTTCGAGTTCCTTTCAACATTTTGGAAATCCCGCTGAAACTTTGGACATTCTCGCGAAGGGTTCCCAATCCCCGACAAGACTGGTACCCTTTCACGTCCAAATCTCTCAAACTCCGGGAGAGATTCTCAAAACCAAAGTTGACATGTTTCGAGTTCCTCTCAACATTTTGGAAATCCCGCTGAAACTTTGGACATTCTGGCGAAGGGTTCCCAATCCCCGACAAGACTGGTACCCTTTCACGTCCAAATCTCTCAAACTCCGGGAGAGATTCTCAAAACCAAGGTTGACATGTTTCGAGTTCCTCTCAACATTTTGGAAATCCCGCTGAAACTTTGGACATTCTCGCGAAGGGTTCCCAATCCCCGACAAGACTGGTACCCTTTCACGTCCAAATCTCTCAAACTCCGGGAGAGATTCTCAAAACCAAGGTTGACATGTTTCGAGTTCCTCTCAACATTTTGGAAATCCCGCTGAAACTGTGGACATTCTCGCGAAGGGTTCCCAATCCCCGACAAGACTGGTACCCTTTCACGTCCAAATCTCTCAACCTCCGGGAGAGATTCTCAAAACCAAGGCTGAACATGTTTCGAGTTCCTCTCACCATTTTGGAAATCCCGCTGAAACTTTGGACATTCTCGCGAAGGGTTCCCAATCCCCGACAAGACTGGTCCCCTTTCACGTCCAAATCTCTCAAACTCCGGGAGAGATTCTCAAAACCAAGGTTGACATGTTTCGAGTTCCTCTCAACATTTTGGAAATCCCGCTGAAACTTTGGACATTCTGGCGAAGGGTTCCCAATCCCCGACAAGACTGGTACCCTTTCACGTCCAAATCTCTCAAACTCCGGGAGAGATTCTCAAAACCAAGGTTGACATGTTTCGAGTTCCTCTCAACATTTTGGAAATCCCGCTGAAACTCTGGACATTCTGGCGAAGGGTTCCCAATCCCCGACAAGACTGGTACCCTTTCACGTCCAAATCTCTCAAACTCCGGGAGAGATTCTCAAAACCAAGGTTGACATGTTTCGAGTTCCTCTCAACATTTTGGAAATCCCGCTGAAACTTTGGACATTCTCGCGAAGGGTTCCCAATCCCCGACAAGACTGGTACTCTTTCACGTCCAAATCTCTCAAACTCTGGGAGAGATTCTCAAAACCAAGGTTGACATGTTTCGAGTTCCTCTCAACATTTTGGAAATCCCGCTGAAACTTTGGAAATTCTCGCGAAGGGTTCCCAATCCCCGACAAGACTGGTACCCTTTCACGTCCAAATCTCTCAAACTCCGGGAGAGATTCTCAAAACCAAGGTTGACATGTTTCGAGTTCCTCTCAACATTTTGGAAATCCCGCTGAAACTTTGGACATTCTCGCGAAGGGTTCCCAATCCCCGACAAGACTGGTACCCTTTCACGTCCAAATCTCTCAAACTCCGGGAGAGATTCTCAAAACCAAGGTTGACATGTTTCGAGTTCCTCTCAACATTTTGGAAATCCCGCTGAAACTTTGGACATTGTCGCGAAGGGTTCCCAATCCCCGACAAGACTGGTACCCTTTCACGTCCAAATCTCTCAAACTCCGGGAGAGATTCTCAAAACCGAGGTTGACATGTTTCGAGTTCCTCTCAACATTTTGGAAATCCCGCTGAAACTTTGGACATACTCGCGAAGGGTTCTCAATCCCCGACAAGACTGGTACCCTTTCACGTCCAAATCTCTCAAACTCCCGGAGAGATTCTCAAAAACAAGTTTGACATGTTTCGAGTTCCTCTCAACATACTGGAAATCCCGCTGAAACTTTGGACATTCTGGCGAAGGGTTCCCAATCTCCGACAAGACTGGTACCCTTTCACGTCCAAATCTCTCAAACTCCGGGACAGATTCTCAAAACCAACGTTGACATGTTTTGAGTTCCTCTCAACATTTTGGAAATCCCGCTGAAACTTTGGACATTGTCGCGAAGGGTTCCCAATCCCCGAAAAGACTGGTACCCTTTCACGTCCAAATCTCTCAAACTCCGGGAGAGATTCTCAAAACCAAGCTTGACATGTTTAAATTCCTTTCAACATTTTGGAAATCCCGCTGAAACTTTGGACATTCTCGCGAAGGGTTCCCAATCCCCGACAAGACTGGTACCCTTTCACGTCCAAATCTCTCAAACTCCGGGAGAGATTCTCAAAACCAAGGTTGACATGTTTCGAGTTCCTCTCAACATTTTGGAAATCCCGCTGAAACTTTGGACATTCTGTCGAAGGGTTCCCAATCCCTGACAAGACTGGTACCCTTTCACGTCCAAATCTCTCAAACTCCGGGAGAAATTCTCAAAACCAAGGTTGACATGTTTCGAGTTCCTCTCAACATTTTGGAAATCCCGCTGAAACTTTGGACATTCTCGCGAAGGGTTCCCAATCCCCGACAAGACTGGTACCCTTTCACGTCCAAATCTCTCAAACTCCGGGAGAGATTCTCAAAACCAAGGTTGACATGTTTCGAGTTCCTTTCAACATTTTGGAAATCCCGCTGAAACTTTGGACATTCTCGCGAAGGGTTCCCAATCCCCGACAAGACTGGTACCCTTTCACGTCCAAATCTCTCAAACTCCGGGAGAGATTCTCAAAACCAAGGCTGACATGTTTCGAGTTCCTCTCAACATTTTGGAAATCCCGCTGAAACTTTGGACATTGTGGCGAAGGGTTCCCAATCCCCGACAAGACTGGTACCCTTTCACGTCCAAATCTCTCCAACTCCGGGAGAGATTCTCAATACCAAGGCTGACATGTTTCGAGTTCCTCTCAACATTTTGGAAATCCCGCTGAAACTTTGGACATTCTCGCGAAGGGTTCCCAATCCCCGACAAGACTGGTACCCTTTCACGTCCAAATCTCTCAAACTCCGGGAGAGATTCTCAAAACCAAGGTTGACATGTTTCGAGTTCCTCTCAACATTTTGGAAATCCCGCTGAAACTTTGGACATTCTCGCGAAGGGTTCCCAATCCCCGACAAGACTGGTACCCTTTCACGTCCAAATCTCTCAAACTCCGGGAGAGATTCTCAAAACCAAGGTTGACATGTTTCGAGTTCCTCTCAACATTTTGGAAATCCCGCTGAAACTTTGGACATTCTCGCGAAGGGTTCCCAATCCCCGACAAGACTGGTACCCTTTCACGTCCAAATCTCTCAAACTCCGGGAGAGATTCTCAAAACCAAGGTTGACATGTTTTGAGTTCCTCTCAACATTTTGGAAATCCCGCTGAAACTTGGGACATTCTCGCGAAGGGTTCCCAATCCCCGACAAGACTGGTACCCTTTCACGTCCAAATCTCTCAAACTCCGGGAGAGATTCTCAAAACCAAGGTTGACATGTTTCGAGTTCCTCTCAACATTTTGGAAATCCCGCTGAAACTCTGGACATTCTCGCGAAGGGTTCCCAATCCCCGACAAGACTGGTACCCTTTCACGTCCAAATCTCTCAAACTCCGGGAGAGATTCTCAAAACCAAGGTTGACATGTTTTGAGTTCCTCTCAACATTTTGGAAATCCCGCTGAAACTTTGGACATTCTGGCGAAGGGTTCCCAATCCCCGACAAGACTGGTACCCTTTCACGTCCAAATCTCTCAAACTCCGGGAGAGATTCTCAAAACCAAGGTTGACATGTTTCGAGTTCCTCTCAACATTTTGGAAATCCCGCTGAAACTTTGGACATTCTGGCGAAGGGTTCCCAATCCCCGACAAGACTGGTACCCTTTCACGTCCAAATCTCTCAAACTCCGGGAGAGATTCTCAAAACCAAGGTTGACATGTTTCGAGTTCCTCTCAACATTTTGGAAATCCCGCTGAAACTTTGGACATTCGGGCGAAGGGTTCCCAATTCCTGACAAGACTGGTACCCTTTCACGTCCAAATCTCTCAAACTCCGGGAGAGATTCTCAAAACCAAGGTTGACATGTTTCGAGTTCCTCTCAACATTTTGGAAATCCCGCTGAAACTTTGGACATTCTCGCGAAGGGTTCCCAATCCCCGACAAGACTGGTACCCTTTCACGTCCAAATCTCTCAAACTCCGGGAGAGATTCTCAAAACCAAGGTTGACATGTTTCGAGTTCCTCTCAACATTTTGGAAATCCCGCTGAAACTTTGGACATTCTCGCGAAGGGTTCCCAATCCCCGACAAGACTGGTACCCTTTCACGTCCAAATCTCTCAAACTCCGGGAGAGATTCTCAAAACCAAGGTTGACATGTTTCGAGTTCCTCTCAAAATTTTGGAAATCCCGCTGAAACTTTGGACATTCTCGCGAAGGGTTCCCAATCCCCGACAAGACTGGTACCCTTTCACGTCCAAATCTCTCAAACTGTGGGAGAGATTCTCAAAACCAAGGCTGACATGTTTCGAGTTCCTCTCAACATTTTGGAAATCCCGCTGAAACTTTGGACATTGTGGCGAAGGGTTCCCAATCCCTGACAAGACTGGTACCCTTTCACGTCCAAATCTCTCCAACTCCGGGAGAGATTCTTAAAACCAAGGTTGACATGCTTCGAGTTCCTCTCAACATTTTGGAAATCCCGCTGAAACTTTGGACATTCTCGCGAAGGGTTCCCAATCCCCGACAAGACTGGTACCCTTTCACGTCCAAATCTCTCAAACTCCGGGAGAGATTCTCAAAACCAAGGTTGACATATTTCGAGTTCCTCTCAACATTTTGGAAATCCCGCTGAAACTTTGGACATTGTGGCGAAGGGTTCCCAATCCCCGACAAGACTGGTACCCTTTCACGTCCAAATCTCTCCAACTCCGGGAGAGATTCTCAAAACCAAGGTTGACATGTTTCGAGTTCCTCTCAACATTTTGGAAATCCCGCTGAAACTCTGGACATTCTGGCGAAGGGTTCCCAATCCCCGACAAGACTGGTACCCTTTCACGTCCAAATCTCTCAAACTCCGGGAGAGATTCTCAAAACCAAGGTTGACATGTTTCGAGTTCCTCTCAACATTTTGGAAATCCCGCTGAAACTTTGGACATTCTCGCGAAGGGTTCCCAATCCCCGACAAGACTGGTACCCTTTCACGTCCAAATCTCTCAAACTCTGGGAGAGATTCTCAAAACCAAGGTTGACATGTTTCGAGTTCCTCTCAACATTTTGGAAATCCCGCTGAAACTTTGGAAATTCTCGCGAAGGGTTCCCAATCCCCGACAAGACTGGTACCCTTTCACGTCCAAATCTCTCAAACTCCGGGAGAGATTCTCAAAACCAAGGTTGACATGTTTCGAGTTCCTCTCAACATTTTGGAAATCCCGCTGAAACTTTGGACATTCTGGCGAAGGGTTCCCAATCCCTGACAAGACTGGTACCCTTTCACGTCCAAATCTCTCAAACTCCGGGAGAAATTCTCAAAACCAAGGTTGACATGTTTTGAGTTCCTCTCAACATTTTGGAAATCCCGCTGAAACTTTGGACATTCTCGCGAAGGGTTCCCAATCCCCGACAAGACTGGTACCCTTTCACGTCCAAATCTCTCAAACTCCGGGAGAGATCCTCAAAACCAAGGTTGACATGTTTCGAGTTCCTTTCAACATTTTGGAAATCCCGCTGAAACTTTGGACATTCTGGCGAAGGGTTCCCAATCCCCGACAAGACTGGTACCCTTTCACGTCCAAATCTCTCAAACTCCGGGAGAGATTCTCAAAACCAAGGCTGACATGTTTCGAGTTCCTCTCAACATTTTGGAAATCCCGCTGAAACTTTGGACATTCTGGCGAAGGGTTCCCAATCCCCGACAAGACTGGTACCCTTTCACGTCCAAATCTCTCAAACTGTGGGAGAGATTCTCAAAACCAAGGTTGACATGTTTCGAGTTCCTCTCAACATTTTGGAAATCCCGCTGAAACTTTGGACATTCTCGCGAAGGGTTCCCAATCCCCGACAAGACTGGTACCCTTTCACGTCCAAATCTCTCAAACTCCGGGAGAGATTCTCAAAACCAAGGTTGACATGTTTCGAGTTCCTCTCAACATTTTGGAAATCCCGCTGAAACTTTGGACATTCTCGCGAAGGGTTCCCAATCCCCGACAAGACTGGTACCCTTTCACGTCCAAATCTCTCAAACTCCGGGAGAGATTCTCAAAACCAAGGTTGACATGTTTCGAGTTCCTCTCAACATTTTGGAAATCCCGCTGAAACTTTGGACATTCTCGCGAAGGGTTCCCAATCCCCGACAAGACTGGTACGCTTTCACGTCCAAATCTCTCAAACTCCGGGAGAGATTCTCAAAACCAAGGTTGACATGTTTTGAGTTCCTCTCAACATTTTGGAAATCCCGCTGAAACTTTGGACATTCTCGCGAAGGGTTCCCAATCCCCGACAAGACTGGTACCCTTTCACGTCCAAATCTCTCAAACTCCGGGAGAGATTCTCAAAACCAAGGTTGACATATTTCGAGTTCCTCTCAACATTTTGGAAATCCCGCTGAAACTTTGGACATTCTGGCGAAGGGTTCCCAATCCCCGACAAGACTGGTACCCTTTCACGTCCAAATCTCTCAAACTCCGGGAGAGATTCTCAAAACCAAGGTTGACATGTTTCGAGTTCCTCTCAACATTTTGGAAATCCCGCTGAAACTTTGGACATTCTCGCGAAGGGTTCCCAATCCCCGACAAGACTGGTACCCTTTCACGTCCAAATCTCTCAAACTCCGGGAGAGATTCTCAAAACCAAGGTTGACATGTTTCGAGTTCCTGTCAACATTTTGGAAATCCCGCTGAAACTTTGGACATTCTCGCGAAGGGTTCCCAATCCCCGACAAGACTGGTACCCTTTCACGTCCAAATCTCTCAAACTCCGGGAGAGATTCTCAAAACCAAGGCTGACATGTTTCGAGTTCCTCTCAAAATTTTGGAAATCCCGCTGAAACTTTGGACATTCTCGCGAAGGGTTCCCAATCCCCGACAAGACTGGTACCCTTTCACATCCAAATCTCTCAAACTGTGGGAGAGATTCTCAAAACCAAGGCTGACATGTTTCGAGTTCCTCTCAACATTTTGGAAATCCCGCTGAAACTTTGGACATTCTCGCGAAGGGTTCCCAATCCCCGACAAGACTTGTACGCTTTCACATCCAAATCTCTCAAACTCCAGGAGAGATTCTCAAAACCACGGTTGACATGTTTCGAGTTCCTCTCAACATTTTGGAAATCCCGCTGAAACTTTGGACATTCTCGCGAAGGGTTCCCAATCCCCGACAAGACTGGTACCCTTTCACGTCCAAATCTCTCCAACTCCGGGAGAGATTCTCAAAACCAAGGTTGACATGTTTCGAGTTCCTCTCAACATTTTGGAAATCCCGCTGAAACTTTGGACATTGTGGCGAAGGGTTCCCAATCCCCGACAAGACTGGTACCCTTTCACGTCCAAATCTCTCAAACTCCGGGAGAGATTCTCAAAACCAAGGTTGACATGTTTCGAGTTCCTCTCAACATTTTGGAAATCCCGCTGAAACTTTGGACATTCTCGCGAAGGGTTCCCAATCCCCGACAAGACTGGTACCCTTTCACGTCCAAATCTCTCAAACTCCGGGAGAGATTCTCAAAACCAAGGTTGACATATTTCGAGTTCCTCTCAACATTTTGGAAATCCCGCTGAAACTTTGGACATTGTGGCGAAGGGATCCCAATCCCCGACAAGACTGGTACCCTTTCACGTCCAAATCTCTCAAACTCCGGGAGAGATTCTCAAAACCAAGGTTGACATGTTTCGAGTTCCTCTCAACATTTTGGAAATCCCGCTGAAACTTTGGACATTCTCGCGAAGGGTTCCCAATCCCCGACAAGACTGGTACCCTTTCACGTCCAAATCTCTCAAACTCCGGGAGAGATTCTCAAAACCAAGGTTGACATGTTTCGAGTTCCTCTCAACATTTTGGAAATCCCGCTGAAACTTTGGACATTCTGGCGAAGGGTTCCCAATCCCCGACAAGACTGGTACCCTTTCACGTCCAAATCTCTCAAACTCCGGGAGAGATTCTCAAAACCAAGGTTGACATATTTCGAGTTCCTCTCAACATTTTGGAAATCCCGCTGAAACTTTGGACATTCTGGCGAAGGGTTCCCAATCCCCGACAAGACTGGTACCCTTTCACGTCCAAATCTCTCAAACTCCGGGAGAGATTCTCAAAACCAAGGTTGACATGTTTCGAGTTCCTCTCAACATTTTGGAAATCCCGCTGAAACTTTGGACATTCGGGCGAAGGGTTCCCAATTCCTGACAAGACTGGTACCCTTTCACGTCCAAATCTCTCAAACTCCGGGAGAGATTCTCAAAACCAAGGTTGACATGTTTCGAGTTCCTCTCAACATTTTGGAAATCCCGCTGAAACTTTGGACATTCTCGCGAAGGGTTCCCAATCCCCGACAAGACTGGTACCCTTTCACGTCCAAATCTCTCAAACTGTGGGAGAGATTCTCAAAACCAAGGTTGACATGTTTCGAGTTCCTCTCAACATTTTGGAAATCCCGCTGAAACTTTGGACATTCTCGCGAAGGGTTCCCAATCCCCGACAAGACTGGTACCCTTTCACGTCCAAATCTCTCAAACTCCGGGAGAGATTCTCAAAACCAAGGCTGACATGTTTCGAGTTCCTCTCAAAATTTTGGAAATCCCGCTGAAACTTTGGACATTCTCGCGAAGGGTTCCCAATCCCCGACAAGACTGGTACCCTTTCACGTCCAAATCTCTCAAACTGTGGGAGAGATTCTCAAAACCAAGGCTGACATGTTTCGAGTTCCTCTCAACATTTTGGAAATCCCGCTGAAACTTTGGACATTCTCGCGAAGGGTTCCCAATCCCCGACAAGACTTGTACGCTTTCACATCCAAATCTCTCAAACTCCAGGAGAGATTCTCAAAACCACGGTTGACATGTTTCGAGTTCCTCTCAACATTTTGGAAATCCCGCTGAAACTTTGGACATTCTCGCGAAGGGTTCCCAATCCCCGACAAGACTGGTACCCTTTCATGTCCAAATGTCTCAAACTCCGGGAGAGATTCTCAAAAACAAGTTTGACATGTTTCGAGTTCCTCTCAACATTTTGGAAATCCCGCTGAAACTTTGGACATTCTGGCGAAGGGTTCCCAATCCTCGACAAGACTGGTACCCTTTCACGTCCAAATCTCTCAAACTCCGGGAGAGATTCTCAAAACCAAGGTTGACATGTTTCGAGTTCCTCTCAACATTTTGGAAATCCCGCTGAAACTTTGGACATTCTCGCGAAGGGTTCCCAATCCCCGACAAGACTGGTACCCTTTCACGTCCAAATCTCTCAAACTCTGGGAGAGATTCTCAAAACCAAGGTTGACATGTTTCGAGTTCCTCTCAACATTTTGGAAATCCCGCTGAAACTTTGGACATTCTGGCGAAGGGTTCCCAATCCCCGACAAGACTGGTACCCTTTCACGTCCAAATCTCTCAAACTCCGGGAGAGATTCTCAAAACCAAGGTTGACATGTTTCGAGTTCCTCTCAACATTTTGGAAATCCCGCTGAAACTTTGGACATTCTCGCGAAGGGTTCCCAATCCCCGACAAGACTGGTACCCTTTCACGTCCAAATCTCTCCAACTCCGAGAGAGATTCTCAAAACCAAGGTTGACATGTTTCGAGTTCCTCTCAACATTTTGGAAATCCCGCTGAAACTTTGGACATTCTCGCGAAGGGTTCCCAGTCCCCGACAAGACTGGTACCCTTTCACGTCCAAATCTCTCAAACTGTGGGAGAGATTCTCAAAACCAAGGCTGACATGTTTCGAGTTCCTCTCAACATTTTGGAAATCCCGCTGAAACTTTGGACATTCTCGCGAAGGGTTCCCAATCCCCGACAAGACTTGTACGCTTTCACATCCAAATCTCTCAAACTCCAGGAGAGATTCTCAAAACCACGGTTGACATGTTTCGAGTTCCTCTCAACATTTTGGAAATCCCGCTGAAACTTTGGACATTCTCGCGAAGGGTTCCCAATCCCCGACAAGACTGGTACCCTTTCATGTCCAAATGTCTCAAACTCCGGGAGAGATTCTCAAAAACAAGTTTGACATGTTTCGAGTTCCTCTCAACATTTTGGAAATCCCGCTGAAACTTTGGACATTCTGGCGAAGGGTTCCCAATCCCCGACAAGACTGGTACCCTTTCACGTCCAAATCTCTCAAACTCCGGGAGAGATTCTCAAAACCAAGGTTGACATGTTTCGAGTTCCTCTCAACATTTTGGAAATCCCGCTGAAACTTTGGACATTCTCGCGAAGGGTTCCCAATCCCCGACAAGACTGGTACCCTTTCACGTCCAAATCTCTCAAACTCTGGGAGAGATTCTCAAAACCAAGGTTGACATGTTTCGAGTTCCTCTCAACATTTTGGAAATCCCGCTGAAACTTTGGACATTCTGGCGAAGGGTTCCCAATCCCCGACAAGACTGGTACCCTTTCACGTCCAAATCTCTCAAACTCCGGGAGAGATTCTCAAAACCAAGGTTGACATGTTTCGAGTTCCTCTCAACATTTTGGAAATCCCGCTGAAACTTTGGACATTCTCGCGAAGGGTTCCCAATCCCCGACAAGACTGGTACCCTTTCACGTCCAAATCTCTCCAACTCCGGGAGAGATTCTCAAAACCAAGGTTGACATGTTTCGAGTTCCTCTCAACATTTTGGAAATCCCGCTGAAACTTTGGACATTCTCGCGAAGGGTTCCCAATCCCCGACAAGACTGGTACCCTTTCACGTCCAAATCTCTCCAACTCCGGGAGAGATTCTCAAAACCAAGGTTGACATGCTTCGAGTTCCTCTCAACATTTTGGAAATCCCGCTGAAACTTTGGACATTCTCGCGAAGGGTTCCCAATCCCCGACAAGACTGGTACCCTTTCACGTCCAAATCTCTCAAACTCCGGGAGAGATTCTCAAAACCAAGGTTGACATATTTCGAGTTCCTCTCAACATTTTGGAAATCCCGCTGAAACTTTGGACATTCTCGCAAAGGGTTCCCAATCCCCGACAAGACTGGTACCCTTTCACGTCCAAATCTCTCCAACTCCGGGAGAGATTCTCAAAACCAAGGTTGACATGTTTCGAGTTCCTCTCAACATTTTGGAAATCCCGCTGAAACTCTGGACATTCTGGCGAAGGGTTCCCAATCCCCGACAAGACTGGTACCCTTTCACGTCCAAATCTCTCAAACTCCGGGAGAGATTCTCAAAACCAAGGTTGACATGTTTCGAGTTCCTCTCAACATTTTGGAAATCCCGCTGAAACTTTGGACATTCTCGCGAAGGGTTCCCAATCCCCGACAAGACTGGTACCCTTTCACGTCCAAATCTCTCAAACTCCGGGAGAGATTCTCAAAACCAAGGCTGACATGTTTCGAGTTCCTCTCAACATTTTGGAAATCCCGCTGAAACTTTGGACATTGTGGCGAAGGGTTCCCAATCCCCGACAAGACTGGTACCCTTTCACGTCCAAATCTCTCAAACTCCGGGAGAGATTCTCAATACCAAGGCTGACATGTTTCGAGTTCCTCTCAACATTTTGGAAATCCCGCTGAAACTTTGGACATTCTGGCGAAGGGTTCCCAATCCCCGACAAGACTGGTACCCTTTCACGTCCAAATCTCTCAAACTCCGGGAGAGATTCTCAAAACCAAGGTTGACATGTTTCGAGTTCCTCTCAACATTTTGGAAATCCCGCTGAAACTTTGGACATTCTGGCGAAGGGTTCCCAATCCCCGACAAGACTGGTACCCTTTCACGTCCAAATCTCTCAAACTCCGGGAGAGATTCTCAAAACCAAGGTTGACATGTTTCGAGTTCCTCTCAACATTTTGGAAATCCCGCTGAAACTTTGGACATTCTCGCGAAGGGTTCCCAATCCCCGACAAGACTGGTACCCTTTCACATCCAAATCTCTCAAACTCCGGGAGAGATTCTCAAAACCAAGGTTGACATGTTTTGAGTTCCTCTCAACATTTTGGAAATCCCGCTGAAACTTTGGACATTCTCGCGAAGGGTTCCCAATCCCCGACAAGACTGGTACCCTTTCACGTCCAAATCTCTCAAACTCCGGGAGAGATTCTCAAAACCAAGGTTGACATATTTCGAGTTCCTCTCAACATTTTGGAAATCCCGCTGAAACTTTGGACATTCTGGCGAAGGGTTCCCAATCCCCGACAAGACTGGTACCCTTTCACGTCCAAATCTCTCAAACTCCGGGAGAGATTCTCAAAACCAAGGTTGACATGTTTCGAGTTCCTCTCAACATTTTGGAAATCCCGCTGAAACTTTGGACATTCGGGCGAAGGGTTCCCAATTCCTGACAAGACTGGTACCCTTTCACGTCCAAATCTCTCAAACTCCGGGAGAGATTCTCAAAACCAAGGTTGACATGTTTCGAGTTCCTCTCAACATTTTGGAAATCCCGCTGAAACTTTGGACATTCTCGCGAAGGGTTCCCAATCCCCGACAAGACTGGTACCCTTTCACGTCCAAATCTCTCAAACTGTGGGAGAGATTCTCAAAACCAAGGTTGACATGTTTCGAGTTCCTCTCAACATTTTGGAAATCCCGCTGAAACTTTGGACATTCTCGCGAAGGGTTCCCAATCCCCGACAAGACTGGTACCCTTTTACGTCCAAATCTCTCAAACTCCGGGAGAGATTCTCAAAACAAAGGCTGACATGTTTCGAGTTCCTCTCAAAATTTTGGAAATCCCGCTGAAACTTTGGACATTCTCGCGAAGGGTTCCCAATCCCCGACAAGACTGGTACCCTTTCACGTCCAAATCTCTCAAACTGTGGGAGAGATTCTCAAAACCAAGGCTGACATGTTTCGAGTTCCTCTCAACATTTTGGAAATCCCGCTGAAACTTTGGACATTCTCGCGAAGGGTTCCCAATCCCCGACAAGACTTGTACGCTTTCACATCCAAATCTCTCCAACTCCAGGAGAGATTCTCAAAACCACGGTTGACATGTTTCGAGTTCCTCTCAACATTTTGGAAATCCCGCTGAAACTTTGGACATTCTCGCGAAGGGTTCCCAATCCCCGACAAGACTGGTACCCTTTCATGTCCAAATGTCTCAAACTCCGGGAGAGATTCTCAAAAACAAGTTTGACATGTTTCGAATTCCTCTCAACATTTTGGAAATCCCGCTGAAACTTTGGACATTCTGGCGAAGGGTTCCCAATCCCCGACAAGACTGGTACCCTTTCACGTCCAAATCTCTCAAACTCCGGGAGAGATTCTCAAAACCAAGGTTGACATGTTTCGAGTTCCTCTCAACATTTTGGAAATCCCGCTGAAACTTTGGACATTCTCGCGAAGGGTTCCCAATCCCCGACAAGACTGGTACCTTTTCACGTCCAAATCTCTCAAACTCCGGGAGAGATTCTCAAAACCAAGGTTGACATGTTTCGAGTTCCTCTCAACATTTTGGAAATCCCGCTGAAACTTTGGACATTCTGGCGAAGGGTTCCCAATCCCCGACAAGACTGGTACCCTTTCACGTCCAAATCTCTCAAACTCCGGGACAGATTCTCAAAACCAACGTTGACATGTTTCGAGTTCCTCTCAACATTTTGGAAATCCCGCTGAAACTTTGGACATTGTCGCGAAGGGTTCCCAATCCCCGACAAGACTGGTACCCTTTCACGTCCAAATCTCTCAAACTCCGGGAGAGATTCTCAAAACCAAGCTTGACATGTTTCGAGTTCCTCTCAACATTTTGGAAATCCCGCTGAAACTTTGGACATTCTCGCGAAGGGTTCCCAATCCCCGACAAGACTGGTACCCTTTCACGTCCAAATCTCTCAAACTCCGGGAGAGATTCTCAAAACCAAGGTTGACATGTTTCGAGTTCCTCTCAACATTTTGGAAATCCCGCTGAAACTTTGGACATTCTGGCGAAGGGTTCCCAATCCCTGACAAGACTGGTACCCTTTCACGTCCAAATCTCTCAAACTCCGGGAGAAATTCTCAAAACCAAGGTTGACATGTTTCGACTTCCTCTCAACATTTTGGAAATCCCGCTGAAACTTTGGACATTCTCGCGAAGGGTTCCCAATCCCCGACAAGACTGGTACCCTTTCACGTCCAAATATCTCAAACTCCGGGAGAGATTCTCAAAACCAAGGTTGACATGTTTCGAGTTCCTCTCAACATTTTGGAAATCCCGCTGAAACTTTGGACATTCTGGCGAAGGGTTCCCAATCCCCGACAAGACTGGTACCCTTTCACGTCCAAATCTCTCAAACTCCGGGAGAGATTCTCAAAACCAAGGTTGACATGTTTCGAGTTCCTCTCAACATTTTGGAAATCCCGCTGAAACTTTGGACATTGTGGCGAAGGGTTCCCAATCCCCGACAAGACTGGTACCCTTTCACGTCCAAATCTCTCAAACTCCGGGAGAGATTCTCAATACCAAGGCTGACATGTTTCGAGTTCCTCTCAACATTTTGGAAATCCCGCTGAAACTTTGGACATTCTGGCGAAGGGTTCCCAATCCCCGACAAGACTGGTACCCTTTCACGTCCAAATCTCTCAAACTCCGGGAGAGATTCTCAAAACCAAGGTTGACATGTTTCGAGTTCCTCTCAACATTTTGGAAATCCCGCTGAAACTTTGGACATTCTCGCGAAGGGTTCCCAATCCCCGACAAGACTGGTACCCTTTCACGTCCAAATCTCTCAAACTCCGGGAGAGATTCTCAAAACCAAGGTTGACATGTTTCGAGTTCCTCTCAACATTTTGGAAATCCCGCTGAAACTTTGGACATTGTCGCGAAGGGTTCCCAATCCCCGACAAGACTGGTACCCTTTCACGTCCAAATCTCTCAAACTCCGGGAGAGATTCTCAAAACCGAGGTTGACATGTTTCGAGTTCCTCTCAACATTTTGGAAATCCCGCTGAAACTTTGGACATTCTGGCGAAGGGTTCCCAATCCCCGACAAGACTGGTACCCTTTCACGTCCAAATCTCTCAAACTCCGGGAGAGATTCTCAAAACCAAGGTTGACATGTTTCGAGTTCCTCTCAACATTTTGGAAATCCCGCTGAAACTTTGGACATTCTCGCGAAGGGTTCCCAATCTCCGACAAGACTGGTACCCTTTCACGTCCAAATCTCTCAAACTCCGGGACAGATTCTCAAAACCAACGTTGACATGTTTCGAGTTCCTCTCAACATTTTGGAAATCCCGCTGAAACTTTGGACATTGTCGCGAAGGGTTCCCAATCCCCGACAAGACTGGTACCCTTTCACGTCCAAATCTCTCAAACTCCGGGAGAGATTCTCAAAACCAAGCTTGACATGTTTCAATTCCTTTCAACATTTTGGAAATCCCGCTGAAACTTTGGACATTCTCGCAAAGGGTTCCCAATCCCCGACAAGACTGGTACCCTTTCACGTCCAAATCTCTCAAACTCCGGGAGAGATTCTCAAAACCAAGGTTGACATGTTTCGAGTTCCTCTCAACATTTTGGAAATCCCGCTGAAACTTTGGACATTCTGGCGAAGGGTTCCCAATCCCTGACAAGACTGGTACCCTTTCACGTCCAAATCTCTCAAACTCCGGGAGAAATTCTCAAAACCAAGGTTGACATGTTTCGACTTCCTCTCAACATTTTGGAAATCCCGCTGAAACTTTGGACATTCTCGCGAAGGGTTCCCAATCCCCGACAAGACTGGTACCCTTTCACGTCCAAATCTCTCAAACTCCGGGAGAGATTCTCAAAACCAAGGTTGACATGTTTCGAGTTCCTTTCAACATTTTGGAAATCCCGCTGAAACTTTGGACATTCTCGCGAAGGGTTCCCAATCCCCGACAAGACTGGTACCCTTTCACGTCCAAATCTCTCAAACTCCGGGAGAGATTCTCAAAACCAAGGTTGACATGTTTCGAGTTCCTCTCAACATTTTGGAAATCCTGCTGAAACATTGGACATTGTGGCGAAGGGTTCCCAATCCCCGACAAGACTGGTACCCTTTCACGTCCAAATCTCTCAAACTCCGGGAGAGATTCTCAATACCAAGGCTGACATGTTTCGAGTTCCTCTCAACATTTTGGAAATCCCGCTGAAACTTTGGACATTCTCGCGAAGGGTTCCCAATCCCCGACAAGACTGGTACCCTTTCACGTCCAAATCTCTCAAACTCCGGGAGAGATTCTCAAAACCAAGGTTGACATGTTTCGAGTTCCTCTCAACATTTTGGAAATCCCGCTGAAACTTTGGACATTCTCGCGAAGGGTTCCCAATCCCCGACAAGACTGGTACCCTTTCACGTCCAAATCTCTCCAACTCCGGGAGAGATTCTCAAAACCAAGGTTGACATGTTTCGAGTTCCTCTCAACATTTTGGAAATCCCGCTGAAACTTTGGACATTCTCGCGAAGGGTTCCCAATCCCCGACAAGACTGGTACCCTTTCACGTCCAAATCTCTCAAACTCCGGGAGAGATTCTCAAAACCAAGGCTGACATGTCTCGAGTTCCTCTCAACATTTTGGAAATCCCGCTGAAACTTTGGACATTCTCGCGAAGGGTTCCCAATCCCCGACAAGACTGGTACCCTTTCATGTCCAAATCTCTCAAACTCCGGGAGAGATTCTCAAAACCAAGGTTGACATGTTTTGAGTTCCTCTCAACATTTTGGAAATCCCGCTGAAACTTTGGACATTCTCGCGAAGGGTTCCCAATCCCCGACAAGACTGGTACCCTTTCATGTCCAAATCTCTCAAACTCCGGGAGAGATTCTCAAAACCAAGGTAGACATGTTTCGAGTTCCTTTCAACATTTTGGAAATCCCGCTGAAACTTTGGACATTCTCGCAAAGGGTTCCCAATCCCCAACAAGACTGGTACCCTTTCACGTCCAAATCTCTCCAACTCCGGGAGAGATTCTCAAAACCAAGGTTGACATGTTTCGAGTTCCTCTCAACATTTTGGAAATCCCGCTGAAACTTTGGACATTCTGGCGAAGGGTTCCCAATCCCCGACAAGACTGGTACCCTTTCACGTCCAAATCTCTCAAACTCCGGGAGAGATTCTCAAAACCAAGGTTGACATGTTTTGAGTTCCTCTCAACATTTTGGAAATCCCGCTGAAACTTGGGACATTCTCGTGAAGGGTTCCCAATCCCCGACAAGACTGGTACCCTTTCACGTCCAAATATCTCAAACTCCGGGAGAGATTCTCAAAACCAAGGTTGACATGTTTCGAGTTCCTCTCAACATTTTGGAAATCCCGCTGAAACTTTGGACATTCTCGCGAAGGGTTCCCAATCCCCGACAAGACTGGTACCCTTTCACGTCCAAATCTCTCAAACTCCGGGAGAGATTCTCAAAACCAAGGTTGACATGTTTCGAGTTCCTCTCAACATTTTGGAAATCCCGCTGAAACTTTGGACATTCGGGCGAAGGGTTCCCAATTCCTGACAAGACTGGTACCCTTTCACGTCCAAATCTCTCAAACTCCGGGAGAGATTCTCAAAACCAAGGTTGACATGTTTCGAGTTCCTCTCAACATTTTGGAAATCCCGCTGAAACTTTGGACATTCTTGCGAAGGGTTCCCAATCCCCGACAAGACTGGTACCCTTTCACGTCCAAATCTCTCAAACTGTGGGAGAGATTCTCAAAACCAAGGTTGACATGTTTCGAGTTCCTCTCAACATTTTGGAAATCCCGCTGAAACTTTGGACATTCTCGCGAAGGGTTCCCAATCCCCGACAAGACTGGTACCCTTTCACGTCCAAATCTCTCAAACTGTGGGAGAGATTCTCAAAACCAAGGCTGACATGTTTCGAGTTCCTCTCAACATTTTGGAAATCCCGCTGAAACTTTGGACATTCTCGCGAAGGGTTCCCAATCCCCGACAAGACTTGTACGCTTTCACATCCAAATCTCTCAAACTCCGGGAGAGATTCTCAAAACCACGGTTGACATGTTTCGAGTTCCTCTCAACATTTTGGAAATCCCGCTGAAACTTTGGACATTCTCGCGAAGGGTTCCCAATCCCCGACAAGACTGGTACCCTTTCATGTCCAAATGTCTCAAACTCCGGGAGAGATTCTCAAAACCAAGGTTGACATGTTTCGAGTTCCTCTCAACATTTTGGAAATCCCGCTGAAACTTTGGACATTCTGGCGAAGGGTTCCCAATCCCCGACAAGACTGGTACCCTTTCACGTCCAAATCTCTCAAACTCCGGGAGAGATTCTCAAAACCAAGGTTGACATGTTTCGAGTTCCTCTCAACATTTTGGAAATCCCGCTGAAACTTTGGACATTCTCGCGAAGGGTTCCCAATCCCCGACAAGACTGGTACCCTTTCACGTCCAAATCTCTCAAACTCCGGGAGAGATTCTCAAAACCAAGGTTGACATGTTTCGAGTTCCTCTCAACATTTTGGAAATCCCGCTGAAACTTTGGACATTCTGGCGAAGGGTTCCCAATCCCCGACAAGACTGATACCCTTTCACGTCCAAATCTCTCAAACTCCGGGAGAGATTCTCAAAACCAAGGTTGACATGTTTCGAGTTCCTCTCAACATTTTGGAAATCCCGCTGAAACTTTGGACATTCTCGCGAAGGGTTCCCAATCCCCGACAAGACTGGTACCCTTTCACGTCCAAATCTCTCCAACTCCGGGAGAGATTCTCAAAACCAAGGTTGACATGTTTCGAGTTCCTCTCAACATTTTGGAAATCCCGCTGAAACTTTGGACATTCTCGCGAAGGGTTCCCAATCCCCGACAAGACTGGTACCCTTTCACGTCCAAATCTCTCAAACTCCGGGAGAGATTCTCAAAAACAAGGTTGACATATTTCGAGTTCCTCTCAACATTTTGGAAATCCCGCTGAAACTTTGGACATTCTCGCGAAGGGTTCCCAATCCCCGACAAGACTGGTACCCTTTCACGTCCAAATCTCTCAAACTCCGGGAGAGATTCTCAATACCAAGGCTGACATGTTTCGAGTTCCTCTCAACATTTTGGAAATCCCGCTGAAACTTTGGACATTCTGGCGAAGGGTTCCCAATCCCCGACAAGACTGGTACCCTTTCACGTCCAAATCTCTCAAACTCCGGGAGAGATTCTCAAAACCAAGGTTGACATGTTTCGAGTTCCTCTCAACATTTTGGAAATCCCGCTGAAACTTTGGACATTCTCGCGAAGGGTTCCCAATCCCCGACAAGACTGGTACCCTTTCACGTCCAAATCTCTCAAACTCCGGGAGAGATTCTCAAAACCAAGGTTGACATGTTTCGAGTTCCTCTCAACATTTTGGAAATCCCGCTGAAACTTTGGACATTCTCGCGAAGGGTTCCCAATCCCCGACAAGACTGGTACCCTTTCACGTCCAAATCTCTCAAACTCCGGGAGAGATTCTCAAAACCAAGGCTGACATGTCTCGAGTTCCTCTCAACATTTTGGAAATCCCGCTGAAACTTTGGACATTGTGGCGAAGGGTTCCCAATCCCCGACAAGACTGGTACCCTTTCACGTCCAAATCTCTCAAACTGTGGGAGAGATTCTCAAAACCAAGGCTGACAAGTTTCGAGTTCCTCTCAACATTTTGGAAATCCCGCTGAAACTTTGGACATTCTCGCGAAGGGTTCCCAATCCCCGACAAGACTGGTACCCTTTCACATCCAAATCTCTCAAACTCCGGGAGAGATTCTCAAAACCAAGGTTGACATGTTTTGAGTTCCTCTCAACATTTTGGAAATCCCGCTGAAACTTTGGACATTCTCGCGAAGGGTTCCCAATCCCCGACAAGACTGGTACCCTTTCACGTCCAAATCTCTCAAACTCCGGGAGAGATTCTCAAAACCAAGGTAGACATGTTTCGAGTTCCTTTCAACATTTTGGAAATCCCGCTGAAACTTTGGACATTCTCGCAAAGGGTTCCCAATCCCCAACAAGACTGGTACCCTTTCACGTCCAAATCTCTCCAACTCCGGGAGAGATTCTCAAAACCAAGGTTGACATGTTTCGAGTTCCTCTCAACATTTTGGAAATCCCGCTGAAACTTTGGACATTCTGGCGAAGGGTTCCCAATCCCCGACAAGACTGGTACCCTTTCACGTCCAAATCTCTCAAACTCCGGGAGAGATTCTCAAAACCAAGGTTGACATGTTTTGAGTTCCTCTCAACATTTTGGAAATCCCGCTGAAACTTGGGACATTCTCGCGAAGGGTTCCCAATCCCCGACAAGACTGGTACCCTTTCACGTCCAAATCTCTCAAACTCCGGGAGAGATTCTCAAAACCAAGGTTGACATGTTTCGAGTTCCTCTCAACATTTTGGAAATCCCGCTGAAACTTTGGACATTCTCGCGAAGGGTTCCCAATCCCCGACAAGACTGGTACCCTTTCACGTCCAAATCTCTCAAACTCCGGGAGAGATTCTCAAAACCAAGGTTGACATGTTTCGAGTTCCTCTCAACATTTTGGAAATCCCGCTGAAACTTTGGACATTCTGGCGAAGGGTTCCCAATCCCCGACAAGACTGGTACCCTTTCACGTCCAAATCTCTCCAACTCCGGGAGAGATTCTCAAAACCAAGGTTGACATGTTTCGAGTTCCTCTCAACATTTTGGAAATCCCGCTGAAACTTTGGACATTCTGGCGAAGGGTTCCCAATCCCCGACAAGACTGGTACCCTTTCACGTCCAAATCTCTCAAACTCCGGGAGAGATTCTCAAAACCAAGGTTGACATGTTTTGAGTTCCTCTCAACATTTTGGAAATCCCGCTGAAACTTGGGACATTCTCGCGAAGGGTTCCCAATCCCCGACAAGACTGGTACCCTTTCACGTCCAAATCTCTCAAACTCCGGGAGAGATTCTCAAAACCAAGGTTGACATGTTTCGAGTTCCTCTCAACATTTTGGAAATCCCGCTGAAACTTTGGACATTCTCGCGAAGGGTTCCCAATCCCCGACAAGACTGGTACCCTTTCACGTCCAAATCTCTCAAACTCCGGGAGAGATTCTCAAAACCAAGGTTGACATGTTTTGAGTTCCTCTCAACATTTTGGAAATCCCGCTGAAACTTTGGACATTCTGGCGAAGGGTTCCCAATCCCCGACAAGACTGGTACCCTTTCACGTCCAAATCTCTCAAACTCCGGGAGAGATTCTCAAAACCAAGGTTGACATATTTCGAGTTCCTCTCAACATTTTGGAAATCCCGCTGAAACTTTGGACATTCTGGCGAAGGGTTCCCAATCCCCGACAAGACTGGTACCCTTTCACGTCCAAATCTCTCAAACTCCGGGAGAGATTCTCAAAACCAAGGTTGACATGTTTCGAGTTCCTCTCAACATTTTGGAAATCCCGCTGAAACTTTGGACATTCGGGCGAAGGGTTCCCAATTCCTGACAAGACTGGTACCCTTTCACGTCCAAATCTCTCAAACTCCGGGAGAGATTCTCAAAACCAAGGTTGACATGTTTCGAGTTCCTCTCAACATTTTGGAAATCCCGCTGAAACTTTGGACATTCTCGCGAAGGGTTCCCAATCCCCGACAAGACTGGTACCCTTTCACGTCCAAATCTCTCAAACTGTGGGAGAGATTCTCAAAACCAAGGTTGACATGTTTCGAGTTCCTCTCAACATTTTGGAAATCCCGCTGAAACTTTGGACATTCTCGCGAAGGGTTCCCAATCCCCGACAAGACTGGTACCCTTTCACGTCCAAATGTCTCAAACTCCGGGAGAGATTCTCAAAACCAAGGCTGACATGTTTCGAGTTCCTCTCAAAATTTTGGAAATCCCGCTGAAACTTTGGACATTCTCGCGAAGGGTTCCCAATCCCCGACAAGACTGGTACCCTTTCACGTCCAAATCTCTCAAACTGTGGGAGAGATTCTCAAAACCAAGGCTGACATGTTTCGAGTTCCTCTCAACATTTTGGAAATCCCGCTGAAACTTTGGACATTCTCGCGAAGGGTTCCCAATCCCCGACAAGACTTGTACGCTTTCACATCCAAATCTCTCAAACTCCAGGAGAGATTCTCAAAACCACGGTTGACATGTTTCGAGTTCCTCTCAACATTTTGGAAATCCCGCTGAAACTTTGGACATTCTCGCGAAGGGTTCCCAATCCCCGACAAGACTGGTACCCTTTCATGTCCAAATGTCTCAAACTCCGGGAGAGATTCTCAAAACCAAGTTTGACATGTTTCGAGTTCCTCTCAACATTTTGGAAATCCCGCTGAAACTTTGGACATTCTGGCGAAGGGTTCCCAATCCCCGACAAGACTGGTACCCTTTCACGTCCAAATCTCTCAAACTGTGGGAGAGATTCTCAAAACCAAGGTTGACATGTTTCGAGTTCCTCTCAACATTTTGGAAATCCCGCTGAAACTTTGGACATTCTCGCGAAGGGTTCCCAATCCCCGACAAGACTGGTACCCTTTCACGTCCAAATCTCTCAAACTCCGGGAGAGATTCTCAAAACCAAGGTTGACATGTTTCGAGTTCCTCTCAACATTTTGGAAATCCCGCTGAAACTTTGGACATTCTGGCGAAGGGTTCCCAATCCCCGACAAGACTGGTACCCTTTCACGTCCAAATCTCTCCAACTCCGGGAGAGATTCTCAAAACCAAGGTTGACATGTTTCGAGTTCCTCTCAACATTTTGGAAATCCCGCTGAAACTTTGGACATTCTCGCGAAGGGTTCCCAATCCCCGACAAGACTGGTACCCTTTCACGTCCAAATCTCTCAAACTCCGGGAGAGATTCTCAAAACCAAGGTTGACATGTTTTGAGTTCCTCTCAACATTTTGGAAATCCCGCTGAAACTTGGGACATTCTCGCGAAGGGTTCCCAATCCCCGACAAGACTGGTACCCTTTCACGTCCAAATCTCTCAAACTCCGGGAGAGATTCTCAAAACCAAGGTTGACATGTTTCGAGTTCCTCTCAACATTTTGGAAATCCCGCTGAAACTTTGGACATTCTGGCGAAGGGTTCCCAATCCCCGACAAGACTGGTACCCTTTCACGTCCAAATCTCTCAAACTCCGGGAGAGATTCTCAAAACCAAGGTTGACATATTTCGAGTTCCTCTCAACATTTTGGAAATCCCGCTGAAACTTTGGACATTCTGGCGAAGGGTTCCCAATCCCCGACAAGACTGGTACCCTTTCACGTCCAAATCTCTCAAACTCCGGGAGAGATTCTCAAAACCAAGGTTGACATGTTTCGAGTTCCTCTCAACATTTTGGAAATCCCGCTGAAACTTTGGACATTCGGGCGAAGGGTTCCCAATTCCTGACAAGACTGGTACCCTTTCACGTCCAAATCTCTCAAACTCCGGGAGAGATTCTCAAAACCAAGGTTGACATGTTTCGAGTTCCTCTCAACATTTTGGAAATCCCGCTGAAACTTTGGACATTCTCGCGAAGGGTTCCCAATCCCCGACAAGACTGGTACCCTTTCACGTCCAAATCTCTCAAACTCCGGGAGAGATTCTCAAAACCAAGGTTGACATGTTTCGAGTTCCTCTCAACATTTTGGAAATCCCGCTGAAACTTTGGACATTCTCGCGAAGGGTTCCCAATCCCCGACAAGACTGGTACCCTTTCACGTCCAAATCTCTCAAACTCCGGGAGAGATTCTCAAAACCAAGGCTGACATGTTTCGAGTTCCTCTCAAAATTTTGGAAATCCCGCTGAAACTTTGGACATTCTCGCGAAGGGTTCCCAATCCCCGACAAGACTGGTACCCTTTCACGTCCAAATCTCTCAAACTGTGGAGAGATTCTCAAAACCAAGGCTGACATGTTTCGAGTTCCTCTCAACATTTTGGAAATCCCGCTGAAACTTTGGACATTCTCGCGAAGGGTTCCCAATCCCCGACAAGACTTGTACGCTTTCACATCCAAATCTCTCAAACTCCAGGAGAGATTCTCAAAACCACGGTTGACATGTTTCGAGTTCCTCTCAACATTTTGGAAATCCCGCTGAAACTTTGGACATTCTCGCGAAGGGTTCCCAATCCCCGACAAGACTGGTACCCTTTCATGTCCAAATGTCTCAAACTCCGGGAGAGATTCTCAAAACCAAGTTTGACATGTTTCGAGTTCCTCTCAACATTTTGGAAATCCCGCTGAAACTTTGGACATTCTGGCGAAGGGTTCCCAATCCCCGACAAGACTGGTACCCTTTCACGTCCAAATCTCTCAAACTCCGGGAGAGATTCTCAAAACCAAGGTTGACATGTTTCGAGTTCCTCTCAACATTTTGGAAATCCCGCTGAAACTTTGGACATTCTCGCAAAGGGTTCCCAATCCCCAACAAGACTGGTACCCTTTCACGTCCAAATCTCTCCAACTCCGGGAGAGATTCTCAAAACCAAGGTTGACATGTTTCGAGTTCCTCTCAACATTTTGGAAATCCCGCTGAAACTTTGGACATTCTGGCGAAGGGTTCCCAATCCCCGACAAGACTGGTACCCTTTCACGTCCAAATCTCTCAAACTCCGGGAGAGATTCTCAAAACCAAGGTTGACATGTTTCGAGTTCCTCTCAACATTTTGGAAATCCCGCTGAAACTTTGGACATTCTCGCGAAGGGTTCCCAATCCCCGACAAGACTGGTACCCTTTCACGTCCAAATCTCTCAAACTCCGGGAGAGATTCTCAAAACCAAGGTTGACATGTTTCAAGTTCCTCTCAACATTTTGGAAATCCCGCTGAAACTTTGGACATTCGGGTGAAGGGTTCCCAATTCCTGACAAGACTGGTACCCTTTCACGTCCAAATCTCTCAAACTCCGGGAGAGATTCTCAAAACCAAGGTTGACATGTTTCGAGTTCCTCTCAACATTTTGGAAATCCCGCTGAAACTTTGGACATTCTCGCGAAGGGTTCCCAATCCCCGACAAGACTGGTACCCTTTCACGTCCAAATCTCTCAAACTGTGGGAGAGATTCTCAAAACCAAGGTTGACATGTTTCGAGTTCCTCTCAACATTTTGGAAATCCCGCTGAAACTTTGGACATTCTCGCGAAGGGTTCCCAATCCCCGACAAGACTGGTACCCTTTCACGTCCAAATCTCTCAAACTGTGGGAGAGATTCTCAAAACCAAGGCTGACATGTTTCGAGTTCCTCTCAACATTTTGGAAATCCCGCTGAAACTTTGGACATTCTCGCGAAGGGTTCCCAATCCCCGACAAGACTTGTACGCTTTCACATCCAAATCTCTCAAACTCCGGGAGAGATTCTCAAAACCAAGGTTGACATGTTTCGAGTTCCTCTCAACATTTTGGAAATCCCGCTGAAACTTTGGACATTCTCGCGAAGGGTTCCCAATCCCCGACAAGACTGGTACCCTTTCATGTCCAAATCTCTCAAACTCCGGGAGAGATTCTCAAAACCAAGTTTGACATGTTTCGAGTTCCTCTCAACATTTTGGAAATCCCGCTGAAACTTTGGACATTCTGGCGAAGGATTCCCAATCCCCGACAAGACTGGTACCCTTTCACGTCCAAATCTCTCAAACTCCGGGAGAGATTCTCAAAACCAAGGTTGACATGTTTCGAGTTCCTCTCAACATTTTGGAAATCCCGCTGAAACTTTGGACATTCTCGCGAAGGGTTCCCAATCCCCGACAAGACTGGTACCCTTTCACGTCCAAATCTCTCAAACTCCGGGAGAGATTCTCAAAACCAAGGTTGACATGTTTCGAGTTCCTCTCAACATTTTGGAAATCCCGCTGAAACTTTGGACATTCTGGCGAAGGGTTCCCAATCCCCGACAAGACTGGTACCCTTTCACGTCCAAATCTCTCAAACTCCGGGAGAGATTCTCAAAACCAAGGTTGACATGTTTCGAGTTCCTCTCAACATTTTGGAAATCCCGCTGAAACTTTGGACATTCTCGCGAAGGGTTCCCAATCCCCGACAAGACTGGTACCCTTTCACGTCCAAATCTCTCCAACTCCGGGAGAGATTCTCAAAACCAAGGTTGACATGTTTCGAGTTCCTCTCAACATTTTGGAAATCCCGCTGAAACTTTGGACATTGTGGCGAAGGGTTCCCAATCCCCGACAAGACTGGTACCCTTTCACGTCCAAATCTCTCCAACTCCGGGAGAGATTCTCAAAACCAAGGTTGACATGTTTCGAGTTCCTCTCAACATTTTGGAAATCCCGCTGAAACTTTGGACATTCTGGCGAAGGGTTCCCAATCCCCGACAAGACTGGTACCCTTTCACGTCCAAATCTCTCAAACTCCGGGAGAGATTCTCAAAACCAAGGTTGACATATTTCGAGTTCCTCTCAACATTTTGGAAATCCCGCTGAAACTTTGGACATTGTGGCGAAGGGTTCCCAATCCCCGACAAGACTGGTACCCTTTCACGTCCAAATCTCTCAAACTCCGGGAGAGATTCTCAATAACAAGGCTGACATGTTTCGAGTTCCTCTCAACATTTTGGAAATCCCGCTGAAACTTTAGACATTCTCGCGAAGGGTTCCCAATCCCAGACAAGACTGGTACCCTTTCACGTCCAAATCTCTCAAACTCCGGGAGAGATTCTCAAAACCAAGGTTGACATGTTTCGAGTTCCTCTCAACATTTTGGAAATCCCGCTGAAACTTTGGACATTCTCGCGAAGGGTTCCCAATCCCCGACAAGACTGGTACCCTTTCACGTCCAAATCTCTCAAACTCCGGGAGAGATTCTCAAAACCAAGGTTGACATGTTTCGAGTTCCTCTCAACATTTTGGAAATCCCGCTGAAACTTTGGACATTCTCGCGAAGGGTTCCCAATCCCCGACAAGACTGGTACCCTTTCACGTCCAAATCTCTCAAACTCCGGGAGAGATTCTCAAAACCAAGGCTGACATGTCTCGAGTTCCTCTCAACATTTTGGAAATCCCGCTGAAACTTTGGACATTGTGGCGAAGGGTTCCCAATCCCCGACAAGACTGGTACCCTTTCACGTCCAAATCTCTCAAACTGTGGGAGAGATTCTCAAAACCAAGGCTGACAAGTTTCGAGTTCCTCTCAACATTTTGGAAATCCCGCTGAAACTTTGGACATTCTGGCGAAGGGTTCCCAATCCCCGACAAGACTGGTACCCTTTCACGTCCAAATCTCTCAAACTCCGGGAGAGATTCTCAAAACCAAGGTTGACATGTTTTGAGTTCCTCTCAACATTTTGGAAATCCCGCTGAAACTTTGGACATTCTCGCGAAGGGTTCCCAATCCCCGACAAGACTGGTACCCTTTCACGTCCAAATCTCTCAAACTCCGGGAGAGATTCTCAAAACCAAGGTTGACATGTTTCGAGTTCCTTTCAACATTTTGGAAATCCCGCTGAAACTTTGGACATTCTCGCAAAGGGTTCCCAATCCCCAACAAGACTGGTACCCTTTCACGTCCAAATCTCTCCAACTCCGGGAGAGATTCTCAAAACCAAGGTTGACATGTTTCGAGTTCCTCTCAACATTTTGGAAATCCCGCTGAAACTTTGGACATTCTCGCGAAGGGTTCCCAATCCCCGACAAGACTGGTACCCTTTCACGTCCAAATCTCTCAAAATCCGGGAGAGATTCTCAAAACCAAGGTTGACATGTTTCGAGTTCCTCTCAACATTTTGGAAATCCCGCTGAAACTTGGGACATTCTCGCGAAGGGTTCCCAATCCCCGACAAGACTGGTACCCTTTCACGTCCAAATCTCTCAAACTCCGGGAGAGATTCTCAAAACCAAGGTTGACATGTTTCGAGTTCCTCTCAACATTTTGGAAATCCCGCTGAAACTTTGGACATTCTCGCGAAGGGTTCCCAATCCCCGACAAGACTGGTACCCTTTCACGTCCAAATCTCTCAAACTCCGGGAGAGATTCTCAAAACCAAGGTTGACATGTTTTGAGTTCCTCTCAACATTTTGGAAATCCCGCTGAAACTTTGGACATTCTGGCGAAGGGTTCCCAATCCCCGACAAGACTGGTACCCTTTCACGTCCAAATCTCTCAAACTCCGGGAGAGATTCTCAAAACCAAGGTTGACATATTTCGAGTTCCTCTCAACATTTTGGAAATCCCGCTGAAACTTTGGACATTCTGGCGAAGGGTTCCCAATCCCCGACAAGACTGGTACCCTTTCACGTCCAAATCTCTCAAACTCCAGGAGAGATTCTCAAAACCAAGGTTGACATGTTTCGAGTTCCTCTCAACATTTTGGAAATCCCGCTGAAACTTTGGACATTCGGGCGAAGGGTTCCCAATTCCTGACAAGACTGGTACCCTTTCACGTCCAAATCTCTCCAACTCCGGGAGAGATTCTCAAAACCAAGGTTGACATGTTTCGAGTTCCTCTCAACATTTTGGAAATCCCGCTGAAACTTTGGACATTCTCGCGAAGGGTTCCCAATCCCCGACAAGACTGGTACCCTTTCACGTCCAAATCTCTCAAACTGTGGGAGAGATTCTCAAAACCAAGGTTGACATGTTTCGAGTTCCTCTCAACATTTTGGAAATCCCGCTGAAACTTTGGACATTCTGGCGAAGGGTTCCCAATCCCCGACAAGACTGGTACCCTTTCACGTCCAAATCTCTCAAACTCCGGGAGAGATTCTCAAAACCAAGGCTGACATGTTTCGAGTTCCTCTCAAAATTTTGGAAATCCCGCTGAAACTTTGGACATTCTGGCGAAGGGTTCCCAATCCCCGACAAGACTGGTACCCTTTCACGTCCAAATCTCTCAAACTGTGGGAGAGATTCTCAAAACCAAGGCTGACATGTTTCGAGTTCCTCTCAACATTTTGGAAATCCCGCTGAAACTTTGGACATTCTCGCGAAGGGTTCCCAATCCCCGACAAGACTTGTACGCTTTCACATCCAAATCTCTCAAACTCCAGGAGAGATTCTCAAAACCACGGTTGACATGTTTCGAGTTCCTCTCAACATTTTGGAAATCCCGCTGAAACTTTGGACATTCTCGCGAAGGGTTCCCAATCCCCGACAAGACTGGTACCCTTTCATGTCCAGATGTCTCAAACTCCGGGAGAGATTCTCAAAACCAAGTTTGACATGTTTCGAGTTCCTCTCAACATTTTGGAAATCCCGCTGAAACTTTGGACATTCTGGCGAAGGGTTCCCAATCCCCGACAAGACTGGTACCCTTTCACGTCCAAATCTCTCAAACTCCGGGAGAGATTCTCAAAACCAAGGTTGACATGTTTCGAGTTCCTCTCAACATTTTGGAAATCCCGCTGAAACTTTGGACATTCTCGCGAAGGGTTCCCAATCCCCGACAAGACTGGTACCCTTTCACGTCCAAATCTCTCAAACTCCGGGAGAGATTCTCAAAACCAAGGTTGACATGTTTCGAGTTCCTCTCAACATTTTGGAAATCCCGCTGAAACTTTGGACATTCTGGCGAAGGGTTCCCAATCCCCGACAAGACTGGTACCCTTTCACGTCCAAATCTCTCAAACTCCGGGAGAGATTCTCAAAACCAAGGTTGACATGTTTCGAGTTCCTCTCAACATTTTGGAAATCCCGCTGAAACTTTGGACATTCTCGCGAAGGGTTCCCAATCCCAGACAAGACTGGTACCCTTTCACGTCCAAATCTCTCCAACTCCGGGAGAGATTCTCAAAACCAAGGTTGACATGTTTCGAGTTCCTCTCAACATTTTGGAAATCCCGCTGAAACTTTGGACATTCTGGCGAAGGGTTCCCAATCCCCGACAAGACTGGTACCCTTTCACGTCCAAATCTCTCCAACTCCGGGAGAGATTCTCAAAACCAAGGTTGACATGTTTCGAGTTCCTCTCAACATTTTGGAAATCCCGCTGAAACTTTGGACATTCTCGCGAAGGGTTCCCAATCCCCGACAAGACTGGTACCCTTTCACGTCCAAATCTCTCAAACTCCGGGAGAGATTCTCAAAACCAAGGTTGACATATTTCGAGTTCCTCTCAACATTTTGGAAATCCCGCTGAAACTTTGGACATTGTGGCGAAGGGTTCCCAATCCCCGACAAGACTGGTACCCTTTCACGTCCAAATCTCTCAAACTCCGGGAGAGATTCTCAAAACCGAGGTTGACATGTTTCGAGTTCCTCTCAACATTTTGGAAATCCCGCTGAAACTTTGGACATTCTCGCGAAGGGTTCCCAATCCCCGACAAGACTGGTACCCTTTCACGTCCAAATCTCTCAAACTCCGGGAGAGATTCTCAAAACCAAGGTTGACATGTTTCGAGTTCCTCTCAACATTTTGGAAATCCCGCTGAAACTTTGGACATTCTGGCGAAGGGTTCCCAATCCCCGACAAGACTGGTACCCTTTCACGTCCAAATCTCTCAAACTCCGGGAGAGATTCTCAAAATCAAGGTTGACATGGTTCGAGTTCCTCTCAACATTTTGGAAATCCCGCTGAAACTTGGGACATTCTCGCGAAGGGTTCCCAATCCCCGACAAGACTGGTACCCTTTCACGTCCAAATCTCTCAAACTCCGGGAGAGATTCTCAAAACCAAGGTTGACATGTTTCGAGTTCCTCTCAACATTTTGGAAATCCCGCTGAAACTTTGGACATTCTGGCGAAGGGTTCCCAATCCCCGACAAGACTGGTACCCTTTCACGTCCAAATCTCTCAAACTCCGGGAGAGATTCTCAAAACCAAGGTTGACATATTTCGAGTTCCTCTCAACATTTTGGAAATCCCGCTGAAACTTTGGACATTCTGGCGAAGGGTTCCCAATCCCCGACAAGACTGGTACCCTTTCACGTCCAAATCTCTCAAACTCCGGGAGAGATTCTCAAAACCAAGGTTGACATGTTTCGAGTTCCTCTCAACATTTTGGAAATCCCGCTGAAACTTTGGACATTCGGGCGAAGGGTTCCCAATTCCTGACAAGACTGGTACCCTTTCACGTCCAAATCTCTCAAACTCCGGGAGAGATTCTCAAAACCAAGGTTGACATGTTTCGAGTTCCTCTCAACATTTTGGAAATCCCGCTGAAACTTTGGACATTCTCGCGAAGGGTTCCCAATCCCCGACAAGACTGGTACCCTTTCACGTCCAAATCTCTCAAACTGTGGGAGAGATTCTCAAAACCAAGGTTGACATGTTTCGAGTTCCTCTCAACATTTTGGAAATCCCGCTGAAACTTTGGACATTCTGGCGAAGGGTTCCCAATCCCCGACAAGACTGGTACCCTTTCACGTCCAAATCTCTCAAACTCCGGGAGAGATTCTCAAAACCAAGGCTGACATGTTTCGAGTTCCTCTCAAAATTTTGGAAATCCCGCTGAAACTTTGGACATTCTCGCGAAGGGTTCCCAATCCCCGACAAGACTGGTACCCTTTCACGTCCAAATCTCTCAAACTGTGGGAGAGATTCTCAAAACCAAGGCTGACATGTTTCGAGTTCCTCTCAACATTTTGGAAATCCCGCTGAAACTTTGGACATTCTCGCGAAGGGTTCCCAATCCCCGACAAGACTTGTACGCTTTCACATCCAAATCTCTCAAACTCCAGGAGAGATTCTCAAAACCACGGTTGACATGTTTCGAGTTCCTCTCAACATTTTGGAAATCCCGCTGAAACTTTGGACATTCTCGCGAAGGGTTCCCAATCCCCGACAAGACTGGTACCCTTTCACGTCCAAATCTCTCAAACTCCGGGAGAGATTCTCAAAACCAAGTTTGACATGTTTCGAGTTCCTCTCAACATTTTGGAAATCCCGCTGAAACTTTGGACATTCTGGCGAAGGGTTCCCAATCCCCGACAAGACTGGTACCCTTTCACGTCCAAATCTCTCAAACTCCGGGAGAGATTCTCAAAACCAAGGTTGACATGTTTCGAGTTCCTCTCAACATTTTGGAAATCCCGCTGAAACTTTGGACATTCTCGCGAAGGGTTCCCAATCCCCGACAAGACTGGTACCCTTTCACGTCCAAATCTCTCAAACTCCGGGAGAGATTCTCAAAACCAAGGTTGACATGTTTCGAGTTCCTCTCAACATTTTGGAAATCCCGCTGAAACTTTGGACATTCTGGCGAAGGGTTCCCAATCCCCGACAAGACTGGTACCCTTTCACGTCCAAATCTCTCAAACTCCGGGAGAGATTCTCAAAACCAAGGTTGACATGTTTCGAGTTCCTCTCAACATTTTGGAAATCCCGCTGAAACTTTGGACATTCTCGCGAAGGGTTCCCAATCCCCGACAAGACTGGTACCCTTTCACGTCCAAATCTCTCAAACTCCGGGAGAGATTCTCAAAACCAAGGTTGACATGTTTCGAGTTCCTCTCAACATTTTGGAAATCCCGCTGAAACTTTGGACATTCTGGCGAAGGGTTCCCAATCCCCGACAAGACTGGTACCCTTTCACGTCCAAATCTCTCAAACTCCGGGAGAGATTCTCAAAACCAAGGTTGACATGTTTCGAGTTCCTCTCAACATTTTGGAAATCCCGCTGAAACTTTGGACATTCTCGCGAAGGGTTCCCAATCCCCGACAAGACTGGTACCCTTTCACGTCCAAATCTCTCAAACTCCGGGAGAGATTCTCAAAACCAAGGTTGACATATTTCGAGTTCCTCTCAACATTTTGGAAATCCCGCTGAAACTTTGGACATTCTCGCGAAGGGTTCCCAATCCCCGACAAGACTGGTACCCTTTCACGTCCAAATCTCTCAAACTCCGGGAGAGATTCTCAAAACCGAGGTTGACATGTTTAGAGTTCCTCTCAACATTTTGGAAATCCCGCTGAAACTTTGGACATTCTCGCGAAGGGTTCCCAATCCCCGACAAGACTGGTACCCTTTCACGTCCAAATCTCTCAAACTCCGGGAGAGATTCTCAAAACCAAGGTTGACATGTTTCGAGTTCCTCTCAACATTTTGGAAATCCCGCTGAAACTTTGGACATTCTGGCGAAGGGTTCCCAATCCCCGACAAGACTGGTACCCTTTCACGTCCAAATCTCTCAAACTCCGGGAGAGATTCTCAAAATCAAGGTTGACATGGTTCGAGTTCCTCTCAACATTTTGGAAATCCCGCTGAAACTTGGGACATTCTCGCGAAAAGTTCCCAATCCCCGACAAGACTGGTACCCTTTCACGTCCAAATCTCTCAAACTCCGGGAGAGATTCTCAAAATCAAGGTTGACATGGTTCGAGTTCCTCTCAACATTTTGGAAATCCCGCTGAAAGTTTGGACATTCTCGCGAAGGGTTCCCAATCCCCGACAAGACTGGTACCCTTTCACGTCCAAATCTCTCAAACTCCGGGAGAGATTCTCAAAACCAAGGTTCACATGTTTTGAGTTCCTCTCAACATTTTGGAAATCCCGCTGAAACTTTGGACATTGTGGCGAAGGGTTCCCAATCCCCGACAAGACTGGTACGCTTTCACGTCCAAATCTCTCAAACTCCGGGAGAGATTCTCAAAACCAAGGTTGACATGTTTCGAGTTCCTCTCAACATTTTGGAAATCCCGCTGAAACTTTGGACATTCTCGCGAAGGGTTCCCAATCCCCGACAAGACTGGTACCCTTTCACGTCCAAATCTCTCAAACTCCGGGAGAGATTCTCAAAACCAAGGTTGACATGTTTCGAGTTCCTCTCAACATTTTGGAAATCCCGCTGAAACTTTGGACATTGTGGCGAAGGGTTCCCAATCCCCGACAAGACTGGTACCCTTTCACGTCCAAATCTCTCAAACTCCGGGAGAGATTCTCAAAACCAAGGTTGACATGTTTCGAGTTCCTCTCAACATTTTGGAAATCCCGCTGAAACTTTGGACATTCTCGCGAAGGGTTCCCAATCCCCGACAAGACTGGTACCCTTTCACGTCCAAATCTCTCAAACTCCGGGAGAGATTCTCAAAACCAAGGTTGACATGTTTCGAGTTCCTCTCAACATTTTGGAAATCCCGCTGAAACTTTGGATATTCTGGCGAAGGGTTCCCAATCCCCGACAAGACTGGTACCCTTTCACGTCCAAATCTCTCAAACTCCGGGAGAGATTCTCAAAATCAAGGTTGACATGTTTCGAGTTCCTCTCAACATTTTGGAAATCCCGCTGAAACTTTGGACATTCTCGCGAAGGGTTCCCAATCCCCGACAAGACTGGTACCCTTTCACGTCCAAATCTCTCAAACTCCGGGAGAGATTCTCAAAACCAAGGTTGACATGTTTCGAGTTCCTCTCAACATTTTGGAAATCCCGCTGAAACTTTGGACATTCTCGTGAAGGGTTCCCAATCCCCGACAAGACTGGTACCCTTTCACGTCCAAATCTCTCAAACTCCGGGAGAGATTCTCAAAACCAAGGTTGACATGTTTCGAGTTCCTTTCAACGTTTTGGAAATCCCGCTGAAACTTTGGACATTGTGGCGAAGGGTTCCCAATCCCCGACAAGACTGGTACCCTTTCACGTCCAAATCTCTCAAACTCCGGGAGAGATTCTCGAAACCGAGGTTGACATGTTTCGAGTTCCTCTCAACATTTTGGAAATCCCGCTGAAACTTTGGACATTCTCGCGAAGGGTTCCCAATCCCCGACAAGACTGGTACCCTTTCACGTCCAAATCTCTCAAACTCCGGGAGAGATTCTCAAAACCAAGGTTGACATGTTTCGAGTTCCTCTCAACATTTTGGAAATCCCGCTGAAACTTTGGACATTCTCGCGAAGGGTTCCCAATCCCCGACAAGACTGGTACCCTTTCACGTCCAAATCTCTCCAACTCCGGGAGAGATTCTCAAAACCAAGGCTGACATGTTTCGAGTTCCTCTCACCATTTTGGAAATCCCGCTGAAACTTTGGACATTCTGGCGAAGGGTTCCCAATCCCCGACAAGACTGGTACCCTTTCACGTCCAAATCTCTCCAACTCCGGGAGAGATTCTCAAAACCAAGGCTGACATGTTTCGAGTTCCTCTCAACATTTTGGAAATCCCGCTGAAACTTTGGACATTCTCGCGAAGGGTTCCCAATCCCCGACAAGACTGGTACCCTTTCACATCCAAATCTCTCAAACTCCGGGAGAGATTCTCAAAACCAAGGTTGACATGTTTCGAGTTCCTCTCAACATTTTGGAAATCCCGCTGAAACTTTGGACATTCTCGCGAAGGGTTCCCAATCCCCGACAAGACTGGTACCCTTTCACGTCCAAATCTCTCCAACTCCGGGAGAGATTCTCAAAACCAAGGTTCACATGTTTTGAGTTCCTCTCAACATTTTGGAAATCCCGCTGAAACTTTGGACATTCTCGCGAAGGGTTCCCAATCCCCGACAAGACTGGTACGCTTTCACGTCCAAATCTCTCAAACTCCGGGAGAGATTCTCAAAACCAAGGTTGACATGTTTCGAGTTCCTCTCAACATTTTGGAAATCCCGCTGAAACTTTGGACATTCTGGCGAAGGGTTCCCAATCCCCGACAAGACTGGTACGCTTTCACGTCCAAATCTCTCAAACTCCGGAAGAGATTCTCAAAACCAAGGTTGACATGTTTCGAGTTCCTCTCAACATTTTGGAAATCCCGCTGAAACTTTGGACATTCTCGCGAAGGGTTCCCAATCCCCGACAAGACTGGTACCCTTTCACGTCCAAATCTCTCAAACTCCGGGAGAGATTCTCAAAACCAAGGTTGACATGTTTCGAGTTCCTCTCAACATTTTGGAAATCCCGCTGAAACTTTGGACATTCTCGCGAAGGGTTCCCAATCCCCGACAAGACTGGTACGCTTTCACGTCCAAATCTCTCAAACTCCGGAAGAGATTCTCAAAACCAAGGTTGACATGTTTCGAGTTCCTCTCAACATTTTGGAAATCCCGCTGAAACTTTGGACATTCTGGCGAAGGGTTCCCAATCCCCGACAAGACTGGTACCCTTTCACGTCCAAATCTCTCAAACTCCGGGAGAGATTCTCAAAACCAAGGCTGACATGTTTCGAGTTCCTCTCACCATTTTAGAAATCCCGCTGAAACTTTGGACATTCTGGCGAAGGGTTCCCAATCCCCGACAAGACTGGTACCCTTTCACGTCCAAATCTCTCAAACTCCGGGAGAGATTCTCAAAACCAAGGTTGACATGTTTTGAGTTCCTCTCAACATTTTGGAAATCCCGCTGAAACTTTGGACATTGTGGCGAAGGGTTCCCAATCCCCGACAAGACTGGTACCCTTTCACGTCCAAATCTCTCAAACTCCGGGAGAGATTCTCAAAACCGAGGTTGACATGTTTCGAGTTCCTCTCAACATTTTGGAAATCCCGCTGAAACTTTGGACATTCTCGCGAAGGGTTCCCAATCCCCGACAAGACTGGTACCCTTTCACGTCCAAATCTCTCAAACTCCGGGAGAGATTCTCAAAACCAAGGTTGACATGTTTCGAGTTCCTCTCAACATTTTGGAAATCCCGCTGAAACTTTGGACATTCTCGCGAAGGGTTCCCAATCCCCGACAAGACTGGTACCCTTTCACGTCCAAATCTCTCCAACTCCGGGAGAGATTCTCAAAACCAAGGTTGACATGTTTCGAGTTCCTCTCAACATTTTGGAAATCCCGCTGAAACTTTGGACATTCTGGCGAAGGGTTCCCAATCCCCGACAAGACTGGTACCCTTTCACGTCCAAATCTCTCAAACTCCGGGAGAGATTCTCAAAACCAAGGTTGACATGTTTCGAGTTCCTCTCAACATTTTGGAAATCCCGCTGAAACTTTGGACATTCTCGCGAAGGGTTCCCAATCCCCGACAAGACTGGTACCCTTTCACGTCCAAATCTCTCAAACTCCGGGAGAGATTCTCAAAACCAAGGTTGACATGTTTCGAGTTCCTCTCAACATTTTGGAAATCCCGCTGAAACTTTGGACATTGTGGCGAAGGGTTCCCAATCCCCGACAAGACTGGTACCCTTTCACGTCCAAATCTCTCAAACTCCGGGAGAGATTCTCAAAACCAAGGTTGACATGTTTCGAGTTCCTCTCAACATTTTGGAAATCCCGCTGAAACTTTGGACATTCTCGCGAAGGGTTCCCAATCCCCGACAAGACTGGTACCCTTTCACGTCCAAATCTCTCAAACTCCGGGAGAGATTCTCAAAACCAAGGTTGACATGTTTCGAGTTCCTCTCAACATTTTGGAAATCCCGCTGAAACTTTGGATATTCTGGCGAAGGGTTCCCAATCCCCGACAAGACTGGTACCCTTTCACGTCCAAATCTCTCAAACTCCGGGAGAGATTCTCAAAATCAAGGTTGACATGTTTCGAGTTCCTCTCAACATTTTGGAAATCCCGCTGAAACTTTGGACATTCTCGCGAAGGGTTCCCAATCCCCGACAAGACTGGTACCCTTTCACGTCCAAATCTCTCAAACTCCGGGAGAGATTCTCAAAACCAAGGTTGACATGTTTCGAGTTCCTCTCAACATTTTGGAAATCCCGCTGAAACTTTGGACATTCTGGCGAAGGGTTCCCAATCCCCGACAAGACTGGTACGCTTTCACGTCCAAATCTCTCAAACTCCGGGAGAGATTCTCAAAACCAAGGTTGACATGTTTCGAGTTCCTCTCAACATTTTGGAAATCCCGCTGAAACTTTGGACATTCTCGCGAAGGGTTCCCAATCCCCGACAAGACTGGTACCCTTTCACGTCCAAATCTCTCAAACTCCGGGAGAGATTCTCAAAACCAAGGTTGACATGTTTCGAGTTCCTCTCAACATTTTGGAAATCCCGCTGAAACTTTGGACATTCTCGCGAAGGGTTCCCAATCCCCGACAAGACTGGTACCCTTTCACGTCCAAATCTCTCAAACTCCGGGAGAGATTCTCAAAACCAAGGTTGACATGTTTCGAGTTCCTCTCAACATTTTGGAAATCCCGCTGAAACTTTGGACATTCTCGCGAAGGGTTCCCAATCCCCGACAAGACTGGTACCCTTTCACGTCCAAATCTCTCAAACTCCGGGAGAGATTCTCAAAACCAAGGTTGACATGTTTCGAGTTCCTTTCAACGTTTTGGAAATCCCGCTGAAACTTTGGACATTGTGGCGAAGGGTTCCCAATCCCCGACAAGACTGGTACCCTTTCACGTCCAAATCTCTCAAACTCCGGGAGAGATTCTCGAAACCGAGGTTGACATGTTTCGAGTTCCTCTCAACATTTTGGAAATCCCGCTGAAACTTTGGACATTCTCGCGAAGGGTTCCCAATCCCCGACAAGACTGGTACCCTTTCACGTCCAAATCTCTCAAACTCCGGGAGAGATTCTCAAAACCAAGGTTGACATGTTTCGAGTTCCTCTCAACATTTTGGAAATCCCGCTGAAACTTTGGACATTCTCGCGAAGGGTTCCCAATCCCCGACAAGACTGGTACCCTTTCACGTCCAAATCTCTCCAACTCCGGGAGAGATTCTCAAAACCAAGGCTGACATGTTTCGAGTTCCTCTCACCATTTTGGAAATCCCGCTGAAACTTTGGACATTCTGGCGAAGGGTTCCCAATCCCCGACAAGACTGGTACCCTTTCACGTCCAAATCTCTCCAACTCCGGGAGAGATTCTCAAAACCAAGGTTGACATGTTTCGAGTTCCTCTCAACATTTTGGAAATCCCGCTGAAACTTTGGACATTCTGGCGAAGGGTTCCCAATCCCCGACAAGACTGGTACCCTTTCACGTCCAAATCTCTCAAACTCCGGGAGAGATTCTCAAAACCAAGGTTGACATGTTTCGAGTTCCTCTCAACATTTTGGAAATCCCGCTGAAACTTTGGACATTGTGGCGAAGGGTTCCCAATCCCCGACAAGACTGGTACCCTTTCACGTCCAAATCTCTCAAACTCCGGGAGAGATTCTCAAAACCGAGGTTGACATGTTTCGAGTTCCTCTCAACATTTTGGAAATCCCGCTGAAACTTTGGACATTCTCGCGAAGGGTTCCCAATCCCCGACAAGACTGGTACCCTTTCACGTCCAAATCTCTCAAACTCCGGGAGAGATTCTCAAAACCAAGGTTGACATGTTTCGAGTTCCTCTCAACATTTTGGAAATCCCGCTGAAACTTTGGACATTCTCGCGAAGGGTTCCCAATCCCCGACAAGACTGGTACCCTTTCACGTCCAAATCTCTCCAACTCCGGGAGAGATTCTCAAAACCAAGGTTGACATGTTTCGAGTTCCTCTCAACATTTTGGAAATCCCGCTGAAACTTTGGACATTCTGGCGAAGGGTTCCCAATCCCCGACAAGACTGGTACCCTTTCACGTCCAAATCTCTCAAACTCCGGGAGAGATTCTCAAAACCAAGGTTGACATGTTTCGAGTTCCTCTCAACATTTTGGAAATCCCGCTGAAACTTTGGACATTCTGGCGAAGGGTTCCCAATCCCCGACAAGACTGGTACCCTTTCACGTCCAAATCTCTCAAACTCCGGGAGAGATTCTCAAAACCAAGGTTGACATGTTTCGAGTTCCTCTCAACATTTTGGAAATCCCGCTGAAACTTTGGACATTGTGGCGAAGGGTTCCCAATCCCCGACAAGACTGGTACCCTTTCACGTCCAAATCTCTCAAACTCCGGGAGAGATTCTCAAAACCAAGGTTGACATGTTTCGAGTTCCTCTCAACATTTTGGAAATCCCGCTGAAACTTTGGACATTCTCGCGAAGGGTTCCCAATCCCCGACAAGACTGGTACCCTTTCACGTCCAAATCTCTCAAACTCCGGGAGAGATTCTCAAAACCAAGGTTGACATGTTTCGAGTTCCTCTCAACATTTTGGAAATCCCGCTGAAACTTTGGATATTCTGGCGAAGGGTTCCCAATCCCCGACAAGACTGGTACCCTTTCACGTCCAAATCTCTCAAACTCCGGGAGAGATTCTCAAAATCAAGGTTGACATGTTTCGAGTTCCTCTCAACATTTTGGAAATCCCGCTGAAACTTTGGACATTCTCGCGAAGGGTTCCCAATCCCCGACAAGACTGGTACCCTTTCACGTCCAAATCTCTCAAACTCCGGGAGAGATTCTCAAAACCAAGGTTGACATGTTTCGAGTTCCTCTCAACATTTTGGAAATCCCGCTGAAACTTTGGACATTCTGGCGAAGGGTTCCCAATCCCCGACAAGACTGGTACGCTTTCACGTCCAAATCTCTCAAACTCCGGGAGAGATTCTCAAAACCAAGGTTGACATGTTTCGAGTTCCTCTCAACATTTTGGAAATCCCGCTGAAACTTTGGACATTCTCGCGAAGGGTTCCCAATCCCCGACAAGACTGGTACCCTTTCACGTCCAAATCTCTCAAACTCCGGGAGAGATTCTCAAAACCAAGGTTGACATGTTTCGAGTTCCTCTCAACATTTTGGAAATCCCGCTGAAACTTTGGACATTCTCGCGAAGGGTTCCCAATCCCCGACAAGACTGGTACCCTTTCACGTCCAAATCTCTCAAACTCCGGGAGAGATTCTCAAAACCAAGGTTGACATGTTTCGAGTTCCTCTCAACATTTTGGAAATCCCGCTGAAACTTTGGACATTCTCGCGAAGGGTTCCCAATCCCCGACAAGACTGGTACCCTTTCACGTCCAAATCTCTCAAACTCCGGGAGAGATTCTCAAAACCAAGGTTGACATGTTTCGAGTTCCTTTCAACGTTTTGGAAATCCCGCTGAAACTTTGGACATTGTGGCGAAGGGTTCCCAATCCCCGACAAGACTGGTACCCTTTCACGTCCAAATCTCTCAAACTCCGGGAGAGATTCTCGAAACCGAGGTTGACATGTTTCGAGTTCCTCTCAACATTTTGGAAATCCCGCTGAAACTTTGGACATTCTCGCGAAGGGTTCCCAATCCCCGACAAGACTGGTACCCTTTCACGTCCAAATCTCTCAAACTCCGGGAGAGATTCTCAAAACCAAGGTTGACATGTTTCGAGTTCCTCTCAACATTTTGGAAATCCCGCTGAAACTTTGGACATTCTCGCGAAGGGTTCCCAATCCCCGACAAGACTGGTACCCTTTCACGTCCAAATCTCTCAAACTCCGGGAGAGATTCTCAAAACCAAGGTTGACATGTTTCGAGTTCCTCTCAACATTTTGGAAATCCCGCTGAAACTTTGGACATTCTCGCGAAGGGTTCCCAATCCCCGACAAGACTGGTACCCTTTCACGTCCAAATCTCTCCAACTCCGGGAGAGATTCTCAAAACCAAGGTTCACATGTTTTGAGTTCCTCTCAACATTTTGGAAATCCCGCTGAAACTTTGGACATTCTCGCGAAGGGTTCCCAATCCCCGACAAGACTGGTACGCTTTCACGTCCAAATCTCTCAAACTCCGGAAGAGATTCTCAAAACCAAGGTTGACATGTTTCGAGTTCCTCTCAACATTTTGGAAATCCCGCTGAAACTTTGGACATTCTGGCGAAGGGTTCCCAATCCCCGACAAGACTGGTACCCTTTCACGTCCAAATCTCTCAAACTCCGGGAGAGATTCTCAAAACCAAGGCTGACATGTTTCGAGTTCCTCTCACCATTTTAGAAATCCCGCTGAAACTTTGGACATTCTGGCGAAGGGTTCCCAATCCCCGACAAGACTGGTACCCTTTCACGTCCAAATCTCTCAAACTCCGGGAGAGATTCTCAAAACCAAGGTTGACATGTTTCGAGTTCCTCTCAACATTTTGGAAATCCCGCTGAAACTTTGGACATTGTGGCGAAGGGTTCCCAATCCCCGACAAGACTGGTACCCTTTCACGTCCAAATCTCTCAAACTCCGGGAGAGATTCTCAAAACCAAGGTTGACATGTTTCGAGTTCCTCTCAACATTTTGGAAATCCCGCTGAAACTTTGGACATTCTCGCGAAGGGTTCCCAATCCCCGACAAGACTGGTACCCTTTCACGTCCAAATCTCTCAAACTCCGGGAGAGATTCTCAAAACCAAGGTTGACATGTTTCGAGTTCCTCTCAACATTTTGGAAATCCCGCTGAAACTTTGGACATTCTCGCGAAGGGTTCCCAATCCCCGACAAGACTGGTACCCTTTCACGTCCAAATCTCTCCAACTCCGGGAGAGATTCTCAAAACCAAGGTTGACATGTTTCGAGTTCCTCTCAACATTTTGGAAATCCCGCTGAAACTTTGGACATTCTGGCGAAGGGTTCCCAATCCCCGACAAGACTGGTACCCTTTCACGTCCAAATCTCTCAAACTCCGGGAGAGATTCTCAAAACCAAGGTTGACATGTTTCGAGTTCCTCTCAACATTTTGGAAATCCCGCTGAAACTTTGGACATTCTGGCGAAGGGTTCCCAATCCCCGACAAGACTGGTACCCTTTCACGTCCAAATCTCTCAAACTCCGGGAGAGATTCTCAAAACCAAGGTTGACATGTTTCGAGTTCCTCTCAACATTTTGGAAATCCCGCTGAAACTTTGGACATTGTGGCGAAGGGTTCCCAATCCCCGACAAGACTGGTACCCTTTCACGTCCAAATCTCTCAAACTCCGGGAGAGATTCTCAAAACCGAGGTTGACATGTTTAGAGTTCCTCTCAACATTTTGGAAATCCCGCTGAAACTTTGGACATTCTCGCGAAGGGTTCCCAATCCCCGACAAGACTGGTACCCTTTCACGTCCAAATCTCTCAAACTCCGGGAGAGATTCTCAAAACCAAGGTTGACATGTTTCGAGTTCCTCTCAACATTTTGGAAATCCCGCTGAAACTTTGGACATTGTGGCGAAGGGTTCCCAATCCCCGACAAGACTGGTACCCTTTCACGTCCAAATCTCTCAAACTCCGGGAGAGATTCTCAAAACCAAGGTTGACATGTTTCGAGTTCCTCTCAACATTTTGGAAATCCCGCTGAAACTTTGGACATTCTGGCGAAGGGTTCCCAATCCCCGACAAGACTGGTACCCTTTCACGTCCAAATCTCTCAAACTCCGGGAGAGATTCTCAAAACCAAGGTTGACATGTTTCGAGTTCCTCTCAACATTTTGGAAATCCCGCTGAAACTTTGGACATTCTGGCGAAGGGTTCCCAATCCCCGACAAGACTGGTACCCTTTCACGTCCAAATCTCTCAAACTCCGGGAGAGATTCTCAAAACCAAGGTTGACATGTTTCGAGTTCCTCTCAACATTTTGGAAATCCCGCTGAAACTTTGGACATTCTGGCGAAGGGTTCCCAATCCCCGACAAGACTGGTACCCTTTCACGTCCAAATCTCTCAAACTCCGGGAGAGATTCTCAAAACCAAGGTTGACATGTTTCGAGTTCCTTTCAACATTTTGGAAATCCCGCTGAAACTTTGGACATTCTCGCGAAGGGTTCCCAATCCCCGACAAGACTGGTACCCTTTCACGTCCAAATCTCTCAAACTCCGGGAGAGATTCTCAAAATCAAGGTTGACATGTTTCGAGTTCCTCTCAACATTTTGGAAATCCCGCTGAAACTTTGGACATTCTCGCGAAGGGTTCCCAATCCCCGACAAGACTGGTACCCTTTCACGTCCAAATCTCTCAAACTCCGGGAGAGATTCTCAAAACCAAGGTTCACATGTTTTGAGTTCCTCTCAACATTTTGGAAATCCCGCTGAAACTTTGGACATTCTGGCGAAGGGTTCCCAATCCCCGACAAGACTGGTACCCTTTCACGTCCAAATCTCTCAAACTCCGGGAGAGATTCTCAAAACCAAGGTTGACATGTTTCGAGTTCCTCTCAACATTTTGGAAATCCCGCTGAAACTTTGGACATTCTGGCGAAGGGTTCCCAATCCCCGACAAGACTGGTACCCTTTCACGTCCAAATCTCTCCAACTCCGGGAGAGATTCTCAAAACCAAGGTTGACATGTTTTGAGTTTCTTTAAACATTTTGGAAATCCCTCTGAAACTTGGGACATTCTCGCGAAAAGTTCCCAATCCCCGACAAGACTGGTACCCTTTCACGTCCAAATCTCTCAAACTCCGGGAGAGATTCTCAAAATCAAGGTTGACATGGTTCGAGTTCCTCTCAACATTTTGGAAATCCCGCTGAAACTTTGGACATTCTCGCGAAGGGTTCCCAATCCCCGACAAGACTGGTACACTTTCACGTCCAAATCTCTCAAACTCCGGGAGAGATTCTCAAAACCAAGGTTCACATGTTTTGAGTTCCTCTCAACATTTTGGAAATCCCGCTGAAACTTTGGACATTGTGGCGAAGGGTTCCCAATCCCCGACAAGACTGGTACGCTTTCACGTCCAAATCTCTCAAACTCCGGGAGAGATTCTCAAAACCAAGGTTGACATGTTTCGAGTTCCTCTCAACATTTTGGAAATCCCGCTGAAACTTTGGACATTCTCGCGAAGGGTTCCCAATCCCCGACAAGACTGGTACCCTTTCACGTCCAAATCTCTCAAACTCCGGGAGAGATTCTCAAAACCAAGGTTGACATGTTTCGAGTTCCTCTCAACATTTTGGAAATCCCGCTGAAACTTTGGACATTCTCGCGAAGGGTTCCCAATCCCCGACAAGACTGGTACCCTTTCACGTCCAAATCTCTCAAACTCCGGGAGAGATTCTCAAAACCAAGGTTGACATGTTTCGAGTTCCTCTCAACATTTTGGAAATCCCGCTGAAACTTTGGACATTCTGGCGAAGGGTTCCCAATCCCCGACAAGACTGGTACCCTTTCACGTCCAAATCTCTCAAACTCCGGGAGAGATTCTCAAAACCAAGGTTGACATGTTTCGAGTTCCTCTCAACATTTTGGAAATCCCGCTGAAACTTTGGACATTCTGGCGAAGGGTTCCCAATCCCCGACAAGACTGGTACCCTTTCACGTCCAAATCTCTCAAACTCCGGGAGAGATTCTCAAAACCAAGGTTGACATGTTTCGAGTTCCTTTCAACATTTTGGAAATCCCGCTGAAACTTTGGACATTCTCGCGAAGGGTTCCCAATCCCCGACAAGACTGGTACCCTTTCACGTCCAAATCTCTCAAACTCCGGGAGAGATTCTCAAAATCAAGGTTGACATGTTTCGAGTTCCTCTCAACATTTTGGAAATCCCGCTGAAACTTTGGACATTCTCGCGAAGGGTTCCCAATCCCCGACAAGACTGGTACCCTTTCACGTCCAAATCTCTCAAACTCCGGGAGAGATTCTCAAAACCAAGGTTGACATGTTTCGAGTTCCTCTCAACATTTTGGAAATCCCGCTGAAACTTTGGACATTCTGGCGAAGGGTTCCCAATCCCCGACAAGACTGGTACCCTTTCACGTCCAAATCTCTCAAACTCCGGGAGAGATTCTCAAAACCAAGGTTGACATGTTTTGAGTTTCTTTAAACATTTTGGAAATCCCTCTGAAACTTGGGACATTCTCGCGAAAAGTTCCCAATCCCCGACAAGACTGGTACCCTTTCACGTCCAAATCTCTCAAACTCCGGGAGAGATTCTCAAAATCAAGGTTGACATGGTTCGAGTTCCTCTCAACATTTTGGAAATCCCGCTGAAACTTTGGACATTCTCGCGAAGGGTTCCCAATCCCCGACAAGACTGGTACCCTTTCACGTCCAAATCTCTCAAACTCCGGGAGAGATTCTCAAAACCAAGGTTCACATGTTTTGAGTTCCTCTCAACATTTTGGAAATCCCGCTGAAACTTTGGACATTGTGGCGAAGGGTTCCCAATCCCCGACAAGACTGGTACGCTTTCACGTCCAAATCTCTCAAACTCCGGGAGAGATTCTCAAAACCAAGGTTGACATGTTTCGAGTTCCTCTCAACATTTTGGAAATCCCGCTGAAACTTTGGACATTCTCGCGAAGGGTTCCCAATCCCCGACAAGACTGGTACCCTTTCACGTCCAAATCTCTCAAACTCCGGGAGAGATTCTCAAAACCAAGGTTGACATGTTTCGAGTTCCTCTCAACATTTTGGAAATCCCGCTGAAACTTTGGACATTGTGGCGAAGGGTTCCCAATCCCCGACAAGACTGGTACCCTTTCACGTCCAAATCTCTCAAACTCCGGGAGAGATTCTCAAAACCAAGGTTGACATGTTTCGAGTTCCTCTCAACATTTTGGAAATCCCGCTGAAACTTTGGACATTCTCGCGAAGGGTTCCCAATCCCCGACAAGACTGGTACCCTTTCACGTCCAAATCTCTCAAACTCCGGGAGAGATTCTCAAAACCAAGGTTGACATGTTTCGAGTTACTCTCAACATTTTGGAAATCCCGCTGAAACTTTGGACATTCTGGCGAAGGGTTCCCAATCCCCGACAAGACTGGTACCCTTTCACGTCCAAATCTCTCAAACTCCGGGAGAGATTCTCAAAACCAAGGTTGACATGTTTCGAGTTCCTCTCAACATTTTGGAAATCCCGCTGAAACTTTGGACATTCTCGCGAAGGGTTCCCAATCCCCGACAAGACTGGTACCCTTTCACGTCCAAATCTCTCAAACTCCGGGAGAGATTCTCAAAACCAAGGTTGACATGTTTCGAGTTCCTTTCAACATTTTGGAAATCCCGCTGAAACTTTGGACATTCTCGCGAAGGGTTCCCAATCCCCGACAAGACTGGTACCCTTTCACGTCCAAATCTCTCAAACTCCGGGAGAGATTCTCAAAATCAAGGTTGACATGTTTCGAGTTCCTCTCAACATTTTGGAAATCCCGCTGAAACTTTGGACATTCTCGCGAAGGGTTCCCAATCCCCGACAAGACTGGTACCCTTTCACGTCCAAATCTCTCAAACTCCGGGAGAGATTCTCAAAACCACGGTTCACATGTTTTGAGTTCCTCTCAACATTTTGGAAATCCCGCTGAAACTTTGGACATTCTGGCGAAGGGTTCCCAATCCCCGACAAGACTGGTACCCTTTCACGTCCAAATCTCTCAAACTCCGGGAGAGATTCTCAAAACCAAGGTTGACATGTTTCGAGTTCCTCTCAACATTTTGGAAATCCCGCTGAAACTTTGGACATTCTCGCGAAGGGTTCCCAATCCCCGACAAGACTGGTACCCTTTCACGTCCAAATCTCTCAAACTCCGGGAGAGATTCTCAAAACCAAGGTTGACATGTTTCGAGTTCCTCTCAACATTTTGGAAATCCCGCTGAAACTTTGGACATTCTCGCGAAGGGTTCCCAATCCCCGACAAGACTGGTACCCTTTCACGTCCAAATCTCTCAAACTCCGGGAGAGATTCTCAAAACCAAGGTTGACATGTTTCGAGTTCCTCTCAACATTTTGGAAATCCCGCTGAAACTTTGGACATTCTCGCGAAGGGTTCCCAATCCCCGACAAGACTGGTACCCTTTCACGTCCAAATCTCTCAAACTCCGGGAGAGATTCTCAAAACCAAGGTTGACATGTTTCGAGTTCCTCTCAACGTTTTGGAAATCCCGCTGAAACTTTGGACATTGTGGCGAAGGGTTCCCAATCCCCGACAAGACTGGTACCCTTTCACGTCCAAATCTCTCAAACTCCGGGAGAGATTCTCGAAACCGAGGTTGACATGTTTCGAGTTCCTCTCAACATTTTGGAAATCCCGCTGAAACTTTGGACATTCTCGCGAAGGGTTCCCAATCCCCGACAAGACTGGTACCCTTTCACGTCCAAATCTCTCAAACTCCGGGAGAGATTCTCAAAACCAAGGTTGACATGTTTCGAGTTCCTCTCAACATTTTGGAAATCCCGCTGAAACTTTGGACATTCTCGCGAAGGGTTCCCAATCCCCGACAAGACTGGTACCCTTTCACGTCCAAATCTCTCCAACTCCGGGAGAGATTCTCAAAACCAAGGCTGACATGTTTCGAGTTCCTCTCACCATTTTGGAAATCCCGCTGAAACTTTGGACATTCTGGCGAAGGGTTCCCAATCCCCGACAAGACTGGTACCCTTTCACGTCCAAATCTCTCCAACTCCGGGAGAGATTCTCAAAACCAAGGTTGACATGTTTCGAGTTCCTCTCAACATTTTGGAAATCCCGCTGAAACTTTGGACATTCTCGCGAAGGGTTCCCAATCCCCGACAAGACTGGTACCCTTTCACATCCAAATCTCTCAAACTCCGGGAGAGATTCTCAAAACCAAGGTTGACATGTTTCGAGTTCCTCTCAACATTTTGGAAATCCCGCTGAAACTTTGGACATTCTCGCGAAGGGTTCCCAATCCCCGACAAGACTGGTACCCTTTCACGTCCAAATCTCTCAAACTCCGGGAGAGATTCTCAAAACCAAGGTTCACATGTTTTGAGTTCCTCTCAACATTTTGGAAATCCCGCTGAAACTTTGGACATTCTGGCGAAGGGTTCCCAATCCCCGACAAGACTGGTACGCTTTCACGTCCAAATCTCTCAAACTCCGGGAGAGATTCTCAAAACCAAGGTTGACATGTTTCGAGTTCCTCTCAACATTTTGGAAATCCCGCTGAAACTTTGGACATTCTGGCGAAGGGTTCCCAATCCCCGACAAGACTGGTACGCTTTCACGTCCAAATCTCTCAAACTCCGGAAGAGATTCTCAAAACCAAGGTTGACATGTTTCGAGTTCCTCTCAACATTTTGGAAATCCCGCTGAAACTTTGGACATTCTCGCGAAGGGTTCCCAATCCCCGACAAGACTGGTACCCTTTCACGTCCAAATCTCTCAAACTCCGGGAGAGATTCTCAAAACCAAGGTTGACATGTTTCGAGTTCCTCTCAACATTTTGGAAATCCCGCTGAAACTTTGGACATTCTCGTGAAGGGTTCCCAATCCCCGACAAGACTGGTACGCTTTCACGTCCAAATCTCTCAAACTCCGGAAGAGATTCTCAAAACCAAGGTTGACATGTTTCGAGTTCCTCTCAACATTTTGGAAATCCCGCTGAAACTTTGGACATTCTGGCGAAGGGTTCCCAATCCCCGACAAGACTGGTACCCTTTCACGTCCAAATCTCTCAAACTCCGGGAGAGATTCTCAAAACCAAGGCTGACATGTTTCGAGTTCCTCTCACCATTTTAGAAATCCCGCTGAAACTTTGGACATTCTGGCGAAGGGTTCCCAATCCCCGACAAGACTGGTACCCTTTCACGTCCAAATCTCTCAAACTCCGGGAGAGATTCTCAAAACCAAGGTTGACATGTTTCGAGTTCCTCTCAACATTTTGGAAATCCCGCTGAAACTTTGGACATTGTGGCGAAGGGTTCCCAATCCCCGACAAGACTGGTACCCTTTCACGTCCAAATCTCTCAAACTCCGGGAGAGATTCTCAAAACCGAGGTTGACATGTTTCGAGTTCCTCTCAACATTTTGGAAATCCCGCTGAAACTTTGGACATTCTCGCGAAGGGTTCCCAATCCCCGACAAGACTGGTACCCTTTCACGTCCAAATCTCTCAAACTCCGGGAGAGATTCTCAAAACCAAGGTTGACATGTTTCGAGTTCCTCTCAACATTTTGGAAATCCCGCTGAAACTTTGGACATTCTCGCGAAGGGTTCCCAATCCCCGACAAGACTGGTACCCTTTCACGTCCAAATCTCTCAAACTCCGGGAGAGATTCTCAAAACCAAGGTTGACATGTTTCGAGTTCCTCTCACCATTTTGGAAATCCCGCTGAAACTTTGGACATTCTGGCGAAGGGTTCCCAATCCCCGACAAGACTGGTACCCTTTCACGTCCAAATCTCTCCAACTCCGGGAGAGATTCTCAAAACCAAGGTTGACATGTTTCGAGTTCCTCTCAACATTTTGGAAATCCCGCTGAAACTTTGGACATTGTGGCGAAGGGTTCCCAATCCCCGACAAGACTGGTACCCTTTCACGTCCAAATCTCTCAAACTCCGGGAGAGATTCTCAAAACCGAGGTTGACATGTTTCGAGTTCCTCTCAACATTTTGGAAATCCCGCTGAAACTTTGGACATTCTCGCGAAGGGTTCCCAATCCCCGACAAGACTGGTACCCTTTCACGTCCAAATCTCTCAAACTCCGGGAGAGATTCTCAAAACCAAGGTTGACATGTTTCGAGTTCCTCTCAACATTTTGGAAATCCCGCTGAAACTTTGGACATTCTCGCGAAGGGTTCCCAATCCCCGACAAGACTGGTACCCTTTCACGTCCAAATCTCTCAAACTCCGGGAGAGATTCTCAAAACCAAGGCTGACATGTTTCGAGTTCCTCTCACCATTTTGGAAATCCCGCTGAAACTTTGGACATTCTGGCGAAGGGTTCCCAATCCCCGACAAGACTGGTACCCTTTCACGTCCAAATCTCTCAAACTCCGGGAGAGATTCTCAAAACCAAGGTTGACATGTTTCGAGTTCCTCTCAACATTTTGGAAATCCCGCTGAAACTTTGGACATTCTCGCGAAGGGTTCCCAATCCCTGACAAGACTGGTACCCTTTCACGTCCAAATCTCTCAAACTCCGGGAGAGATTCTCAAAACCAAGGTTGACATGTTTCGAGTTCCTCTCAACATTTTGGAAATCCCGCTGAAACTGTGGACATTCTCGCGAAGGGTTCCCAATCCCCGACAAGACTGGTACCCTTTCACGTCCAAATCTCTCCAACTCCGGGAGAGATTCTCAAAACCAAGGTTCACATGTTTTGAGTTCCTCTCAACATTTTGGAAATCCCGCTGAAACTGTGGACATTCTCGCGAAGGGTTCCCAATCCCCGACAAGACTGGTATGCTTTCACGTCCAAATCTCTCAAACTCCGGAAGAGATTCTCAAAACCAAGGTTGACATGTTTCGAGTTCCTCTCAACATTTTGGAAATCCCGCTGAAACTTTGGACATTCTCGCGAAGGGTTCCCAATCCCCGACAAGACTGGTACCCTTTCACGTCCAAATCTCTCAAACTCCGGGAGAGATTCTCAAAACCAAGGTTGACATGTTTCGAGTTCCTCTCAACATTTTGGAAATCCCGCTGAAACTTTGGACATTGTGGCGAAGGGTTCCCAATCCCCGACAAGACTGGTACCCTTTCACGTCCAAATCTCTCCAACTCCGGGAGAGATTCTCAAAACCAAGGTTGACATGTTTCGAGTTCCTCTCAACATTTTGGAAATCCCGCTGAAACTTTGGACATTCTGGCGAAGGGTTCCCAATCCCCGACAAGACTGGTACCCTTTCACGTCCAAATCTCTCAAACTCCGGGAGAGATTCTCAAAACCAAGGTTGACATGTTTCGAGTTCCTCTCAACATTTTGGAAATCCCGCTGAAACTTTGGACATTCTCGCGAAGGGTTCCCAATCCCCGACAAGACTGGTACCCTTTCACGTCCAAATCTCTCAAACTCCGGGAGAGATTCTCAAAACCGAGGTTGACATGTTTCGAGTTCCTCTCAACATTTTGGAAATCCCGCTGAAACTTTGGACATTCTGGCGAAGGGTTCCCAATCCCCGACAAGACTGGTACCCTTTCACGTCCAAATCTCTCAAACTCCGGGAGAGATTCTCAAAACCAAGGTTGACATGTTTCGAGTTCCTCTCAACATTTTGGAAATCCCGCTGAAACTTTGGACATTCTCGCGAAGGGTTCCCAATCCCCGACAAGACTGGTACCCTTTCACGTCCAAATCTCTCAAACTCCGGGAGAGATTCTCAAAACCAAGGCTGACATGTTTCGAGTTCCTCTCACCATTTTGGAAATCCCGCTGAAACTTTGGACATTCTGGCGAAGGGTTCCCAATCCCCGACAAGACTGGTACCCTTTCACGTCCAAATCTCTCAAACTCCGGGAGAGATTCTCAAAACCAAGGTTGACATGTTTCGAGTTCCTCTCAACATTTTGGAAATCCTGCTGAAACTTTGGACATTCTCGCGAAGGGTTCCCAATCCCCGACAAGACTGGTACCCTTTCACATCCAAATCTCTCAAACTCCGGGAGAGATTCTCAAAACCGAGGTTAACATGTTTCGAGTTCCTCTCAACATTTTGGAAATCCCGCTGAAACTTTGGACATTCTCGCGAAGGGTTCCCAATCCCCGACAAGACTGGTACCCTTTCACGTCCAAATCTCTCCAACTCCGGGAGAGATTCTCAAAACCAAGGTTCACATGTTTCGAGTTCCTCTCAACATTTTGGAAATCCCGCTGAAACTTTGGACATTCTCGCGAAGGGTTCCCAATCCCCGACAAGACTGGTACCCTTTCACGTCCAAATCTCTCAAACTCCGGGAGAGATTCTCAAAACCAAGGTTGACATGTTTCGAGTTCCTTTCAACATTTTGGAAATCCCGCTGAAACTTTGGACATTCTCGCGAAGGGTTCCCAATCCCCGACAAGACTGGTACCCTTTCACGTCCAAATCTCTCAAACTCCGGGAGAGATTCTCAAAACCAAGGTTGACATGTTTCGAGTTCCTCTCAACATTTTGGAAATCCCGCTGAAACTGTGGACATTCTCGCGAAGGGTTCCCAATCCCCGACAAGACTGGTACCCTTTCACGTCCAAATCTCTCAAACTCCGGGAGAGATTCTCAAAACCAAGGTTGACATGTTTCGAGTTCCTCTCAACATTTTGGAAATCCCGCTGAAACTTTGGACATTCTCGCGAAGGGTTCCCAATCCCCGACAAGACTGGTACCCTTTCACGTCCAAATCTCTCAAACTCCGGGAGAGATTCTCAAAACCAAGGTTGACATGTTTCGAGTTCCTCTCAACATTTTGGAAATCCTGCTGAAACTTTGGACATTCTCGCGAAGGGTTCCCAATCCCCGACAAGACTGGTACCCTTTCACGTCCAAATCTCTCAAACTCCGGGAGAGATTCTCAAAACCAAGGTTGACATGTTTCGAGTTCCTTTCAACATTTTGGAAATCCCGCTGAAACTTTGGACATTCTCGCGAAGGGTTCCCAATCCCCGACAAGACTGGTACCCTTTCACGTCCAAATCTCTCAAACTCCGGGAGAGATTCTCAAAACCAAGGTTGACATGTTTCGAGTTCCTCTCAACATTTTGGAAATCCCGCTGAAACTATGGACATTCTCGCGAAGGGTTCCCAATCCCCGACAAGACTGGTACCCTTTCACGTCCAAATCTCTCAAACTCCGGGAGAGATTCTCAAAACCAAGGTTGACATGTTTCGAGTTCCTCTCAACATTTTGGAAATCCCGCTGAAACTGTGGACATTCTCGCGAAGGGTTCCCAATCCCCGACAAGACTGGTACCCTTTCACGTCCAAATCTCTCAAACTCTGGGAGAGATTCTCAAAACCAAGGGTGACATGTTTCGAGTTCCTCTCAACATTTTGGAAATCCCGCTGAAACTTTGGATATTCTGGCGAAGGGTTCCCAATCCCCGACAAGACTGGTACCCTTTCACGTCCAAATCTCTCCAACTCCGGGAGAGATTCTCAAAACCAAGGTTGACATGTTTCGAGTTCCTTTCAACATTTTGGAAATCCCGCTGAAACTTTGGACATTCTCGCGAAGGGTTCCCAATCCCCGACAAGACTGGTACCCTTTCACGTCCAAATCTCTCAAACTCCGGGAGAGATTCTCAAAACCAAGGTTGACATGTTTCGAGTTCCTCTCAACATTTTGGAAATCCCGCTGAAACTTTGGACATTCTGGCGAAGGGTTCCCAATCCCCGACAAGACTGGTACCCTTTCACGTCCAAATCTCTCAAACTCCGGGAGAGATTCTCAAAACCAAGGTTGACATGTTTCGAGTTCCTCTCAACATTTTGGAAATCCCGCTGAAACTTTGGACATTCTCGCGAAGGGTTCCCAATCCCCGACAAGACTGGTACCCTTTCACGTCCAAATCTCTCAAACTCCGGGAGAGATTCTCAAAACCGAGGTTGACATGTTTCGAGTTCCTCTCAACATTTTGGAAATCCCGCTGAAACTTTGGACATTCTCGCGAAGGGTTCCCAATCCCCGACAAGACTGGTACCCTTTCACGTCCAAATCTCTCAAACTCCGGGAGAGATTCTCAAAACCAAGGCTGACATGTTTCGAGTTCCTCTCACCATTTTGGAAATCCCGCTGAAACTTTGGACATTCTGGCGAAGGGTTCCCAATCCCCGACAAGACTGGTACCCTTTCACGTCCAAATCTCTCAAACTCCGGGAGAGATTCTCAAAACCAAGGTTGACATGTTTCGAGTTCCTCTCAACATTTTGGAAATCCTGCTGAAACTTTGGACATTCTCGCGAAGGGTTCCCAATCCCCGACAAGACTGGTACCCTTTCACATCCAAATCTCTCAAACTCCGGGAGAGATTCTCAAAACCGAGGTTGACATGTTTCGAGTTCCTCTCAACATTTTGGAAATCCTGCTGAAACTTTGGACATTCTGGCGAAGGGTTCCCAATCCCCGACAAGACTGGTACCCTTTCACGTCCAAATCTCTCAAACTCCGGGAGAGATTCTCAAAACCAAGGTTGACATGTTTCGAGTTCCTTTCAACATTTTGGAAATCCCGCTGAAACTTTGGACATTCTCGCGAAGGGTTCCCAATCCCCGACAAGACTGGTACCCTTTCACGTCCAAATCTCTCAAACTCCGGGAGAGATTCTCAAAACCAAGGTTGACATGTTTCGAGTTCCTCTCAACATTTTGGAAATCCCGCTGAAACTTTGGACATTCTGGCGAAGGGTTCCCAATCCCCGACAAGACTGGTACCCTTTCACGTCCAAATCTCTCCAACTCCGGGAGAGATTCTCAAAACCAAGGTTGACATGTTTCGAGTTCCTCTCAACATTTTGGAAATCCCGCTGAAACTTTGGACATTCTCGCGAAGGGTTCCCAATCCCCGACAAGACTGGTACCCTTTCACGTCCAAATCTCTCAAACTCCGGGAGAGATTCTCAAAACCGAGGTTGACATGTTTCGAGTTCCTCTCAACATTTTGGAAATCCCGCTGAAACTTTGGACATTCTCGCGAAGGGTTCCCAATCCCCGACAAGACTGGTACCCTTTCACGTCCAAATCTCTCAAACTCCGGGAGAGATTCTCAAAACCAAGGTTGACATGTTTCGAGTTCCTCTCAACATTTTGGAAATCCCGCTGAAACTTTGGACATTCTCGCGAAGGGTTCCCAATCCCCGACAAGACTGGTACCCTTTCACGTCCAAATCTCTCAAACTCCGGGAGAGATTCTCAAAACCAAGGCTGACATGTTTCGAGTTCCTCTCACCATTTTGGAAATCCCGCTGAAACTTTGGACATTCTGGCGAAGGGTTCCCAATCCCCGACAAGACTGGTACCCTTTCACGTCCAAATCTCTCAAACTCCGGGAGAGATTCTCAAAACCAAGGTTGACATGTTTCGAGTTCCTCTCAACATTTTGGAAATCCTGCTGAAACTTTGGACATTCTCGCGAAGGGTTCCCAATCCCCGACAAGACTGGTACCCTTTCACGTCCAAATCTCTCAAACTCCGGGAGAGATTCTCAAAACCAAGGGTGACATGTTTCGAGTTCCTCTCAACATTTTGGAAATCCCGCTGAAACTTTGGACATTCTCGCGAAGGGTTCCCAATCCCCGACAACACTGGTACCCTTTCACGTCCAAATCTCTCAAACTCCGGGAGAGATTCTCAAAACCAAGGTTGACATGTTTTGAGTTCCTCTCAACATTTTAGAAATCCTGCTGAAACTTGGGACATTCTCGCGAAGGGTTCCCAATCCCCGACAAGACTGGTACCCTTTCACGTCCAAATCTCTCAAACTCCGGGAGAGATTCTCAAAACCAAGGTTGACATGTTTCGAGTTCCTTTCAACATTTTGGAAATCCCGCTGAAACTTTGGACATTCTGGCGAAGGGTTCCCAATCCCCGACAAGACTGGTACCCTTTCACGTCCAAATCTCTCAAACTCCGGGAGAGATTCTCAAAACCAAGGTTGACATGTTTCGAGTTCCTTTCAACATTTTGGAAATCCCGCTGAAACTTTGGACATTCTCGCGAAGGGTTCCCAATCCCCGACAAGACTGGTACCCTTTCACGTCCAAATCTCTCAAACTCCGGGAGAGATTCTCAAAACCAAGGTTGACATGTTTCGAGTTCCTTTCAACATTTTGGAAATCCCGCTGAAACTTTGGACATTCTCGCGAAGGGTTCACGATCCCCGACAAGACTGGTACCCTTTCACATCCAAATCTCTCGAACTCCGGGAGAGATTCTCAAAACCAAGGTTGACATGTTTCGAGTTCCTTTCAACATTTTGGAAATCCCGCTGAAACTTTGGACATTCTCGCGAAGGGTTCCCAATCCCCGACAAGACTGGTACCCTTTCACGTCCAAATCTCTCAAACTCCGGGAGAGATTCTCAAAACCAAGGTTGACATGTTTCGAGTTCCTCTCAACATTTTGGAAATCCCGCTGAAACTGTGGACATTCTCGCGAAGGGTTCCCAATCCCCGACAAGACTGGTACCCTTTCACGTCCAAATCTCTCCAACTCCGGGAGAGATTCTCAAAACCAAGGTTGACATGTTTCGAGTTCCTCTCAACATTTTGGAAATCCCGCTGAAACTTTGGACATTCTGGCGAAGGGTTCCCAATCCCCGACAAGACTGGTACCCTTTCACGTCCAAATCTCTCCAACTCCGGGAGAGATTCTCAAAACCAAGGTTGACATGTTTCGAGTTCCTCTCAACATTTTGGAAATCCCGCTGAAACTTTGGACATTCTCGCGAAGGGTTCCCAATCCCCGACAAGACTGGTACCCTTTCACGTCCAAATCTCTCCAACTCCGGGAGAGATTCTCAAAACCAAGCTTGACATGTTTCGAGTTCCTCTCAACATTTTGGAAATCCCGCTGAAACTTTGGACGTTCTCGCGAAGGGTTCCCAATCCCCGACAAGACTGGTACCCTTTCACGTCCAAATCTCTCAAACTCCGGGAGAGATTCTCAAAACCAAGGTTGACATGTTTCGAGTTCCTCTCAACATTTTGGAAATCCCGCTGAAACTTTGGACATTCTCGCGAAGGGTTCCCAATCCCCGACAAGACTGGTACCCTTTCACGTCCAAATCTCTCAAACTCCGGGAGAGATTCTCAAAACCAAGGTTGACATGTTTCGAGTTCCTCTCAACATTTTGGAAACCCCGCTGAAACTTTGGACATTCTGGCGAAGGGTTCCCAATCCCCGACAAGACTGGTACCCTTTCACGTCCAAATCTCTCAAACTCCGGGAGAGATTCTCAAAACCAAGGTTGACATGATTCGAGTTCCTCTCAACGTTTTGGAAATCCCGCTGAAACTTTGGACATTCTCGCGAAGGGTTCCCAATCCCCGACAAGACTGGTACCCTTTCACGTCCAAATCTCTCAAACTCCGGGAGAGATTCTCAAAACCAAGGTTGACATGTTTCGAGTTCCTCTCAACATTTTGGAAATCCTGCTGAAACTTTGGACATTCTCACGAAGGGTTCCCAATCCCCGACAAGACTGATACCCTTTCACGTCCAAATCTCTCAAACTCCGGGAGAGATTCTCAAAACCAAGGTTGACATGTTTCGAGTTCCTTTCAACATTTTGGAAATCCCGCTGAAACTTTGGACATTCTCGCGAAGGGTTCCCAATCCCCGACAAGACTGGTACCCTTTCACGTCCAAATGTCTCAAACTCCGGGAGAGATTCTCAAAACCAATGTTCACATGTTTCGAGTTCCTTTCAACATTTTGGAAATCCCGCTGAAACTATGGACATTCTCGCGAAGGGTTCCCAATCCCCGACAAGACTGGTACCCTTTCACGTCCAAATCTCTCAAAATCCGGGAGAGATTCTCAAAACCAAGGTTGACATGTTTCGAGTTCCTCTCAACATTTTGGAAATCCCGCTGAAACTTTGGACATTCTCGCGAAGGGTTCCCAATCCCCGACAAGACTGGTACCCTTTCACGTCCAAATCTCTCAAAATCCGGGAGAGATTCTCAAAACCAAGGTTGACATGTTTCGAGTTCCTCTCAACATTTTGGAAATCCCGCTGAAACTTTGGATATTCTGGCGAAGGGTTCCCAATCCCCGACAAGACTGGTACCCTTTCACGTCCAAATCTCTCAAACTCCGGGAGAGATTCTCAAAACCAAGGTTGACATGTTTTGAGTTCCTCTCAACATTTTAGAAATCCTGCTGAAACTTGGGACATTCTCGCGAAGGGTTCCCAATCCCCGACAAGACTGGTACCCTTTCACGTCCAAATCTCTCAAACTCCGGGAGAGATTCTCAAAACCAAGGTTGACATGTTTCGAGTTCCTTTCAACATTTTGGAAATCCCGCTGAAACTTTGGACATTCTCGCGAAGGGTTCCCGATCCCCGACAAGACTGGTACCCTTTCACGTCCAAATCTCTCAAACTCCGGGAGAGATTCTCAAAACCAAGGTTGACATGTTTCGAGTTCCTTTCAACATTTTGGAAATCCCGCTGAAACTTTGGACATTCTGGCGAAGGGTTCCCAATCCCCGACAAGACTGGTACCCTTTCACGTCCAAATCTCTCAAACTCCGGGAGAGATTCTCAAAACCAAGGTTGACATGTTTCGAGTTGCTTTCAACATTTTGGAAATCCCGCTGAAACTTTGGACATTCTCGCGAAGGGTTCCCGATCCCCGACAAGACTGGTACCCTTTCACGTCCAAATCTCTCAAACTCCGGGAGAGATTCTCAAAACCAAGGTTGACATGTTTCGAGTTCCTTTCAACATTTTGGAAATCCCGCTGAAACTTTGGACATTCTCGCGAAGGGTTCCCAATCCCCGACAAGACTGGTACCCTTTCACGTCCAAATCTCTCAAACTCCGGGAGAGATTCTCAAAACCAAGGTTGACATGTTTCGAGTTCCTCTCAACATTTTGGAAATCCCGCTGAAACTGTGGACATTCTCGCGAAGGGTTCCCAATCCCCGACAAGACTGGTACCCTTTCACGTCCAAATCTCTCCAACTCCGGGAGAGATTCTCAAAACCAAGGTTGACATGTTTCGAGTTCCTCTCAACATTTTGGAAATCCCGCTGAAACTTTGGATATTCTGGCGAAGGGTTCCCAATCCCCGACAAGACTGGTACCCTTTCACGTCCAAATCTCTCAAACTCCGGGAGAGATTCTCAAAACCAAGGTTGACATGTTTTGAGTTCCTCTCAACATTTTGGAAATCCCGCTGAAACTTTGGACATTCTCGCGAAGGGTTCCCAATCCCCGACAAGACTGGTACCCTTTCACGTCCAAATCTCTCAAACTCCGGGAGAGATTCTCAAAACCAAGGTTGACATGTTTCGAGTTCCTCTCAACATTTTGGAAATCCCGCTGAAACTTGGGACATTCTCGCGAAGGGTTCCCGATCCCCGACAAGACTGGTACCCTTTCACGTCCAAATCTCTCAAACTCCGGGAGAGATTCTCAAAACCAAGGTTGACATGTTTCGAGTTCCTTTCAACATTTTGGAAATCCCGCTGAAACTTTGGACATTCTGGCGAAGGGTTCCCAATCCCCGACAAGACTGGTACCCTTTCACGTCCAAATCTCTCAAACTCCGGGAGAGATTCTCAAAACCAAGGTTGACATGTTTCGAGTTGCTTTCAACATTTTGGAAATCCCGCTGAAACTTTGGACATTCTCGCGAAGGGTTCCCGATCCCCGACAAGACTGGTACCCTTTCACGTCCAAATCTCTCAAACTCCGGGAGAGATTCTCAAAACCAAGGTTGACATGTTTCGAGTTCCTTTCAACATTTTGGAAATCCCGCTGAAACTTTGGACATTCTCGCGAAGGGTTCCCAATCCCCGACAAGACTGGTACCCTTTCACGTCCAAATCTCTCAAACTCCGGGAGAGATTCTCAAAACCAAGGTTGACATGTTTCGAGTTCCTCTCAACATTTTGGAAATCCCGCTGAAACTGTGGACATTCTCGCGAAGGGTTCCCAATCCCCGACAAGACTGGTACCCTTTCACGTCCAAATCTCTCCAACTCCGGGAGAGATTCTCAAAACCAAGGTTGACATGTTTCGAGTTCCTCTCAACATTTTGGAAATCCCGCTGAAACTTTGGATATTCTGGCGAAGGGTTCCCAATCCCCGACAAGACTGGTACCCTTTCACGTCCAAATCTCTCAAACTCCGGGAGAGATTCTCAAAACCAAGGTTGACATGTTTTGAGTTCCTCTCAACATTTTGGAAATCCCGCTGAAACTTTGGACATTCTCGCGAAGGGTTCCCAATCCCCGACAAGACTGGTACCCTTTCACGTCCAAATCTCTCAAACTCCGGGAGAGATTCTCAAAACCAAGGTTGACATGTTTCGAGTTCCTCTCAACATTTTGGAAATCCCGCTGAAACTTGGGACATTCTCGCGAAGGGTTCCCGATCCCCGACAAGACTGGTACCCTTTCACGTCCAAATCTCTCAAACTCCGGGAGAGATTCTCAAAACCAGGGTTGACATGTTTCGAGTTCCTCTCAACATTTTGGAAATCCCGCTGAAACTTTGGACATTCTGGCGAAGGGTTCCCAATCCCCGACAAGACTGGTACCCTTTCACGTCCAAATCTCTCAAACTCCGGGAGAGATTCTCAAAACCAAGGTTGACATGTTTCGAGTTCCTTTCAACATTTTGGAAATCCCGCTGAAACTTTGGACATTCTCGCGAAGGGTTCCCGATCCCCGACAAGACTGGTACCCTTTCACGTCCAAATCTCTCAAACTCCGGGAGAGATTCTCAAAACCAAGGTTGACATGTTTCGAGTTCCTCTCAACATTTTGGAAATCCCGCTGAAACTTTGGACATTCTCGCGAAGGGTTCCCAATCCCCGACAAGACTGGTACCCTTTCACGTCCAAATCTCTCAAACTCCGGGAGAGATTCTCAAAACCAAGGTTGACATGTTTCGAGTTCCTTTCAACATTTTGGAAAACCCGCTGAAACTTTGGACATTCTGGCGAAGGGTTCCCAATCCCCGACAAGACTGGTACCCTTTCACGTCCAAATCTCTCAAACTCCGGGAGAGATTCTCAAAACCGAGGTTGACATGTTTCGAGTTCCTCTCAACATTTTGGAAATCCCGCTGAAACTTTGGACATTCTGGCGAAGGGTTCCCAATCCCCGACAAGACTGGTACCCTTTCACGTCCAAATCTCTCAAACTCCGGGAGAGATTCTCAAAACCAAGGTTGACATGTTTCGAGTTCCTCTCAACATTTTGGAAATCCCGCTGAAACTTTGGACATTCTCGCGAAGGGTTCCCAATCCCCGACAAGACTGGTACCCTTTCACGTCCAAATCTCTCAAACTCCGGGAGAGATTCTCAAAACCAAGGTTGACATGTTTCGAGTTCCTCTCAACATTTTGGAAATCCCGCTGAAACTTTGGACATTCTCGCGAAGGGTTCCCAATCCCCGACAAGACTGGTACCCTTTCACGTCCAAATCTCTCAAACTCCGGGAGAGATTCTCAAAACCAAGGTTGACACGTTTCGAGTTCCTCTCAACATTTTGGAAATCCTGCTGAAACTTTGGACATTCTCGCGAAGGGTTCCCAATCCCCGACAAGACTGGTACCCTTTCACGTCCAAATCTCTCAAACTCCGGGAGAGATTCTCAAAACCAAGGTTGACATGTTTCGAGTTCCTCTCAACATTTTGGAAATCCCGCTGAAACTTTGGACATTCTCGCGAAGGGTTCCCGATCCCCGACAAGACTGGTACCCTTTCACGTCCAAATCTCTCAAACTCCGGGAGAGATTCTCAAAACCAAGGTTGACATGTTTCGAGTTCCTCTCAACATTTTGGAAATCCCGCTGAAACTTTGGACATTCTCGCGAAGGGTTCCAAATCCCCGACAAGACTGGTACCCTTTCACGTCCAAATCTCTCAAACTCCGGGAGAGATTCTCAAAACCAAGGTTGACATGATTCGAGTTCCTCTCAACGTTTTGGAAATCCCGCTGAAACTTTGGACATTCTGGCGAAGGGTTCCCAATCCCCGACAAGACTGGTACCCTTTCACGTCCAAATCTCTCAAACTCCGGGAGAGATTCTAAAAACCAAGGTTGACATGTTTCGAGTTCCTTTCAACATTTTGGAAATCCCGCTGAAACTTTGGACATTCTCGCGAAGGGTTCCCAATCCCCGACAAGACTGGTACCCTTTCACGTCCAAATCTCTCAAACTCCGGGAGAGATTCTCAAAACCAAGGTTGACATGTTTCGAGTTCCTCTCAACATTTTGGAAATCCCGCTGAAACTTTGGACATTCTCGCGAAGGGTTCCCGATCCCCGACAAGACTGGTACCCTTTCACGTCCAAATCTCTCAAACTCCGGGAGAGATTCTCAAAACCAAGGTTGACATGTTTCGAGTTCCTTTCAACATTTTGGAAATCCCGCTGAAACTTTGGACATTCTCGCGAAGGGTTCCCGATCCCCGACAAGACTGGTACCCTTTCACGTCCAAATCTCTCAAACTCCGGGAGAGATTCTCAAAACCAAGGTTGACATGTTTCGAGTTCCTCTCAACATTTTGGAAATCCCGCTGAAACTTTGGACATTCTCGCGAAGGGTTCCCGATCCCCGACAAGACTGGTACCCTTTCACGTCCAAATCTCTCAAACTCCGGGAGAGATTCTCAAAACCAAGGTTGACATGTTTCGAGTTCCTCTCAACATTTTGGAAATCCCGCTGAAACTTTGGACATTCTGGCGAAGGGTTCCCGATCCCCGACAAGACTGGTACCCTTTCACGTCCAAATCTCTCAAACTCCGGGAGAGATTCTCAAAACCAAGGTTGACATGTTTCGAGTTCCTCTCAACATTTTGGAAATCCCGCTGAAACTTTGGACATTCTCGCGAAGGGTTCCCAATCCCCGACAAGACTGGTACCCTTTCACGTCCAGATCTCTCAAACTCCGGGAGAGATTCTCAAAACCAAGGTTGACATGTTTCGAGTTCCTTTCAACATTTTGGAAAACCCGCTGAAACTTTGGACATTCTGGCGAAGGGTTCCCAATCCCCGACAAGACTGGTACCCTTTCACGTCCAAATCTCTCAAACTCCGGGAGAGATTCTCAAAACCGAGGTTGACATGTTTCGAGTTCCTTTCAACATTTTGGAAAACCCGCTGAAACTTTGGACATTCTGGCGAAGGGTTCCCAATCCCCGACAAGACTGGTACCCTTTCACGTCCAAATCTCTCAAACTCCGGGAGAGATTCTCAAAACCAAGGTTGACATGTTTCGAGTTCCTCTCAACGTTTTGGAAATCCCGGTGAAACTTTGGACATTCTGGCGAAGGATTCCCAATCCCCGACAAGACTGGTACCCTTTCACGTCCAAATCTCTCAAACTCCGGGAGAGATTCTCAAAACCAAGGTTGACATGTTTCGAGTTCCTTTCAACATTTTGGAAATCCCGCTGAAACTTTGGACATTCTCGCGAAGGGTTCCCGATCCCCGACAAGACTGGTACCCTTTCACGTCCAAATCTCTCAAACTCCGGGAGAGATTCTCAAAACCAAGGTTGACATGTTTCGAGTTCCTCTCAACATTTTGGAAATCCCGCTGAAACTTTGGACATTCTGGCGAAGGGTTCCCGATCCCCGACAAGACTGGTACCCTTTCACGTCCAAATCTCTCAAACTCCGGGAGAGATTCTCAAAACCAAGGTTGACATGTTTCGAGTTCCTTTCAACATTTTGGAAATCCCGCTGAAACTTTGGACATTCTCGCGAAGGGTTCCCAATCCCCGACAAGACTGGTACCCTTTCACGTCCAAATCTCTCAAACTCCGGGAGAGATTCTCAAAACCAAGGTTGACATGTTTCGAGTTCCTCTCAACATTTTGGAAATCCCGCTGAAACTTTGGACATTCTCGCGAAGGGTTCCCGATCCCCGACAAGACTGGTACCCTTTCACGTCCAAATCTCTCAAACTCCGGGAGAGATTCTCAAAACCAAGGTTGACATGTTTCGAGTTCCTCTCAACATTTTGGAAATCCCGCTGAAACTTTGGACATTCTGGCGAAGGGTTCCCGATCCCCGACAAGACTGGTACCCTTTCACGTCCAAATCTCTCAAACTCCGGGAGAGATTCTCAAAACCAAGGTTGACATGTTTCGAGTTCCTCTCAACATTTTGGAAATCCCGCTGAAACTTTGGACATTCTCGCGAAGGGTTCCCAATCCCCGACAAGACTGGTACCCTTTCACGTCCAGATCTCTCAAACTCCGGGAGAGATTCTCAAAACCAAGGTTGACATGTTTCGAGTTCCTTTCAACATTTTGGAAAACCCGCTGAAACTTTGGACATTCTCGCGAAGGGTTCCCAATCCCCGACAAGACTGGTACCCTTTCACGTCCAAATCTCTCAAACATCTGGGAGAGATTCTCAAAACCAAGGTTGACATGTTTCGAGTTCCTCTCAACATTTTGGAAATCCCGCTGAAACTTTGGACATTCTCGCGAAGGGTTCCCGATCCCCGACAAGACTGGTACCCTTTCACGTCCAAATCTCTCAAACTCCGGGAGAGATTCTCAAAACCAAGGTTGACATGTTTCGAGTTCCTCTCAACATTTTGGAAATCCCGCTGAAACTTTGGACATTCTGGCGAAGGGTTCCCGATCCCCGACAAGACTGGTACCCTTTCACGTCCAAATCTCTCAAACTCCGGGAGAGATTCTCAAAACCAAGGTTGACATGTTTCGAGTTCCTCTCAACATTTTGGAAATCCCGCTGAAACTTTGGACATTCTCGCGAAGGGTTCCCAATCCCCGACAAGACTGGTACCCTTTCACGTCCAGATCTCTCAAACTCCGGGAGAGATTCTCAAAACCAAGGTTGACATGTTTCGAGTTCCTTTCAACATTTTGGAAAACCCGCTGAAACTTTGGACATTCTGGCGAAGGGTTCCCAATCCCCGACAAGACTGGTACCCTTTCACGTCCAAATCTCTCAAACTCCGGGAGAGATTCTCAAAACCGAGGTTGACATGTTTCGAGTTCCTTTCAACATTTTGGAATACCCGCTGAAACTTTGGACATTCTGGCGAAGGGTTCCCAATCCCCGACAAGACTGGTACCCTTTCACGTCCAAATCTCTCAAACTCCGGGAGAGATTCTCAAAACCAAGGTTGACATGTTTCGAGTTCCTCTCAACATTTTGGAAATCCCGGTGAAACTTTGGACATTCTGGCGAAGGATTCCCAATCCCCGACAAGACTGGTACCCTTTCACGTCCAAATCTCTCAAACTCCGGGAGAGATTCTCAAAACCAAGGTTGACATGTTTCGAGTTCCTCTCAACATTTTGGAAATCCCGGTGAAACTTTGGACATTCTGGCGAAGGGTTCCCAATCCCCGACAAGACTGGTACCCTTTCACGTCCAAATCTCTCAAACTCCGGGAGAGATTCTCAAAACCAAGGTTGACATGTTTCGAGTTCCTCTCAACATTTTGGAAATCCTGCTGAAACTTTGGACATTCTGGCGAAGGGTTCCCAATCCCCGACAAGACTGGTACCCTTTCACGTCCAAATCTCTCAAACTCCGGGAGAGATTCTCAAAAACAAGGTTGACATGTTTCGAGTTCCTCTCAACATTTTGGAAATCCCGCTGAAACTTTGGACATTCTGGCGAAGGGTTCCCAATCCCCGACAAGACTGGTACCCTTTCACGTCCAAATCTCTCAAACATCTGGGAGAGATTCTCAAAACCAAGGTTTACATGTTTTGAGTTCCTCTCAACATTTTGGAAATCCCGCTGAAACTTTGGACATTCTGGCGAAGGGTTCCCAATCCCCGACAAGACTGGTACCCTTTCACGTCCAAATCTCTCAAACTCCGGGAGACATTCTCAAAACCAAGGTTGACATGTTTCGAGTTCCTCTCAACATTTTGGAAATCCCGCTGAAACTTTGGACATTCTCGCGAAGGGTTCCCAATCCCCGACAACACTGGTACCCTTTCACGTCCAAATCTCTCAAACTCCGGGAGAGATTCTCAAAACCAAGGTTGACATGTTTCGAGTTCCTCTCAACATTTTGGAAATCCCGCTGAAACTTTGGACATTCTCGCGAAGGGTTCCCAATCCCCGACAAGACTGGTACCCTTTCACGTCCAAATCTCTCAAACTCCGGGAGAGATTCTCAAAACCAAGGTTCACATGTTTTGAATTCCGCTCAACGTTTTGGAAATCCCGCTGAAACTTTGGACATTCTGGCGAAGGGTTCCCAATCCCCGACAAGACTGGTACCCTTTCACGTCCAAATCTCTCAAACATCTGGGAGAGATTCTCAAAACCAAGGTTCACATGTTTTGAGTTCCTCTCAACATTTTGGAAATCCCGCTGAAACTTTGGACATTCTGGCGAAGGGTTCCCAATCCCCGACAAGACTGGTACCCTTTCACGTCCAAATCTCTCAAACTCCGGGAGACATTCTCAAAACCAAGGTTGACATGTTTCGAGTTCCTCTCAACATTTTGGAAATCCCGCTGAAACTTTGGACATTCTGGCGAAGGGTTCCCAATCCCCGACAAGACTGGTACCCTTTCACGTCCAAATCTCTCAAACTCCGGGAGAGATTCTCAAAACCGAGGTTGACATGATTCGAGTTCCTCTCAACGTTTTGGAAATCCTGCTGAAACTTTGGACATTCTCGCGAAGGGTTCCCAATCCCCGACAAGACTGGTACCCTTTCACGTCCAAATCTCTCAAACTCCGGGAGAGATTCTCAAAACCAAGGTTCACATGTTTCGAGTTCCTCTCAACATTTTGGAAATCCCGCTGAAACTTTGGACATTCTCACGAAGGGTTCCCAATCCCCGACAAGACTGGTACCCTTTCACGTCCAAATCTCTCAAACTCCGGGAGAGATTCTCAAAACCAAGGTTGACATGTTTCGAGTTCCTCTCAACATTTTGGAAATCCCGCTGAAACTTTGGACATTCTGGCGAAGGGTTCCCAATCCCCGACAAGACTGGTACCCTTTCACGTCCAAATCTCTCAAACTCCGGGAGAGATTCACAAAACCAAGGTTGACATGTTTCGAGTTCCTCTCAACATTTTGGAAATCCCGCTGAAACTTTGGACATTCTCGCGAAGGGTTCCCAATCCCCGACAAGACTGGTACCCTTTCACGTCCAAATCTCTCAAACTCCGGGAGAGATTCTCAAAACCAAGGTTGACATGTTTCGAGTTCCTCTCAACATTTTGGAAATCCCGCTGAAACTTTGGACATTCTCGCGAAGGGTTCCCAATCCCCGACAAGACTGGTACCCTTTCACGTCCAAATCTCTCAAACTCCGGGAGAGATTCTCAAAACCAAGGTTGACATGTTTCGAGTTCCTCTCAACATTTTGGAAATCCCGCTGAAACTTTGGACATTCTCGCGAAGGGTTCCCAATCCCCGACAAGACTGGTACCCTTTCACGTCCAAATCTCTCAAACTCCGGGAGAGATTCTCAAAACCAAGGTTGACATGTTTCGAGTTCCTCTCAACATTTTGGAAATCCCGCTGAAACTTGGGACATTCTCGCGAAGGGTTCCCAATCCCCGACAAGACTGGTACCCTTTCACGTCCAAATCTCTCAAACTCCGGGAGAGATTCTCAAAACCAAGGTTGACATGTTTCGAGTTCCTTTCAACATTTTGGAAATCCCGCTGAAACTTTGGACATTCTCGCGAAGGGTTCCCAATCCCCGACAAGACTGGTACCCTTTCACGTCCAAATCTCTCAAACTCTGGGAGAGATTCTCAAAACCAAGGTTGACATGTTTCGAGTTCCTCTCAACATTTTGGAAATCCCGCTGAAACTTTGGACATTCTGGCGAAGGGTTCCCAATCCCCGACAAGACTGGTACCCTTTCACGTCCAAATCTCTCAAACTCCGGGAGAGATTCTCAAAACCAAGGTTGACATGTTTCGAGTTCCTCTCAACATTTTGGAAATCCCGCTGAAACTTTGGACATTCTGGCGAAGGGTTCCCAATCCCCGACAAGACTGGTACCCTTTCACGTCCAAATCTCTCAAACTCCGGGAGAGATTCTCAAAACCAAGGTTGACATGTTTCGAGTTCCTCTCAACATTTTGGAAATCCCGCTGAAACTTTGGACATTCTCGCGAAGGGTTCCCAATCCCCGACAAGACTGGTACCCTTTCACGTCCAAATCTCTCAAACTCCGGGAGAGATTCTCAAAACCAAGGTTGACATGTTTCGAGTTCCTCTCAACATTTTGGAAATCCCGCTGAAACTTTGGACATTCTCGCGAAGGGTTCCCAATCCCCGACAAGACTGGTACCCTTTCACGTCCAAATCTCTCCAACTCCGGGAGAGATTCTCAAAACCGAGGTTGACATGATTCGAGTTCCTCTCAACGTTTTGGAAATCCCGCTGAAACTTGGGACATTCTCGCGAAGGGTTCCCAATCCCCGACAAGACTGGTACCCTTTCACGTCCAAATCTCTCAAACTCCGGGAGAGATTCTCAAAACCAAGGTTGACATGTTTCGAGTTCCTCTCAACATTTTGGAAATCCCGCTGAAACTTTGGACATTCTCGCGAAGGGCTCCCAATCCCCGACAAGACTGGTACCCTTTCACGTCCAAATCTCTCAAACTCCGGGAGAGATTCTCAAAACCGAGGTTGACATGTTTCGAGTTCCTCTCAACATTTTGGAAATCCCGCTGAAACTTTGGACATTCTCGCGAAGGGTTCCCAATCCCCGACAAGACTGGTACCCTTTCACGTCCAAATCTCTCAAACTCCGGGAGAGATTCTCAAAACCAAGGTTGACATGTTTCGAGTTCCTCTCAACATTTTGGAAATCCCGCTGAAACTTTGGACATTCTCGCGAAGGGTTCCCAATCCCCGACAAGACTGGTACCCTTTCACGTCCAAATCTCTCAAACTCCGGGAGAGATTCTCAAAACCAAGGTTGACATGTTTCGAGTTCCTCTCAACATTTTGGAAATCCCGCTGAAACTTTGGACATTCTCGCGAAGGGTTCCCAATCCCCGACAAGACTGGTACCCTTTCACGTCCAAATCTCTCAAACTCCGGGAGAGATTCTCAAAACCAAGGTTGACATGTTTCGAGTTCCTCTCAACATTTTGGAAATCCCGCTGAAACTTTGGACATTCTCGCGAAGGGTTCCCAATCCCCGACAAGACTGGTACCCTTTCACGTCCAAATCTCTCCAACTCCGGGAGAGATTCTCAAAACCGAGGTTGACATGATTCGAGTTCCTCTCAACGTTTTGGAAATCCCGCTGAAACTTGGGACATTCTCGCGAAGGGTTCCCAATCCCCGACAAGACTGGTACCCTTTCACGTCCAAATCTCTCAAACTCCGGGAGAGATTCTCAAAACCAAGGTTGACATGTTTCGAGTTCCTCTCAACATTTTGGAAATCCCGCTGAAACTTTGGACATTCTCGCGAAGGGCTCCCAATCCCCGACAAGACTGGTACCCTTTCACGTCCAAATCTCTCAAACTCCGGGAGAGATTCTCAAAACCGAGGTTGACATGTTTCGAGTTCCTCTCAACATTTTGGAAATCCCGCTGAAACTTTGGACATTCTCGCGAAGGGTTCCCAATCCCCGACAAGACTGGTACCCTTTCACGTCCAAATCTCTCAAACTCCGGGAGAGATTCTCAAAACCAAGGTTGACATGTTTCGAGTTCCTCTCAACATTTTGGAAATCCCGCTGAAACTTTGGACATTCTCGCGAAGGGTTCCCAATCCCCGACAAGACTGGTACCCTTTCACGTCCAAATCTCTCAAACTCCGGGAGAGATTCTCAAAACCAAGGTTGACATGTTTCGAGTTCCTCTCAACATTTTGGAAATCCCGCTGAAACTGTGGACATTCTCGCGAAGGGTTCCCAATCCCCGACAAGACTGGTACCCTTTCACGTCCAAATCTCTCAAACTCCGGGAGAGATTCTCAAAACCAAGGTTGACATGTTTTGAGTTCCTCTCAACATTTTGGAAATCCCGCTGAAACTTGGGACATTCTCGCGAAGGGTTCCCAATCCCCGACAAGACTGGTACCCTTTCACGTCCAAATCTCTCAAACTCCGGGAGAGATTCTCAAAACCAAGGTTGACATGTTTTGAGTTCCTCTCAACATTTTGGAAATCCCGCTGAAACTTGGGACATTCTCGCGAAGGGTTCCCAATCCCCGACAAGACTGGTACCCTTTCACGTCCAAATCTCTCAAACTCCGGGAGAGATTCTCAAAACCAAGGTTGACATGTTTCGAGTTCCTCTCAAAATTTTGGAAATCCCGCTGAAACTTTGGACATTCTGGCGAAGGGTTCCCAATCCCCGACAAGACTGGTACCCTTTCACGTCCAAATCTCTCAAACTCCGGGAGAGATTCTCAAAACCAAGGTTGACAGGATTCGAGTTCCTCTCAACGTTTTGGAAATCCCGCTGAAACTTTGGACATTCTGGCGAAGGGTTCCCAATCCCCGACAAGACTGGTACCCTTTCACGTCCAAATCTCTCAAACTCCGGGAGAGATTCTCAAAACCGAGGTTGACATGTTTCGAGTTCCTCTCAACATTTTGGAAATCCCGCTGAAACTTTGGACATTCTGGCGAAGGGTTCCCAATCCCCGACAAGACTGGTACCCTTTCACGTCCAAATCTCTCAAACTCCGGGAGAGATTCTCAAAACCAAGGTTCACATGTTTTGAGTTCCGCTCAACGTTTTGGAAATCCCGCTGAAACTTTGGACATTCTGGCGAAGGGTTCCCAATCCCCGACAAGACTGGTACCCTTTCACGTCCAAATCTCTCAAACATCTGGGAGAGATTCTCAAAACCAAGGTTGACATGTTTTGAGTTCCTCTCAACATTTTGGAAATCCCGCTGAAACTTTGGACATTCTGGCGAAGGGTTCCCAATCCCCGACAAGACTGGTACCCTTTCACGTCCAAATCTCTCAAACTCCGGGAGAGATTCTCAAAACCAAGGTTGACATGTTTCGAGTTCCTCTCAACATTTTGGAAATCCCGCTGAAACTTTGGACATTCTCGCGAAGGGTTCCCAATCCCCGACAAGACTGGTACCCTTTCACGTCCAAATCTCTCAAACTCCGGGAGAGATTCTCAAAACCAAGGTTGACATGTTTTGAGTTCCTCTCAACATTTTGGAAATCCCGCTGAAACTTGGGACATTCTCGCGAAGGGTTCCCAATCCCCGACAAGACTGGTACCCTTTCACGTCCAAATCTCTCAAACTCCGGGAGAGATTCTCAAAACCAAGGTTGACATGTTTTGAGTTCCTCTCAACATTTTGGAAATCCCGCTGAAACTTGGGACATTCTCGCGAAGGGTTCCCAATCCCCGACAAGACTGGTACCCTTTCACGTCCAAATCTCTCAAACTCCGGGAGAGATTCTCAAAACCAAGGTTGACATGTTTCGAGTTCCTCTCAACATTTTGGAAATCCCGCTGAAACTTTGGACATTCTGGCGAAGGGTTCCCAATCCCCGACAAGACTGGTACCCTTTCACGTCCAAATCTCTCAAACTCCGGGAGAGATTCTCAAAACCAAGGTTGACATGTTTTGAGTTCCTCTCAACATTTTAGAAATCCTGCTGAAACTTGGGACATTCTCGCGAAGGGTTCCCAATCCCCGACAAGACTGGTACCCTTTCACGTCCAAATCTCTCAAACTCCGGGAGAGATTCTCAAAACCAAGGTTGACATGTTTCGAGTTCCTTTCAACATTTTGGAAATCCCGCTGAAACTTTGGACATTCTGGCGAAGGGTTCCCAATCCCCGACAAGACTGGTACCCTTTCACGTCCAAATCTCTCAAACTCCGGGAGAGATTCTCAAAACCAAGGTTGACATGTTTCGAGTTCCTCTCAACATTTTGGAAATCCCGCTGAAACTGTGGACATTCTCGCGAAGGGTTCCCAATCCCCGACAAGACTGGTACCCTTTCACGTCCAAATCTCTCAAACTCCGGGAGAGATTCTCAAAACCGAGGTTGACATGATTCGAGTTCCTCTCAACGTTTTGGAAATCCCGCTGAAACTTTGGACATTCTCGCGAAGGGTTCCCAATCCCCGACAAGACTGGTACCCTTTCACGTCCAAATCTCTCAAACTCCGGGAGAGATTCTCAAAACCAAGGTTGACATGTTTCGAGTTCCTCTCAACATTTTGGAAATCCCGCTGAAACTTTGGACATTCTCGCGAAGGGTTCCCAATCCCCGACAAGACTGGTACCCTTTCACGTCCAAATCTCTCAAACTCCGGGAGAGATTCTCAAAACCAAGGTTCACATGTTTCGAGTTCCTCTCAACATTTTGGAAATCCCGCTGAAACTTTGGACATTCTGGCGAAGGGTTCCCAATCCCCGACAAGACTGGTACCCTTTCACGTCCAAATCTCTCAAACTCCGGGAGAGATTCTCAAAACCAAGGTTGACATGTTTCGAGTTCCTCTCAACATTTTGGAAATCCCGCTGAAACTTTGGACATTCTCGCGAAGGGTTCCCAATCCCCGACAAGACTGGTACCCTTTCACGTCCAAATCTCTCAAACTCCGGGAGAGATTCTCAAAACCAAGGTTGACATGTTTCGAGTTCCTCTCAACATTTTGGAAATCCCGCTGAAACTTGGGACATTCTGGCGAAGGGTTCCCAATCCCCGACAAGACTGGTACCCTTTCACGTCCAAATCTCTCAAACTCTGGGAGAGATTCTCAAAACCAAGGTTGACATGTTTCGAGTTCCTCTCAACATTTTGGAAATCCCGCTGAAACTTTGGACATTCTGGCGAAGGGTTCCCAATCCCCGACAAGACTGGTAACCTTTCACGTCCAAATCTCTCAAACTCCGGGAGAGATTCTCAAAACCAAGGTTGACATGATTCGAGTTCCTCTCAACGTTTTGGAAATCCCGCTGAAACTTTGGACATTCTGGCGAAGGGTTCCCAATCCCCGACAAGACTGGTACCCTTTCACGTCCAAATCTCTCAAACTCCGGGAGAGATTCTCAAAACCAAGGTTGACATGTTTCGAGTTCCTCTCAACATTTTGGAAATCCCGCTGAAACTTTGGACATTCTCGCGAAGGGTTCCCAATCCCCGACAAGACTGGTACCCTTTCACGTCCAAATCTCTCAAACTCCGGGAGAGATTCTCAAAACCAAGGTTGACATGTTTCGAGTTCCTCTCAACATTTTGGAAATCCCGCTGAAACTTGGGACATTCTCGCGAAGGGTTCCCAATCCCCGACAAGACTGGTACCCTTTCACGTCCAAATCTCTCAAACTCCGGGAGAGATTCTCAAAACCAAGGTTGACATGTTTCGAGTTCCTCTCAACATTTTGGAAATCCCGCTGAAACTTTGGACATTCTCGCGAAGGGTTCCCAATCCCCGACAAGACTGGTACCCTTTCACGTCCAAATCTCTCAAACTCCGGGAGAGATTCTCAAAACCAAGGTTGACATGTTTCGAGTTCCTCTCAACATTTTGGAAATCCCGCTGAAACTTTGGACATTCTCGCGAAGGGTTCCCAATCCCCGACAAGACTGGTACCCTTTCACGTCCAAATCTCTCAAACTCCGGGAGAGATTCTCAAAACCAAGGTTGACATGTTTCGAGTTCCTCTCAACATTTTGGAAATCCCGCTGAAACTTTGGACATTCTCGCGAAGGGTTCCCAATCCCCGACAAGACTGGTACCCTTTCACGTCCAAATCTCTCAAACTCCGGGAGAGATTCTCAAAACCAAGGTTGACATGTTTTGAGTTCCTCTCAACATTTTGGAAATCCCGCTGAAACTTGGGACATTCTGGCGAAGGGTTCCCAATCCCCGACAAGACTGGTACCCTTTCACGTCCAAATCTCTCAAACTCCCGGAGAGATTCTCAAAACCAAGGTTGACATGTTTCGAGTTCCTTTCAACATTTTGGAAATCCCGCTGAAACTTTGGACATTCTCGCGAAGGGTTCCCAATCCCCGACAAGACTGGTACCCTTTCACGTCCAAATCTCTCAAACTCTGGGAGAGATTCTCAAAACCAAGGTTGACATGTTTCGAGTTCCTCTCAACATTTTGGAAATCCCGCTGAAACTTTGGACATTCTCGCGAAGGGTTCCCAATCCCCGACAAGACTGGTACCCTTTCACGTCCAAATCTCTCAAACTCCGGGAGAGATTCTCAAAACCAAGGTTGACATGATTCGAGTTCCTCTCAACATTTTGGAAATCCCGCTGAAACTTTGGACATTCTCGCGAAGGGTTCCCAATCCCCGACAAGACTGGTACCCTTTCACGTCCAAATCTCTCAAACTCCGGGAGAGATTCTCAAAACCAAGGTTGACATGTTTCGAGTTCCTCTCAACATTTTGGAAATCCCGCTGAAACTTTGGACATTCTCGCGAAGGGTTCCCAATCCCCGACAAGACTGGTACCCTTTCACGTCCAAATCTCTCAAACTCCGGGAGAGATTCTCAAAACCAAGGTTCACATGTTTTGAGTTCCGCTCAACGTTTTGGAAATCCCGCTGAAACTTTGGACATTCTGGCGAAGGGTTCCCAATCCCCGACAAGACTGGTACCCTTTCACGTCCAAATCTCTCAAACTCCGGGAGAGATTCTCAAAACCAAGGTTGACATGTTTCGAGTTCCTCTCAACATTTTGGAAATCCCGCTGAAACTTTGGACATTCTCGCGAAGGGTTCCCAATCCCCGACAAGACTGGTACCCTTTCACGTCCAAATCTCTCAAACTCCGGGAGAGATTCTCAAAACCAAGGTTGACATGTTTCGAGTTCCTCTCAACATTTTGGAAATCCTGCTGAAACTTTGGACATTCTGGCGAAGGGTTCCCAATCCCCGACAAGACTGGTACCCTTTCACGTCCAAATCTCTCAAACTCCGGGAGAGATTCTCAAAACCGAGGTTGACATGTTTCGAGTTCCTCTCAACATTTTGGAAATCCCGCTGAAACTTTGGACATTCTCGCGAAGGGTTCCCAATCCCCGACAAGACTGGTACCCTTTCACGTCCAAATCTCTCAAACTCCGGGAGAGATTCTCAAAACCAAGGTTGACATGTTTTGAGTTCCTCTCAACTTTTTGGAAATCCCGCTGAAACTTTGGACATTCTGGCGAAGGGTTCCCAATCCCCGACAAGACTGGTACCCTTTCACGTCCAAATCTCTCAAACTCCGGGAGAGATTCTCAAAACCAAGGTTGACATGTTTCGAGTTCCTCTCAACATTTTGGAAATCCCGCTGAAACTTTGGACATTCTCGCGAAGGGTTCCCAATCCCCGACAAGACTGGTACCCTTTTACGTCCAAATCTCTCAAACTCCGGGAGAGATTCTCAAAACCAAGGTTGACATGTTTCGAGTTCCTCTCAACATTTTGGAAATCCCGCTGAAACTTTGGACATTCTCGCGAAGGGTTCCCAATCCCCGACAAGACTGGTACCCTTTCACGTCCAAATCTCTCAAACTCCGGGAGATTCTCAAAACCAAGGCTGACATGTTTCGAGTTCCTCTCAACATTTTGGAAATCCCGCTGAAACTTTGGACATTCTCGCGAAGGGTTCCCAATCCCCGACAAGACTGGTACCCTTTCACGTCCAAATCTCTCAAACTCCGGGAGAGATTCTCAAAACCAAGGTTGACATGTTTCGAGTTCCTCTCAACATTTTGGAAATCCCGCTGAAACTTTGGACATTCTCGCGAAGGGTTCCCAATCCCCGACAAGACTGGTACCCTTTCACGTCCAAATCTCTCAAACTCCGGGAGAGATTCTCAAAACCAAGGTTGACATGTTTCGAGTTCCTCTCAACATTTTGGAAATCCCGCTGAAACTTTGGACATTCTGGCGAAGGGTTCCCAATCCCCGACAAGACTGGTACCCTTTCACGTCCAAATCTCTCAAACTCCGGGAGAGATTCTCAAAACCAAGGTTGACATGTTTCGAGTTCCTCTCAACATTTTGGAAATCCCGCTGAAACTTTGGACATTCTCGCGAAGGGTTCCCAATCCCCGACAAGACTGGTACCCTTTCACGTCCAAATCTCTCAAACTCCGGGAGAGATTCTCAAAACCAAGGTTCACATGTTTCGAGTTCCTCTCAACATTTTGGAAATCCCGCTGAAACTTTGGACATTCTCGCGAAGGGTTCCCAATCCCCGACAAGACTGGTACCCTTTCACATCCAAATCTCTCAAACTCCGGGAGAGATTCTCAAAACCAAGGTTGACATGTTTCGAGTTCCTCTCAACATTTTGGAAATCCCGCTGAAACTTTGGACATTCTGGCGAAGGGTTCCCAATCCCCGACAAGACTGGTACCCTTTCACGTCCAAATCTCTCAGACTCCGGGAGAGATTCTCAAAACCAAAGTTGACATGTTGCGAGTTCCTTTCAACATTTTGGAAATCCCACTGAAACTTGGGACATTCTCGCGAAGGGTTCCCAATCCCCGACAAGACTGGTACCCTTTCACGTCCAAATCTCTCAAACTCCGGGAGAGATTCTCAAAACCAAGGTTGACATGTTTCGAGTTCCTCTCAACATTTTGGAAATCCCGCTGAAACTTTGGACATTCTCGCGAAGGGTTCCCAATCCCCGACAAGACTGGTACCCTTTCACGTCCAAATCTCTCAAACTCCGGGAGAGATTCTCAAAACCAAGGTTCACATGTTTCGAGTTCCTCTCAACATTTTGGAAATCCCGCTGAAACTTTGGACATTCTGGCGAAGGGTTCCCAATCCCCGACAAGACTGGTACCCTTTCACGTCCAAATCTCTCAAACTCCGGGAGAGATTCTCAAAACCAAGGTTGACATGTTTTGAGTTCCTCTCAACATTTTGGAAATCCCGCTGAAACTTTGGACATTCTCGCGAAGGGTTCCCAATCCCCGACAAGACTGGTACCCTTTCACGTCCAAATCTCTCAAACTCCGGGAGAGATTCTCAAAACCAAGGTTGACATTTTTCGAGTTCCTTTCAACTTTTTGGAAATCCCGCTGAAACTTTGGACATTCTCGCGAAGGGTTCCCAATCCCCGACAAGACTGGTACCCTTTCACGTCCAAATCTCTCAAACTCCGGGAGAGATTCTCAAAACCGAGGTTGACATGTTTCGAGTTCCTCTCAACATTTTGGAAATCCCGCTGAAACTTTGGACATTCTCGCGAAGGGTTCCCAATCCCCGACAAGACTGGTACCCTTTCACGTCCAAATCTCTCAAACTCCGGGAGAGATTCTCAAAACCGAGGTTGACATGTTTCGAGTTCCTCTCAACATTTTGGAAATCCCGCTGAAACTTTGGACATTCTCGCGAAGGGTTCCCAATCCCCGACAAGACTGGTACCCTTTCACGTCCAAATCTCTCAAACTCCGGGAGAGATTCTCAAAACCAAGGTTGACATGTTTCGAGTTCCTCTCAAAATTTTGGAAATCCCGCTGAAACTTTGGACATTCTGGCGAAGGGTTCCCAATCCCCGACAAGACTGGTACCCTTTCACGTGCAAATCTCTCAAACTCCGGGAGAGATTCTCAAAACCAAGGTTGACATGTTTCGAGTTCCTCTCACCATTTTTGAAATCTTGCTGAAACTTTGGACATTGTGGCGAAGGGTTCCCAATCCCCGACAAGACTGGTACCCTTTCACGTCCAAATCTCTCAAACTCCGGGAGAGATTCTCAAAACCAAGGTTCACATGTTTCGAGTTCCTCTCAACATTTTGGAAATCCCGCTGAAACTTTGGACATTCTCGCGAAGGGTTCCCAATCCCCGACAAGACTGGTACCCTTTCACATCCAAATCTCTCAAACTCCGGGAGAGATTCTCAAAACCAAGGTTGACATGTTTCGAGTTCCTCTCAACATTTTGGAAATCCCGCTGAAACTTTGGACATTCTGGCGAAGGGTTCCCAATCCCCGACAAGACTGGTACCCTTTCACGTCCAAATCTCTCAGACTCCGGGAGAGATTCTCAAAACCAAGATTGACATGTTTCGAGTTCCTTTCAACATTTTGGAAATCCCGCTGAAACTTGGGACATTCTCGCGAAGGGTTCCCAATCCCCGACAAGACTGGTACCCTTTCACGTCCAAATCTCTCAAACTCCGGGAGAGATTCTCAAAACCAAGGTTGACATGTTTCGAGTTCCTCTCAACATTTTGGAAATCCCGCTGAAACTTTGGACATTCTCGCGAAGGGTTCCCAATCCCCGACAAGACTGGTACCCTTTCACGTCCAAATCTCTCAAACTCCGGGAGAGATTCTCAAAACCAAGGTTGACATGTTTTGAGTTCCTCTCAACATTTTGGAAATCCCGCTGAAACTTTGGACATTCTGGCGAAGGGTTCCCAATCCCCGACAAGACTGGTACCCTTTCACGTCCAAATCTCTCAAACTCCGGGAGAGATTCTCAAAACCAAGGTTGACATGTTTTGAGTTCCTCTCAACATTTTGGAAATCCCGCTGAAACTTGGGACATTCTCGCGAAGGGTTCCCAATCCCCGACAAGACTGGTACCCTTTCACGTCCAAATCTCTCAAACTCCGGGAGAGATTCTCAAAACCAAGGTTGACATGTTTCGAGTTCCTCTCAACATTTTGGAAATCCCGCTGAAACTTGGGACATTCTCGCGAAGGGTTCCCAATCCCCGACAAGACTGGTACCCTTTCACGTCCAAATCTCTCAAACTCCGGGAGAGATTCTCAAAACCAAGGTTGACATGTTTCGAGTTCCTCTCAACATTTTGGAAATCCCACTGAAACTTTGGACATTCTGGCGAAGGGTTCCCAATCCCCGACAAGACTGGTACCCTTTCACGTCCAAATCTCTCAAACTCCGGGAGAGATTCTCAAAACCAAGGTTGACATGTTTCGAGTTCCTTTCAACATTTTGGAAATCCCGCTGAAACTTTGGACATTCTGGCGAAGGGTTCCCAATCCCCGACAAGACTGGTACACTTTCACGTCCAAATCTCTCAAACTCCGGGAGAGATTCTCAAAACCAAGGTTGACATGTTTCGAGTTCCTCTCAACGTTTTGGAAATCCCGCTGAAACTTTGGACATTCTCGCGAAGGGTTCCCAATCCCCGACAAGACTGGTACCCTTTCACGTCCAAATCTCTCAAACTCCGGGAGAGATTCTCAAAACCAAGGTTGACATGTTTCGTGTTCCTCTCACCATTTTGGAAATCCCGCTGAAACTTTGGACATTCTCGCGAAGGGTTCCCAATCCCCGACAAGACTGGTACCCTTTCACGTCCAAATCTCTCAAACTCCGGGAGAGATTCTCAAAACCAAGGTTGACATGTTTTGAGTTCCTCTCAACATTTTGGAAATCCCGCTGAAACTTGGGACATTCTCGCGAAGGGTTCCCAATCCCCGACAAGACTGGTACCCTTTCACGTCCAAATATCTCAAACTCCAGGAGAGATTCTCAAAACCAAGGTTGACATGTTTCGAGTTCCTTTCAACATTTTGGAAATCCCGCTGAAACTTTGGACATTCTCGCGAAGGGTTCCCAATCCCCGACAAGACTGGTACCCTTTCACGTCCAAATCTCTCAAACTCCGGGAGAGATTCTCAAAACCAAGGCTGACATGATTCGAGTTCCTCTCAACGTTTTGGAAATCCCGCTGAAACTTGGGACATTCTCGCGAAGGGTTCCCAATCCCCGACAAGACTGGTACCCTTTCACGTCCAAATCTCTCAAACTCCGGGAGAGATTCTCAAAACCAAGGTTCACATGTTTCGAGTTCCTCTCAACATTTTGGAAATCCCGCTGAAACTTTGGACATTCTCGCGAAGGGTTCCCAATCCCCGACAAGACTGGTACCCTTTCACATCCAAATCTCTCAAACTCCGGGAGAGATTCTCAAAACCAAGGTTGACATGTTTCGAGTTCCTCTCAACATTTTGGAAATCCCGCTGAAACTTTGGACATTCTGGCGAAGGGTTCCCAATCCCCGACAAGACTGGTACCCTTTCACGTCCAAATCTCTCAGACTCCGGGAGAGATTCTCAAAACCAAGGTTGACATGTTTCGAGTTCCTTTCAACACTTTGGAAATCCCGCTGAAACTTGGGACATTCTCGCGAAGGGTTCCCAATCCCCGACAAGACTGGTACCCTTTCACGTCCAAATCTCTCAAACTCCGGGAGAGATTCTCAAAACCAAGGTTGACATGTTTCGAGTTCCTCTCAACATTTTGGAAATCCCGCTGAAACTTTGGACATTCTGGCGAAGGGTTCCCAATCCCCGACAAGACTGGTACCCTTTCACGTCCAAATCTCTCAAACTCCGGGAGAGATTCTCAAAACCAAGGTTGACATGTTTCGAGTTCCTCTCAACATTTTGGAAATCCCGCTGAAACTTTGGACATTCTCGCGAAGGGTTCCCAATCCCCGACAAGACTGGTACCCTTTCACGTCCAAATCTCTCAAACTCCGAGAGAGATTCTCAAAACCAAGGTTGACATGTTTCGAGTTCCTCTCAACATTTTGGAAATCCCGCTGAAACTTTGGACATTCTCACGAAGGGTTCCCAATCCCCGACAAGACTGGTACCCTTTCACGTCCAAATCTCTCAAACTCCCGGAGAGATTCTCAAAACCAAGGTTGACATGTTTCGAGTTCCTCTCAACATTTTGGAAATCCCGCTGAAACTTGGGACATTCTCGCGAAGGGTTCCCAATCCCCGACAAGACTGGTACCCTTTCACGTCCAAATCTCTCAAACTCCGGGAGAGATTCTCAAAACCAAGGTTGACATGTTTCGAGTTCCTTTCAACATTTTGGAAATCCCGCTGAAACTTTGGACATTCTGGCGAAGGGTTCCCAATCCCCGACAAGACTGGTACCCTTTCACGTCCAAATCTCTCAAACTCCAGGAGAGATTCTCAAAACCAAGGTTGACATGTTTCGAGTTCCTTTCAACATTTTGGAAATCCCGCTGAAACTTGGGACATTCTCGCGAAGGGTTCCCAATCCCCGACAAGACTGGTACCCTTTCACGTCCAAATCTCTCAAACTCCGGGAGAGATTCTCAAAACCAAGGCTGACATGATTCGAGTTCCTCTCAACGTTTTGGAAATCCCGCTGAAACTTTGGACATTCTCGCGAAGGGTTCCCAATCCCCGACAAGACTGGTACCCTTTCACGTCCAAATCTCTCAAACTCCCGGAGAGATTCTCAAAACCAAGGTTGACATGTTTCGAGTTCCTCTCAACATTTTGGAAATCCCGCTGAAACTTGGGACATTCTCGCGAAGGGTTCCCAATCCCCGACAAGACTGGTACCCTTTCACGTCCAAATCTCTCAAACTCCGGGAGAGATTCTCAAAACCAAGGTTGACATGTTTCGAGTTCCTCTCAACATTTTGGAAATCCCGCTGAAACTTTGGACATTCTGGCGAAGGGTTCCCAATCCCCGACAAGACTGGTACCCTTTCACGTCCAAATCTCTCAAACTCCGGGAGAGATTCTCAAAACCAAGGTTGACATGTTTCGAGTTCCTCTCAACATTTTGGAAATCCCGCTGAAACTTTGGACATTCTGGCGAAGGGTTCCCAATCCCCGACAAGACTGGTACCCTTTCACGTCCAAATCTCTCAAACTCCGGGAGAGATTCTCAAAACCAAGGTTGACATGTTTCGAGTTCCTTTCAACATTTTGGAAATCCCGCTGAAACTTGGGACATTCTCGCGAAGGGTTCCCAATCCCCGACAAGACTGGTACCCTTTCACGTCCAAATCTCTCAAACTCCGGGAGAGATTCTCAAAACCAAGGTTGACATGTTTCGAGTTCCTCTCAACATTTTGGAAATCCCACTGAAACTTTGGACATTCTGGCGAAGGGTTCCCAATCCCCGACAAGACTGGTACCCTTTCACGTCCAAATCTCTCAAACTCCAGGAGAGATTCTCAAAACCAAGGTTGACATGTTTCGAGTTCCTTTCAACATTTTGGAAATCCCGCTGAAACTTTGGACATTCTGGCGAAGGGTTCCCAATCCCCGACAAGACTGGTACACTTTCACGTCCAAATCTCTCAAACTCCGGGAGAGATTCTCAAAACCAAGGTTGACATGTTTCGAGTTCCTCTCAACGTTTTGGAAATCCCGCTGAAACTTTGGACATTCTCGCGAAGGGTTCCCAATCCCCGACAAGACTGGTACCCTTTCACGTCCAAATCTCTCAAACTCCGGGAGAGATTCTCAAAACCAAGGTTGACATGTTTCGTGTTCCTCTCACCATTTTGGAAATCCCGCTGAAACTTTGGACATTCTCGCGAAGGGTTCCCAATCCCCGACAAGACTGGTACCCTTTCACGTCCAAATCTCTCAAACTCCGGGAGAGATTCTCAAAACCAAGGTTGACATGTTTTGAGTTCCTCTCAACATTTTGGAAATCCCGCTGAAACTTGGGACATTCTCGCGAAGGGTTCCCAATCCCCGACAAGACTGGTACCCTTTCACGTCCAAATCTCTCAAACTCCAGGAGAGATTCTCAAAACCAAGGTTGACATGTTTCGAGTTCCTTTCAACATTTTGGAAATCCCGCTGAAACTTTGGACATTCTCGCGAAGGGTTCCCAATCCCCGACAAGACTGGTACCCTTTCACGTCCAAATCTCTCAAACTCCGGGAGAGATTCTCAAAACCAAGGCTGACATGATTCGAGTTCCTCTCAACGTTTTGGAAATCCCGCTGAAACTTTGGACATTCTCGCGAAGGGTTCCCAATCCCCGACAAGACTGGTACCCTTTCACGTCCAAATCTCTCAAACTCCGGGAGAGATTCTCAAAACCAAGGTTCACATGTTTTGAGTTCCTCTCAACATTTTGGAAATCCCGCTGAAACTTTGGACATTCTCGCGAAGGGTTCCCAATCCCCGACAAGACTGGTACCCTTTCACATCCAAATCTCTCAAACTCCGGGAGAGATTCTCAAAACCAAGGTTGACATGTTTCGAGTTCCTCTCAACATTTTGGAAATCCCGCTGAAACTTTGGACATTCTGGCGAAGGGTTCCCAATCCCCGACAAGACTGGTACCCTTTCACGTCCAAATCTCTCAGACTCCGGGAGAGATTCTCAAAACCAAGGTTGACATGTTTCGAGTTCCTTTCAACACTTTGGAAATCCCGCTGAAACTTGGGACATTCTCGCGAAGGGTTCCCAATCCCCGGCAAGACTGGTACCCTTTCACGTCCAAATCTCTCAAACTCCGGGAGAGATTCTCAAAACCAAGGTTGACATGTTTCGAGTTCCTCTCAACATTTTGGAAATCCCGCTGAAACTTTGGACATTCTGGCGAAGGGTTCCCAATCCCCGACAAGACTGGTACCCTTTCACGTCCAAATCTCTCAAACTCCGGGAGAGATTCTCAAAACCAAGGTTGACATGTTTCGAGTTCCTCTCAACATTTTGGAAATCCCGCTGAAACTTTGGACATTCTGGCGAAGGGTTCCCAATCCCCGACAAGACTGGTACCCTTTCACGTCCAAATCTCTCAAACTCCGGGAGAGATTCTCAAAACCAAGGTTGACATGTTTCGAGTTCCTCTCAACATTTTGGAAATCCCGCTGAAACTTTGGACATTCTCGCGAAGGGTTCCCAATCCCCGACAAGACTGGTACCCTTTCACGTCCAAATCTCTCAAACTCCGGGAGAGATTCTCAAAACCAAGGTTCACATGTTTCGAGTTCCTCTCAACATTTTGGAAATCCCGCTGAAACTTTGGACATTCTCGCGAAGGGTTCCCAATCCCCGACAAGACTGGTACCCTTTCACGTCCAAATCTCTCAAACTCCGGGAGAGATTCTCAAAACCAAGGTTCACATGTTTCGAGTTCCTCTCAACATTTTGGAAATCCCGCTGAAACTTTGGACATTCTGGCGAAGGGTTCCCAATCCCCGACAAGACTGGTACCCTTTCACGTCCAAATCTCTCAAACTCCGGGAGAGATTCTCAAAACCAAGGTTGACATGTTTTGAGTTCCTCTCAACATTTTGGAAATCCCGCTGAAACTTTGGACATTCTCGCGAAGGGTTCCCAATCCCCGACAAGACTGGTACCCTTTCACGTCCAAATCTCTCAAACTCCGGGAGAGATTCTCAAAACCAAGGTTGACATGTTTCGAGTTCCTTTCAACATTTTGGAAATCCCGCTGAAACTTTGGACATTCTCGCGAAGGGTTCCCAATCCCCGACAAGACTGGTACCCTTTCACGTCCAAATCTCTCAAACTCCGGGAGAGATTCTCAAAACCAAGGCTGACATGATTCGAGTTCCTCTCAACGTTTTGGAAATCCCGCTGAAACTTTGGACATTCTCGCGAAGGGTTCCCAATCCCCGACAAGACTGGTACCCTTTCACGTCCAAATCTCTCAAACTCCGGGAGAGATTCTCAAAACCAAGGTTCACATGTTTCGAGTTCCTCTCAACATTTTGGAAATCCCGCTGAAACTTTGGACATTCTCGCGAAGGGTTCCCAATCCCCGACAAGACTGGTACCCTTTCACATCCAAATCTCTCAAACTCCGGGAGAGATTCTCAAAACCAAGGTTGACATGTTTCGAGTTCCTCTCAACATTTTGGAAATCCCGTTGAAACTTTGGACATTCTGGCGAAGGGTTCCCAATCCCCGACAAGACTGGTACCCTTTCACGTCCAAATCTCTCAGACTCCGGGAGAGATTCTCAAAACCAAGGTTGACATGTTTCGAGTTCCTTTCAACACTTTGGAAATCCCGCTGAAACTTGGGACATTCTCGCGAAGGGTTCCCAATCCCCGACAAGACTGGTACCCTTTCACGTCCAAATCTCTCAAACTCCGGGAGAGATTCTCAAAACCAAGGTTGACATGTTTCGAGTTCCTCTCAACATTTTGGAAATCCCGCTGAAACTTTGGACATTCTGGCGAAGGGTTCCCAATCCCCGACAAGACTGGTACCCTTTCACGTCCAAATCTCTCAAACTCCGGGAGAGATTCTCAAAACCAAGGTTGACATGTTTCGAGTTCCTCTCAACATTTTGGAAATCCCGCTGAAACTTTGGACATTCTCGCGAAGGGTTCCCAATCCCCGACAAGACTGGTACCCTTTCACGTCCAAATCTCTCAAACTCCGAGAGAGATTCTCAAAACCAAGGTTGACATGTTTCGAGTTCCTCTCAACATTTTGGAAATCCCGCTGAAACTTTGGACATTCTCACGAAGGGTTCCCAATCCCCGACAAGACTGGTACCCTTTCACGTCCAAATCTCTCAAACTCCCGGAGAGATTCTCAAAACCAAGGTTGACATGTTTCGAGTTCCTCTCAACATTTTGGAAATCCCGCTGAAACTTGGGACATTCTCGCGAAGGGTTCCCAATCCCCGACAAGACTGGTACCCTTTCACGTCCAAATCTCTCAAACTCCGGGAGAGATTCTCAAAACCAAGGTTGACATGTTTCGAGTTCCTTTCAACATTTTGGAAATCCCGCTGAAACTTTGGACATTCTCGCGAAGGGTTCCCAATCCCCGACAAGACTGGTACCCTTTCACGTCCAAATCTCTCAAACTCCAGGAGAGATTCTCAAAACCAAGGTTGACATGTTTCGAGTTCCTTTCAACATTTTGGAAATCCCGCTGAAACTTGGGACATTCTCGCGAAGGGTTCCCAATCCCCGACAAGACTGGTACCCTTTCACGTCCAAATCTCTCAAACTCCGGGAGAGATTCTCAAAACCAAGGCTGACATGATTCGAGTTCCTCTCAACGTTTTGGAAATCCCGCTGAAACTTTGGACATTCTCGCGAAGGGTTCCCAATCCCCGACAAGACTGGTACCCTTTCACGTCCAAATCTCTCAAACTCCCGGAGAGATTCTCAAAACCAAGGTTGACATGTTTCGAGTTCCTCTCAACATTTTGGAAATCCCGCTGAAACTTGGGACATTCTCGCGAAGGGTTCCCAATCCCCGACAAGACTGGTACCCTTTCACGTCCAAATCTCTCAAACTCCGGGAGAGATTCTCAAAACCAAGGTTGACATGTTTCGAGTTCCTCTCAACATTTTGGAAATCCCGCTGAAACTTTGGACATTCTGGCGAAGGGTTCCCAATCCCCGACAAGACTGGTACCCTTTCACGTCCAAATCTCTCAAACTCCGGGAGAGATTCTCAAAACCAAGGTTGACATGTTTTGAGTTCCTCTCAACATTTTGGAAATCCCGCTGAAACTTTGGACATTCTGGCGAAGGGTTCCCAATCCCCGACAAGACTGGTACCCTTTCACGTCCAAATCTCTCAAACTCCGGGAGAGATTCTCAAAACCAAGGTTGACATGTTTCGAGTTCCTTTCAACATTTTGGAAATCCCGCTGAAACTTGGGACATTCTCGCGAAGGGTTCCCAATCCCCGACAAGACTGGTACCCTTTCACGTCCAAATCTCTCAAACTCCGGGAGAGATTCTCAAAACCAAGGTTGACATGTTTCGAGTTCCTCTCAACATTTTGGAAATCCCACTGAAACTTTGGACATTCTGGCGAAGGGTTCCCAATCCCCGACAAGACTGGTACCCTTTCACGTCCAAATCTCTCAAACTCCAGGAGAGATTCTCAAAACCAAGGTTGACATGTTTCGAGTTCCTTTCAACATTTTGGAAATCCCGCTGAAACTTTGGACATTCTGGCGAAGGGTTCCCAATCCCCGACAAGACTGGTACACTTTCACGTCCAAATCTCTCAAACTCCGGGAGAGATTCTCAAAACCAAGGTTGACATGTTTCGAGTTCCTCTCAACGTTTTGGAAATCCCGCTGAAACTTTGGACATTCTCGCGAAGGGTTCCCAATCCCCGACAAGACTGGTACCCTTTCACGTCCAAATCTCTCAAACTCCGGGAGAGATTCTCAAAACCAAGGTTGACATGTTTTGAGTTCCTCTCAACATTTTGGAAATCCCGCTGAAACTTGGGACATTCTCGCGAAGGGTTCCCAATCCCCGACAAGACTGGTACCCTTTCACGTCCAAATCTCTCAAACTCCAGGAGAGATTCTCAAAACCAAGGTTGACATGTTTCGAGTTCCTTTCAACATTTTGGAAATCCCGCTGAAACTTTGGACATTCTCGCGAAGGGTTCCCAATCCCCGACAAGACTGGTACACTTTCACGTCCAAATCTCTCAAACTCCGGGAGAGATTCTCAAAACCAAGGCTGACATGATTCGAGTTCCTCTCAACGTTTTGGAAATCCCGCTGAAACTTTGGACATTCTCGCGAAGGGTTCCCAATCCCCGACAAGACTGGTACCCTTTCACGTCCAAATCTCTCAAACTCCGGGAGAGATTCTCAAAACCAAGGTTCACATGTTTTGAGTTCCTCTCAACATTTTGGAAATCCCGCTGAAACTTTGGACATTCTCGCGAAGGGTTCCCAATCCCCGACAAGACTGGTACCCTTTCACATCCAAATCTCTCAAACTCCGGGAGAGATTCTCAAAACCAAGGTTGACATGTTTCGAGTTCCTCTCAACATTTTGGAAATCCCGCTGAAACTTTGGACATTCTGGCGAAGGGTTCCCAATCCCCGACAAGACTGGTACCCTTTCACGTCCAAATCTCTCAGACTCCGGGAGAGATTCTCAAAACCAAGGTTGACATGTTTCGAGTTCCTTTCAACACTTTGGAAATCCCGCTGAAACTTGGGACATTCTCACGAAGGGTTCCCAATCCCCGGCAAGACTGGTACCCTTTCACATCCAAATCTCTCAAACTCCGGGAGAGATTCTCAAAACCAAGGTTGACATGTTTCGAGTTCCTCTCAACATTTTGGAAATCCCGCTGAAACTTTGGACATTCTGGCGAAGGGTTCCCAATCCCCGACAAGACTGGTACCCTTTCACGTCCAAATCTCTCAGACTCCGGGAGAGATTCTCAAAACCAAGGTTGACATGTTTCGAGTTCCTTTCAACACTTTGGAAATCCCGCTGAAACTTTGGACATTCTCGCGAAGGGTTCCCAATCCCCGACAAGACTGGTACCCTTTCACGTCCAAATCTCTCAAACTCCGGGAGAGATTCTCAAAACCAAGGCTGACATGTTTCGAGTTCCTCTCAACGTTTTGGAAATCCCGCTGAAACTTTGGACATTCTCGCGAAGGGTTCCCAATCCCCGACAAGACTGGTACCCTTTCACGTCCAAATCTCTCAAACTCCGGGAGAGATTCTCAAAACCAAGGTTGACATGTTTCGAGTTCCTCTCAACATTTTGGAAATCCCGCTGAAACTTTGGACATTCTCGCGAAGGGTTCCCAATCCCCGACAAGACTGGTACCCTTTCACGTCCAAATCTCTCAGACTCCGGGAGAGATTCTCAAAACCAAGGTTGACATGTTTCGAGTTCCTTTCAACATTTTGGAAATCCCGCTGAAACTTGGGACATTCTCGCGAAGGGTTCCCAATCCCCGACAAGACTGGTACCCTTTCACGTCCAAATCTCTCAAACTCCGGGAGAGATTCTCAAAACCAAGGTTGACATGTTTCGAGTTCCTCTCAACATTTTGGAAATCCCGCTGAAACTTTGGACATTCTGGCGAAGGGTTCCCAATCCCCGACAAGACTGGTACCCTTTCACGTCCAAATCTCTCCAACTCCGGGAGAGATTCTCAAAACCAAGGTTGACATGTTTCGAGTTCCTCTCAACATTTTGGAAATCCCGCTGAAACTTTGGACATTCTCGCGAAGGGTTCCCAATCCCCGACAAGACTGGTACCCTTTCACGTCCAAATCTCTCAAACTCCGGGAGAGATTCTCAAAACCAAGGCTGACATGTTTCGAGTTCCTCTCAACATTTTGGAAATCCCGCTGAAACTTGGGACATTCTCGCGAAGGGTTCCCAATCCCCGACAAGACTGGTACCCTTTCACGTCCAAATCTCTCCAACTCCGGGAGAGATTCTCAAAACCAAGGTTGACATGTTTCGAGTTCCTCTCAACATTTTGGAAATCCCGCTGAAACTTTGGACATTCTGGCGAAGGGTTCCCAATCCCCGACAAGACTGGTACCCTTTCACGTCCAAATCTCTCAAACTCCGGGAGAGATTCTCAAAACCAAGGTTGACATGTTTCGAGTTCCTTTCAACATTTTGGAAATCCCGCTGAAACTTGGGACATTCTCGCGAAGGGTTCCCAATCCCCGACAAGACTGGTACCCTTTCACGTCCAAATCTCTCAAACTCCGGGAGAGATTCTCAAAACCAAGGTTGACATGTTTCGAGTTCCTCTCAACATTTTGGAAATCCCGCTGAAACTTTGGACATTCTGGCGAAGGGTTCCCAATCCCCGACAAGACTGGTACCCTTTCACGTCCAAATCTCTCAAACTCCGGGAGAGATTCTCAAAACCAAGGTTGACATGTTTCGAGTTCCTTTCAACATTTTGGAAATCCCGCTGAAACTTTGGACATTCTGGTGAAGGGTTCCCAATCCCCGACAAGACTGGTACCCTTTCACGTCCAAATCTCTCAAACTCCGGGAGAGATTCTCAAAACCAAGGTTGACATGTTTCGAGTTCCTCTCAACGTTTTGGAAATCCCGCTGAAACTTTGGACATTCTGGCGAAGGGTTCCCAATCCCCGACAAGACTGGTACCCTTTCACGTCCAAATCTCTCAAACTCCGGGAGAGATTCTCAAAACCAAGGTTGACATGTTTCGAGTTCCTCTCAACATTTTGGAAATCCCGCTGAAACTTTGGACATTCTCGCGAAGGGTTCCCAATCCCCGACAAGACTGGTACCCTTTCACGTCCAAATCTCTCAAACTCCGGGAGAGATTCTCAAAACCGAGGTTGACATGTTTTGAGTTCCTCTCAACATTTTGGAAATCCCGCTGAAACTTGGGACATTCTCGCGAAGGGTTCCCAATCCCCGACAAGACTGGTACCCTTTCACGTCCAAATCTCTCAAACTCCGGGAGAGATTCTCAAAACCAAGGTTGACATGTTTCGAGTTCCTCTCAACATTTTGGAAATCCCGCTGAAACTTTGGACATTCTCGCGAAGGGTTCCCAATCCCCGACAAGACTGGTACCCTTTCACGTCCAAATCTCTCAAACTCCCGGAGAGATTCTCAAAACCAAGGTTGACATGTTTCGAGTTCCTCTCAACATTTTGGAAATCCCGCTGAAACTTGGGACATTCTCGCGAAGGGTTCCCAATCCCCGACAAGACTGGTACCCTTTCACGTCCAAATCTCTCAAACTCCGGGAGAGATTCTCAAAACCAAGGCTGACATGTTTCGAGTTCCTCTCAACATTTTGGAAATCCCGCTGAAACTTTGGACATTCTGACGAAGGGTTCCCAATCCCCGACAAGACTGGTACCCTTTCACGTCCAAATCTCTCCAACTCCGGGAGAGATTCTCAAAACCAAGGTTGACATGTTTCGAGTTCCTCTCAACATTTTGGAAATCCCGCTGAAACTTTGGACATTCTGGCGAAGGGTTCCCAATCCCCGACAAGACTGGTACCCTTTCACGTCCAAATCTCTCAAACTCCGGGAGAGATTCTCAAAACCAAGGTTGACATGTTTCGAGTTCCTTTCAACATTTTGGAAATCCCGCTGAAACTTGGGACATTCTCGCGAAGGGTTCCCAATCCCCGACAAGACTGGTACCCTTTCACGTCCAAATCTCTCAAACTCCGGGAGAGATTCTCAAAACCGAGGTTGACATGTTTCGAGTTCCTCTCAACATTTTGGAAATCCCGCTGAAACTTTGGACATTCTGGCGAAGGGTTCCCAATCCCCGACAAGACTGGTACCCTTTCACGTCCAAATCTCTCAAACTCCGGGAGAGATTCTCAAAACCAAGGTTGACATGTTTCGAGTTCCTTTCAACATTTTGGAAATCCCGCTGAAACTTTGGACATTCTGGCGAAGGGTTCCCAATCCCCGACAAGACTGGTACCCTTTCACGTCCAAATCTCTCAAACTCCGGGAGAGATTCTCAAAACCAAGGTTGACATGTTTCGAGTTCCTCTCAACGTTTTGGAAATCCCGCTGAAACTTTGGACATTCTCGCGAAGGGTTCCCAATCCCCGACAAGACTGGTACCCTTTCACGTCCAAATCTCTCAAACTCCGGGAGAGATTCTCAAAACCAAGGTTGACATGTTTCGAGTTCCTCTCAACATTTTGGAAATCCCGCTGAAACTTTGGACATTCTCGCGAAGGGTTCCCAATCCCCGACAAGACTGGTACCCTTTCACGTCCAAATCTCTCAAACTCCGGGAGAGATTCTCAAAACCAAGGTTGACATGTTTTGAGTTCCTCTCAACATTTTGGAAATCCCGCTGAAACTTGGGACATTCTCGCGAAGGGTTCCCAATCCCCGACAAGACTGGTACCCTTTCACGTCCAAATATCTCAAACTCCAGGAGAGATTCTCAAAACCAAGGTTGACATGTTTCGAGTTCCTCTCAACATTTTGGAAATCCCGCTGAAACTTTGGACATTCTCGCGAAGGGTTCCCAATCCCCGACAAGACTGGTACCCTTTCACGTCCAAATCTCTCAAACTCCGGGAGAGATTCTCAAAACCAAGGCTGACATGATTCGAGTTCCTCTCAACGTTTTGGAAATCCCGCTGAAACTTTGGACATTCTCGCGAAGGGTTCCCAATCCCCGACAAGACTGGTACCCTTTCACGTCCAAATCTCTCAAACTCCGGGAGAGATTCTCAAAACCAAGGTTGACATGTTTCGAGTTCCTCTCAACATTTTGGAAATCCCGCTGAAACTTTGGACATTCTCGCGAAGGGTTCCCAATCCCCGACAAGACTGGTACCCTTTCACGTCCAAATCTCTCAAACTCCGGGAGAGATTCTCAAAACCAAGGTTGACATGTTTTGAGTTCCTCTCAACATTTTGGAAATCCCGCTGAAACTTTGGACATTCTCGCGAAGGGTTCCCAATCCCCGACAAGACTGGTACCCTTTCACGTCCAAATCTCTCAAACTCCGGGAGAGATTCTCAAAACCAAGGTTGACATGATTCGAGTTCCTCTCAACATTTTGGAAATCCCGCTGAAACTTTGGACATTCTCGCGAAGGGTTCCCAATCCCCGACAAGACTGGTACCCTTTCACGTCCAAATCTCTCAAACTCCGGGAGAGATTCTCAAAACCAAGGTTGACATGTTTCGAGTTCCTCTCAACATTTTGGAAATCCCGCTGAAACTTGGGACATTCTGGCGAAGGGTTCCCAATCCCCGACAAGACTGGTACCCTTTCACGTCCAAATCTCTCAAACTCCGGGAGAGATTCTCAAAACCAAGGTTGACATGTTTCGAGTTCCTCTCAACATTTTGGAAATCCCGCTGAAACTTTGGACATTCTGGCGAAGGGTTCCCAATCCCCGACAAGACTGGTACCCTTTCACGTCCAAATCTCTCAAACTCCGGGAGAGATTCTCAAAACCAAGGTTGACATGTTTCGAGTTCCTCTCAACATTTTGGAAATCCCGCTGAAACTTTGGACATTCTGGCGAAGGGTTCCCAATCCCCGACAAGACTGGTACCCTTTCACGTCCAAATCTCTCAAACTCCGGGAGAGATTCTCAAAACCAAGGTTGACATGTTTCGAGTTCCTCTCAACATTTTGGAAATCCCGCTGAAACTTGGGACATTCTCGCGAAGGGTTCCCAATCCCCGACAAGACTGGTACCCTTTCACGTCCAAATCTCTCAAACTCCGGGAGAGATTCTCAAAACCGAGGTTGACATGTTTCGAGTTCCTCTCAACATTTTGGAAATCCCGCTGAAACTTGGGACATTCTGGCGAAGGGTTCCCAATCCCCGACAAGACTGGTACCCTTTCACGTCCAAATCTCTCAAACTCCGGGAGAGATTCTCAAAACCAAGGTTGACATGTTTCGAGTTCCTCTCAACATTTTGGAAATCCCGCTGAAACTTTGGACATTCTCGCGAAGGGTTCCCAATCCCCGACAAGACTGGTACCCTTTCACGTCCAAATCTCTCAAACTCCGGGAGAGATTCTCAAAACCAAGGTTGACATGTTTCGAGCTCCTGTCAACATTTTGGAAATCCCGCTGAAACTTTGGACATTCTCGCGAAGGGTTCCCAATCCCCGACAAGACTGGTACCCTTTCACGTCCAAATCTCTCAAACTCCGGGAGAGATTCTCAAAACCAAGGTTGACATGTTTCGAGTTCCTCTCAACATTTTGGAAATCCCGCTGAAACTTTGGACATTCTGGCGAAGGGTTCCCAATCCCCGACAAGACTGGTACACTTTCACGTCCAAATCTCTCAAACTCCGGGAGAGATTCTCAAAACCAAGGTTGACATGTTTCGAGTTCCTCTCAACATTTTGGAAATCCCGCTGAAACTTTGGACATTCTCGCGAAGGGTTCCCAATCCCCGACAAGACTGGTACCCTTTCACGTCCAAATCTCTCCAACTCCGGGAGAGATTCTCAAAACCAAGGTTGACATGTTTCGAGTTCCTCTCAACATTTTGGAAATCCCGCTGAAACTTTGGACATTCTGGCGAAGGGTTCCCAATCCCCGACAAGACTGGTACCCTTTCACGTCCAAATCTCTCAAACTCCGGGAGAGATTCTCAAAACCAAGGTTGACATGTTTCGAGTTCCTTTCAACATTTTGGAAATCCCGCTGAAACTTTGGACATTCTGGCGAAGGGTTCCCAATCCCCGACAAGACTGGTACCCTTTCACGTCCAAATCTCTCAAACTCCGGGAGAGATTCTCAAAACCAAGGTTGACATGTTTCGAGTTCCTCTCAACATTTTGGAAATCCCGCTGAAACTTTGGACATTCTCGCGAAGGGTTCCCAATCCCCGACAAGACTGGTACCCTTTCACGTCCAAATCTCTCAAACTCCGGGAGAGATTCTCAAAACCAAGGCTGACATGATACGAGTTCCTCTCAACGTTTTGGAAATCCCGCTGAAACTTTGGACATTCTGGCGAAGGGTTCCCAATCCCCGACAAGACTGGTACCCTTTCACGTCCAAATCTCTCAAACTCCGGGAGAGATTCTCAAAACCAAGGTTGACATGTTTCGAGTTCCTCTCAACATTTTGGAAATCCCGCTGAAACTTTGGACATTCTGGCGAAGGGTTCCCAATCCCCGACAAGACTGGTACCCTTTCACGTCCAAATCTCTCAAACTCCGGGAGAGATTCTCAAAACCAAGGTTGACATGTTTCGAGTTCCTCTCAACATTTTGGAAATCCCGCTGAAACTTTGGACATTCTCGCGAAGGGTTCCCAATCCCCGACAAGACTGGTACCCTTTCACGTCAAATCTCTCAAACTCCGGGAGAGATTCTCAAAACCAAGGTTGACATGTTTCGAGTTCCTCTCAACATTTTGGAAATCCTGCTGAAACTTTGGACATTCTCGCGAAGGGTTCCCAATCCCCGACAAGACTGGTACCCTTTCACGTCCAAATCTCTCAAACTCCGGGAGAGATTCTCAAAACCAAGGTTGACATGATTCGAGTTCCTCTCAACATTTTGGAAATCCCGCTGAAACTTTGGACATTCTCGCGAAGGGTTCCCAATCCCCGACAAGACTGGTACCCTTTCACGTCAAATCTCTCAAACTCCGGGAGAGATTCTCAAAACCAAGGTTGACATGTTTCGAGTTCCTCTCAACATTTTGGAAATCCTGCTGAAACTTTGGACATTCTCGCGAAGGGTTCCCAATCCCCGACAAGACTGGTACCCTTTCACGTCCAAATCTCTCAAACTCCGGGAGAGATTCTCAAAACCAAGGTTGACATGTTTTGAGTTCCTCTCAACATTTTGGAAATCCCGCTGAAACTTGGGACATTCTCGCGAAGGGTTCCCAATCCCCGACAAGACTGGTACCCTTTCACGTCCAAATCTCTCAAACTCCGGGAGAGATTCTCAAAACCAAGGTTGACATGTTTCGAGTTCCTCTCAACATTTTGGAAATCCCGCTGAAACTTTGGACATTCTGGCGAAGGGTTCCCAATCCCCGACAAGACTGGTACCCTTTCACGTCCAAATCTCTCAAACTCCGGGAGAGATTCTCAAAACCAAGGTTGACATGTTTCGAGTTCCTCTCAACATTTTGGAAATCCCGCTGAAACTTTGGACATTCTGGCGAAGGGTTCCCAATCCCCGACAAGACTGGTACCCTTTCACGTCCAAATCTCTCAAACTCCGGGAGAGATTCTCAAAACCAAGGTTGACATGTTTCGAGTTCCTTTCAACATTTTGGAAATCCCGCTGAAACTTTGGACATTCTGGCGAAGGGTTCCCAATCCCCGACAAGACTGGTACCCTTTCACGTCCAAATCTCTCAAACTCCGGGAGAGATTCTCAAAACCAAGGTTGACATGTTTCGAGTTCCTCTCAACATTTTGGAAATCCCGCTGAAACTTTGGACATTCTGGCGAAGGGTTCCCAATCCCCGACAAGACTGGTACCCTTTCACGTCCAAATCTCTCAAACTCCGGGAGACATTCTCAAAACCAAGGTTGACATGTTTCGAGTTCCTCTCAACATTTTGGAAATCCCGCTGAAACTTTGGACATTCTCGCGAAGGGTTCCCAATCCCCGACAAGACTGGTACCCTTTCACGTCCAAATCTCTCAAACTCCGGGAGAGATTCTCAAAACCAAGGTTGACATGTTTCGAGTTCCTCTCAACATTTTGGAAATCCCGCTGAAACTTTGGACATTCTCGCGAAGGGTTCCCAATCCCCGACAAGACTGGTACCCTTTCACGTCAAATCTCTCAAACTCCGGGAGAGATTCTCAAAACCAAGGTTGACATGTTTCGAGTTCCTCTCAACATTTTGGAAATCCTGCTGAAACTTTGGACATTCTCGCGAAGGGTTCCCAATCCCCGACAAGACTGGTACCCTTTCACGTCCAAATCTCTCAAACTCCGGGAGAGATTCTCAAAACCAAGGTTGACATGATTCGAGTTCCTCTCAACATTTTGGAAATCCCGCTGAAACTTTGGACATTCTCGCGAAGGGTTCCCAATCCCCGACAAGACTGGTACCCTTTCACGTCAAATCTCTCAAACTCCGGGAGAGATTCTCAAAACCAAGGTTGACATGTTTCGAGTTCCTCTCAACATTTTGGAAATCCTGCTGAAACTTTGGACATTCTCGCGAAGGGTTCCCAATCCCCGACAAGACTGGTACCCTTTCACGTCCAAATCTCTCAAACTCCGGGAGAGATTCTCAAAACCAAGGTTGACATGTTTTGAGTTCCTCTCAACATTTTGGAAATCCCGCTGAAACTTGGGACATTCTCGCGAAGGGTTCCCAATCCCCGACAAGACTGGTACCCTTTCACGTCCAAATCTCTCAAACTCCGGGAGAGATTCTCAAAACCAAGGTTGACATGTTTCGAGTTCCTCTCAACATTTTGGAAATCCCGCTGAAACTTTGGACATTCTGGCGAAGGGTTCCCAATCCCCGACAAGACTGGTACCCTTTCACGTCCAAATCTCTCAAACTCCGGGAGAGATTCTCAAAACCAAGGTTGACATGTTTCGAGTTCCTTTCAACATTTTGGAAATCCCGCTGAAACTTTGGACATTCTGGCGAAGGGTTCCCAATCCCCGACAAGACTGGTACCCTTTCACGTCCAAATCTCTCAAACTCCGGGAGAGATTCTCAAAACCAAGGTTGACATGTTTCGAGTTCCTCTCAACATTTTGGAAATCCCGCTGAAACTTTGGACATTCTCGCGAAGGGTTCCCAATCCCCGACAAGACTGGTACCCTTTCACGTCCAAATCTCTCCAACTCCGGGAGAGATTCTCAAAACCAAGGTTGACATGTTTCGAGTTCCTCTCAACATTTTGGAAATCCCGCTGAAACTTTGGACATTCTGGCGAAGGGTTCCCAATCCCCGACAAGACTGGTACCCTTTCACGTCCAAATCTCTCAAACTCCGGGAGAGATTCTCAAAACCAAGGTTGACATGTTTCGAGTTCCTTTCAACATTTTGGAAATCCCGCTGAAACTTTGGACATTCTGGCGAAGGGTTCCCAATCCCCGACAAGACTGGTACCCTTTCACGTCCAAATCTCTCAAACTCCGGGAGAGATTCTCAAAACCAAGGTTGACATGTTTCGAGTTCCTCTCAACATTTTGGAAATCCCGCTGAAACTTTGGACATTCTCGCGAAGGGTTCCCAATCCCCGACAAGACTGGTACCCTTTCACGTCCAAATCTCTCAAACTCCGGGAGAGATTCTCAAAACCAAGGTTGACATGTTTCGAGTTCCTCTCAACATTTTGGAAATCCCGCTGAAACTTTGGACATTCTCGCGAAGGGTTCCCAATCCCCGAAAAGACTGGTACCCTTTCACGTCCAAATCTCTCAAACTCCGGGAGACATTCTCAAAACCAAGGTTGACATGTTTCGAGTTCCTCTCAACATTTTGGAAATCCCGCTGAAACTTTGGACATTCTCGCGAAGGGTTCCCAATCCCCGACAAGACTGGTACCCTTTCACGTCCAAATCTCTCAAACTCCGGGAGAGATTCTCAAAACCAAGGTTGACATGTTTCGAGTTCCTCTCAACATTTTGGAAATCCCGCTGAAACTTTGGACATTCTCGCGAAGGGTTCCCAATCCCCGACAAGACTGGTACCCTTTCACGTCAAATCTCTCAAACTCCGGGAGAGATTCTCAAAACCAAGGTTGACATGTTTCGAGTTCCTCTCAACATTTTGGAAATCCTGCTGAAACTTTGGACATTCTCGCGAAGGGTTCCCAATCCCCGACAAGACTGGTACCCTTTCACGTCCAAATCTCTCAAACTCCGGGAGAGATTCTCAAAACCAAGGTTGACATGATTCGAGTTCCTCTCAACATTTTGGAAATCCCGCTGAAACTTTGGACATTCTCGCGAAGGGTTCCCAATCCCCGACAAGACTGGTACCCTTTCACGTCAAATCTCTCAAACTCCGGGAGAGATTCTCAAAACCAAGGTTGACATGTTTCGAGTTCCTCTCAACATTTTGGAAATCCTGCTGAAACTTTGGACATTCTCGCGAAGGGTTCCCAATCCCCGACAAGACTGGTACCCTTTCACGTCCAAATCTCTCAAACTCCGGGAGAGATTCTCAAAACCAAGGTTGACATGTTTTGAGTTCCTCTCAACATTTTGGAAATCCCGCTGAAACTTGGGACATTCTCGCGAAGGGTTCCCAATCCCCGACAAGACTGGTACCCTTTCACGTCCAAATCTCTCAAACTCCGGGAGAGATTCTCAAAACCAAGGTTGACATGTTTCGAGTTCCTCTCAACATTTTGGAAATCCCGCTGAAACTTTGGACATTCTGGCGAAGGGTTCCCAATCCCCGACAAGACTGGTACCCTTTCACGTCCAAATCTCTCAAACTCCGGGAGAGATTCTCAAAACCAAGGTTGACATGTTTCGAGTTCCTTTCAACATTTTGGAAATCCCGCTGAAACTTTGGACATTCTGGCGAAGGGTTCCCAATCCCCGACAAGACTGGTACCCTTTCACGTCCAAATCTCTCAAACTCCGGGAGAGATTCTCAAAACCAAGGTTGACATGTTTCGAGTTCCTCTCAACATTTTGGAAATCCCGCTGAAACTTTGGACATTCTGGCGAAGGGTTCCCAATCCCCGACAAGACTGGTACCCTTTCACGTCCAAATCTCTCAAACTCCGGGAGAGATTCTCAAAACCAAGGTTGACATGTTTCGAGTTCCTCTCAACATTTTGGAAATCCCGCTGAAACTTTGGACATTCTGGCGAAGGGTTCCCAATCCCCGACAAGACTGGTACCCTTTCACGTCCAAATCTCTCAAACTCCGGGAGAGATTCTCAAAACCGAGGTTGACATGTTTCGAGTTCCTCTCAACATTTTGGAAATCCCGCTGAAACTTTGGACATTCTGGCGAAGGGTTCCCAATCCCCGACAAGACTGGTACCCTTTCACGTCCAAATCTCTCAAACTCCGGGAGAGATTCTCAAAACCAAGGTTGACATGTTTCGAGTTCCTCTCAACATTTTGGAAATCCCGCTGAAACTTTGGACATTCTCGCGAAGGGTTCCCAATCCCCGACAAGACTGGTACCCTTTCACGTCCAAATCTCTCAAACTCCGGGAGAGATTCTCAAAACCAAGGTTGACATGTTTCGAGCTCCTCTCAACATTTTGGAAATCCCGCTGAAACTTTGGACATTCTCGCGAAGGGTTCCCAATCCCCGACAAGACTGGTACCCTTTCACGTCCAAATCTCTCAAACTCCGGGAGAGATTCTCAAAACCAAGGTTGACATGTTTCGAGTTCCTCTCAACATTTTGGAAATCCCGCTGAAACTTTGGACATTCTCGCGAAGGGTTCCCAATCCCCGACAAGACTGGTACCCTTTCACGTCCAAATCTCTCCAACTCCGGGAGAGATTCTCAAAACCAAGGTTGACATGTTTCGAGTTCCTCTCAACATTTTGGAAATCCCGCTGAAACTTTGGACATTCTCGCGAAGGGTTCCCAATCCCCGACAAGACTGGTACCCTTTCACGTCCAAATCTCTCCAACTCCGGGAGAGATTCTCAAAACCAAGGTTGACATGTTTCGAGTTCCTCTCAACATTTTGGAAATCCCACTGAAACTTTGGACATTCTGGCGAAGGGTTCCCAATCCCCGACAAGACTGGTACACTTTCACGTCCAAATCTCTCAAACTCCGGGAGAGATTCTCAAAACCGAGGTTGACATGTTTCGAGCTCCTCTCAACATTTTGGAAATCCCGCTGAAACTTTGGACATTCTCGCGAAGGGTTCCCAATCCCCGACAAGACTGGTACCCTTTCACGTCCAAATCTCTCAAACTCCAGGAGAGATTCTCAAAACCAAGGTTCACATGTTTTGAGTTCCTCTCAACATTTTGGAAATCCCGCTGAAACTTTGGACATTCTCGCGAAGGGTTCCCAATCCCCGACAAGACTGGTACCCTTTCACGTCAAATCTCTCAAACTCCGGGAGAGATTCTCAAAACCAAGGTTGACATGTTTCGAGTTCCTCTCAACATTTTGGAAATCCCGCTGAAACTTTGGACATTCTGGCGAAGGGTTCCCAATCCCCGACAAGACTGGTACCCTTTCACGTCCAAATCTCTCAAACTCCGGGAGAGATTCTCAAAACCAAGGTTGACATGTTTCGAGTTCCTCTCAACATTTTGGAAATCCCGCTGAAACTTTGGACATTCTCGCGAAGGGTTCCCAATCCCCGACAAGACTGGTACCCTTTCACGTCCAAATCTCTCAAACTCCGGGAGAGATTCTCAAAACCAAGGCTGACATGTTTCGAGTTCCTCTCACCATTTTGGAAATCCCGCTGAATTTTGGACATTCTGGCGAAGGGTTCCCAATCCCCGACAAGACTGGTACCCTTTTATGTCCAAATCTCTCAAACTCCGGGAGAGATTCTCAAAACCAAGGTTGACATGTTTCGAGTTCCTCTCACCATTTTGGAAATCCCGCTGAAACTTTGGACATTCTCGCGAAGGGTTCCCAATCCCCGACAAGACTGGTACCCTTTCACGTCCAAATCTCTCCAACTCCGGGAGAGATTCTCAAAACCAAGGTTGACATGTTTCGAGTTCCTCTCAACATTTTGGAAATCCCGCTGAAACTTGGGACATTCTGGCGAAGGGTTCCCAATCCCCGACAAGACTGGTACCCTTTCACGTCCAAATCTCTCAAACTCCGGGAGAGATTCTCAAAACCGAGGTTGACATGTTTCGAGTTCCTCTCAACATTTTGGAAATCCCGCTGAAACTTTGGACATTCTCGCGAAGGGTTCCCAATCCCCGACAAGACTGGTACCCTTTCACGTCCAAATCTCTCAAACTCCGGGAGAGATTCTCAAAACCAAGGTTGACATGTTTCGAGTTCCTCTCAACATTTTGGAAATCCCGCTGAAACTTTGGACATTCTCGCGAAGGGTTCCCAATCCCCGACAAGACTGGTACCCTTTCACGTCAAATCTCTCAAACTCCGGGAGAGATTCTCAAAACCAAGGTTGACATGTTTCGAGTTCCTCTCAACATTTTGGAAATCCCGCTGAAACTTTGGACATTCTGGCGAAGGGTTCCCAATCCCCGACAAGACTGGTACCCTTTCACGTCCAAATCTCTCAAACTCCGGGAGAGATTCTCAAAACCAAGGTTGACATGTTTCGAGTTCCTCTCAACATTTTGGAAATCCCGCTGAAACTTTGGACATTCTCGCGAAGGGTTCCCAATCCCCGACAAGACTGGTACCCTTTCACGTCCAAATCTCTCAAACTCCGGGAGAGATTCTCAAAACCAAGGTTGACATGTTTCGAGTTCCTCTCACCATTTTGGAAATCCCGCTGAAACTTTGGACATTCTGGCGAAGGGTTCCCAATCCCCGACAAGACTGGTACCCTTTCACGTCCAAATCTCTCAAACTCCGGGAGAGATTCTCAAAACCAAGGTTCACATGTTTCGAGTTCCTCTCAACATTTTGGAAATCCCGCTGAAACTTTGGACATTCTCGCGAAGGGTTCCCAATCCCCGACAAGACTGGTACCCTTTCACATCCAAATCTCTCAAACTCCGGGAGAGATTCTCAAAACCAAGGTTGACATGTTTCGAGTTCCTCTCAACATTTTGGAAATCCCGCTGAAACTTTGGACATTCTGGCGAAGGGTTCCCAATCCCCGACAAGACTGGTACCCTTTCACGTCCAAATCTCTCAGACTCCGGGAGAGATTCTCAAAACCAAGGTTGACATGTTTCGAGTTCCTTTCAACATTTTGGAAATCCCGCTGAAACTTGGGACATTCTCGCGAAGGGTTCCCAATCCCCGACAAGACTGGTACCCTTTCACGTCCAAATCTCTCAAACTCCGGGAGAGATTCTCAAAACCAAGGTTGACATGTTTCGAGTTCCTCTCAACATTTTGGAAATCCCGCTGAAACTTTGGACATTCTCGCGAAGGGTTCCCAATCCCCGACAAGACTGGTACCCTTTCACGTCCAAATCTCTCAAACTCCGGGAGAGGTTCTCAAAACCAAGGTTGACATGTTTCGAGTTCCTCTCAACATTTTGGAAATCCCGCTGAAACTTTGGACATTCTCGCGAAGGGTTCCCAATCCCCGACAAGACTGGTACCCTTTCACGTCCAAATCTCTCAAACTCCGGGAGAGATTCTCAAAACCAAGGTTGACATGTTTCGAGTTCCTCTCACCATTTTGGAAATCCCGCTGAAACTTTGGACATTCTGGCGAAGGGTTCCCAATCCCCGACAAGACTGGTACCCTTTCACGTCCAAATCTCTCAAACTCCGGGAGAGATTCTCAAAACCAAGGTTCACATGTTTCGAGTTCCTCTCAACATTTTGGAAATCCCGCTGAAACTTTGGACATTCTCGCGAAGGGTTCCCAATCCCCGACAAGACTGGTACCCTTTCACATCCAAATCTCTCAAACTCCGGGAGAGATTCTCAAAACCAAGGTTGACATGTTTCGAGTTCCTCTCAACATTTTGGAAATCCCGCTGAAACTTTGGACATTCTGGCGAAGGGTTCCCAATCCCCGACAAGACTGGTACCCTTTCACGTCCAAATCTCTCAGACTCCGGGAGAGATTCTCAAAACCAAGGTTGACATGTTTCGAGTTCCTTTCAACATTTTGGAAATCCCGCTGAAACTTGGGACATTCTCGCGAAGGGTTCCCAATCCCCGACAAGACTGGTACCCTTTCACGTCCAAATCTCTCAAACTCCGGGAGAGATTCTCAAAACCAAGGTTGACATGTTTCGAGTTCCTCTCAACATTTTGGAAATCCCGCTGAAACTTTGGACATTCTCGCGAAGGGTTCCCAATCCCCGACAAGACTGGTACCCTTTCACGTCCAAATCTCTCAAACTCCGGGAGAGATTCTCAAAACCAAGGTTGACATGTTTCGAGTTCCTCTCAACATTTTGGAAATCCCGCTGAAACTTTGGACATTCTCGCGAAGGGTTCCCAATCCCCGACAAGACTGGTACCCTTTCACGTCCAAATCTCTCAAACTCCGGGAGAGATTCTCAAAACCAAGGTTGACATGTTTCGAGTTCCTCTCAACGTTTTGGAAATCCCGCTGAAACTTTGGACATTCTCGCGAAGGGTTCCCAATCCCCGACAAGACTGGTACCCTTTCACGTCCAAATCTCTCAAACTCCGGGAGAGATTCTCAAAACCAAGGTTGACATGTTTCGAGTTCCTCTCACCATTTTGGAAATCCCGCTGAAACTTTGGACATTCTCGCGAAGGGTTCCCAATCCCCGACAAGACTGGTACCCTTTCACGTCCAAATCTCTCAAACTCCGGGAGAGATTCTCAAAACCAAGGTTGACATGTTTCGAGTTCCTTTCAACATTTTGTAAATCCCGCTGAAACTTTGGACATTCTGGCGAAGGGTTCCCAATCCCCGACAAGACTGGTACCCTTTCACGTCCAAATCTCTCAAACTCCGGGAGAGATTCTCAAAACCAAGGTTCACATGTTTTGATTTCCTCTCAACGTTTTGGAAATCCCGCTGAAACTTTGGACATTCTGGCGAAGGGTTCCCAATCCCCGACAAGACTGGTACCCTTTCACGTCCAAATCTCTCAAACTCCGGGAGAGATTCTCAAAACCAAGGTTGACATGTTTTGAGTTCCTCTCAACATTTTGGAAATCCTGCTGAAACTTTGGACATTCTCGCGAAGGGTTCCCAATCCCCGACAAGACTGGTACCCTTTCACGTCCAAATCTCTCAAACTCCGGGAGAGATTCTCAAAACCAAGGTTGACATGTTTTGAGTTCCTCTCAACATTTTGGAAATCCCGCTGAAACTTGGGACATTCTCGCGAAGGGTTCCCAATCCCCGACAAGACTGGTACCCTTTCACGTCCAAATCTCTCAAACTCCGGGAGAGATTCTCAAAACCAAGGTTGACATGTTTCGAGTTCCTCTCAACATTTTGGAAATCCCGCTGAAACTTTGGACATTCTCGCGAAGGGTTCCCAATCCCCGACAAGACTGGTACGCTTTCACGTCCAAATCTCTCAAACTCCGGGAGAGATTCTCAAAACCAAGGTTGACATGTTTTGAGTTCCTCTCAACATTTTGGAAATCCCGCTGAAACTTGGGACATTCTGGCGAAGGGTTCCCAATCCCCGACAAGACTGGTACCCTTTCACGTCCAAATCTCTCAAACTCCGGGAGAGATTCTCAAAACCAAGGTTGACATGTTTCGAGCTCCTCTCAACATTTTGGAAATCCCGCTGAAACTTTGGACATTCTGGCGAAGGGTTCCCAATCCCCGACAAGACTGGTACCCTTTCACGTCCAAATCTCTCAAACTCCGGGAGAGATTCTCAAAACCAAGGTTGACATGTTTCGAGTTCCTCTCAACATTTTGGAAATCCCGCTGAAACTTTGGACATTCTCGCGAAGGGTTCCCAATCCCCGACAAGACTGGTACCCTTTCACGTCCAAATCTCTCAAACTCCGGGAGAGATTCTCAAAACCAAGGTTGACATGTTTCGAGTTCCTTTCAACATTTTGGAAATCCCGCTGAAACTTTGGACATTTTGGCGAAGTGTTCCCAATCCCCGACAAGACTGGTACCCTTTCACGTCCAAATCTCTCAAACTCCGGGAGAGATTCTCAAAACCAAGGTTCACATGTTTTGAGTTCCTCTCAACATTTTGGAAATCCCGCTGAAACTTTGGACATTCTGGCGAAGAGTTCCCAATCCCCGACAAGACTGGTACCCTTTCACGTCCAAATCTCTCAAACTCCGGGAGAGATTCTCAAAACCAAGGTTGACATGTTTCGAGTTCCTCTCAACATTTTGGAAATCCCGCTGAAACTTTGGACATTCTGGCCAAGGGTTCCCAATCCCCGACAAGACTGGTACCCTTTCACGTCCAAATCTCTCAAACTCCGGGAGAGATTCTCAAAACCGAGGTTGACATGTTTCGAGTTCCTCTCAACATTTTGGAAATCCCACTGAAACTTTGGACATTCTGGCGAAGGGTTCCCAATCCCCGACAAGACTGGTACCCTTTCACGTCCAAATCTCTCAAACTCCGGGAGAGATTCTCAAAACCGAGGTTGACATGTTTCGAGTTCCTCTCAACATTTTGGAAACCCCGCTGAAATTTGGGACATTCTCGCGAAGGGTTCCCAATCCCCGACAAGACTGGTACCCTTTCACGTCCAAATCTCTCAAACTCCGGGAGAGATTCTCAAAACCGAGGTTGACATGTTTTGAGTTCCTCTCAACATTTTGGAAATCCCGCTGAAACTTTGGACATTCTCGCGAAGGGTTCCCAATCCCCGACAAGACTGGTACCCTTTCACGTCCAAATCTCTCAAACTCCGGGAGAGATTCTCAAAACCAAGGTTGACATGTTTCGAGTTCCTCTCAACATTTTGGAAATCCCGCTGAAACTTTGGACATTCTCGCGAAGGGTTCCCAATCCCCGACAAGACTGGTACCCTTTCACGTCCAAATCTCTCCAACTCCGGGAGAGATTCTCAAAACCAAGGTTCACATGTTTTGAGTTCCTCTCAACGTTTTGGAAATCCCGCTGAAACTTTGGACATTCTGGCGAAGGGTTCCCAATCCCCGACAAGACTGGTACCCTTTCACATCCAAATCTCTCAAACTCCGGGAGAGATTCTCAAAACCAAGGTTGACATGTTTCGAGTTCCTCTCAACATTTTGGAAATCCCGCTGAAACTTTGGACATTCTGGCGAAGGGTTCCCAATCCCCGACAAGACTGGTACCCTTTCACGTCCAAATCTCTCAGACTCCGGGAGAGATTCTCAAAACCAAGGTTGACATGTTTCGAGTTCCTCTCAACATTTTGGAAATCCCGCTGAAACTTTGGACATTCTCGCGAAGGGTTCCCAATCCCCGACAAGACTGGTACCCTTTCACGTCCAAATCTCTCAAACTCCGGGAGAGATTCTCAAAACCAAGGTTGACATGTTTCGAGTTCCTCTCAACATTTTGGAAATCCCGCTGAAACTTTGGACATTCTCGCGAAGGGTTCCCAATCCCCAACAAGACTGGTACCCTTTCACGTCCAAATCTCTCCAACTCCGGGAGAGATTCTCAAAACCAAGGTTGACATGTTTCGAGTTCCTCTCAACATTTTGGAAATCCCACTGAAACTTTGGACATTCTCGCGAAGGGTTCCCAATCCCCGACAAGACTGGTACACTTTCACGTCCAAATCTCTCAAACTCCGGGAGAGATTCTCAAAACCAAGGTTGACATGTTTTGAGTTCCTCTCAACATTTTGGAAATCCCGCTGAAACTTTGGACATTCTCGCGAAGGGTTCCCAATCCCCGACAAGACTGGTACCCTTTCACGTCCAAATCTCTCAAACTCCGGGAGAGATTCTCAAAACCAAGGTTGACATGTTTCGAGTTCCTCTCAACATTTTGGAAATCCCGCTGAAACTTTGGACATTCTCGCGAAGGGTTCCCAATCCCCGACAAGACTGGTACCCTTTCACGTCCAAATCTCTCAAACTCCGGGAGAGATTCTCAAAACCAAGGTTGACATGTTTCGAGTTCCTTTCAACATTTTGGAAATCCCGCTGAAACTTTGGACATTCTGGCGAAGGGTTCCCAATCCCCGACAAGACTGGTACCCTTTCACGTCCAAATCTCTCCAACTCCGGGAGAGATTCTCAAAACCAAGGTTGACATGTTTCGAGTTCCTCTCAACATTTTGGAAATCCCGCTGAAACTTTGGACATTCTCGCGAAGGGTTCCCAATCCCCGACAAGACTGGTACCCTTTCACGTCCAAATCTCTCAAACTCCGGGAGAGATTCTCAAAACCAAGGTTGACATGTTTCGAGTTCCTCTCAACATTTTGGAAATCCCGCTGAAACTTTGGACATTCTCGCGAAGGGTTCCCAATCCCCAACAAGACTGGTACCCTTTCACGTCCAAATCTCTCAAACTCCGGGAGAGATTCTCAAAACCAAGGTTGACATGTTTCGAGTTCCTCTCAACATTTTGGAAATCCCGCTGAAACTTTGGACATTCTCGCGAAGGGTTCCCAATCCCCGACAAGACTGGTACCCTTTCACGTCCAAATCTCTCAAACTCCGGGAGAGATTCTCAAAACCAAGGTTGACATGTTTCGAGTTCCTCTCAACATTTTGGAAATCCCGCTGAAACGTTGGACATTCTGGCGAAGGGTTCCCAATCCCCGACAAGACTGGTACCCTTTCACGTCCAAATCTCTCAAACTCCGGGAGAGATTCTCAAAACCAAGGTTCACATGTTTCGAGTTCCTCTCAACATTTTGGAAATCCCGCTGAAACTTTGGACATTCTCGCGAAGGGTTCCCAATCCCCGACAAGACTGGTACCCTTTCACGTCCAAATCTCTCCAACTCCGGGAGAGATTCTCAAAACCAAGGTTGACATGTTTCGAGTTCCTCTCAACATTTTGGAAATCCCGCTGAAACTTTGGACATTCTCGCGAAGGGTTCCCAATCCCCGACAAGACTGGTACCCTTTCACGTCCAAATCTCTCAAACTCCGGGAGAGATTCTCAAAACCAAGGTTGACATGTTTTGAGTTCCTCTCAACATTTTGGAAATCCCGCTGAAACTTGGGACATTCTCGCGAAGGGTTCCCAATCCCCGACAAGACTGGTACCCTTTCACGTCCAAATCTCTCAAACTCCGGGAGAGATTCTCAAAACCGAGGTTGACATGTTTCGAGTTCCTCTCAACATTTTGGAAATCCCGCTGAAACTTTGGACATTCTGGCGAAGGGTTCCCAATCCCCGACAAGACTGGTACCCTTTCACGTCCAAATCTCTCAAACTCCGGGAGAGATTCTCAAAACCAAGGTTGACATGTTTCGAGTTCCTCTCAACATTTTGGAAATCCCGCTGAAACTTTGGACATTCTCGCGAAGGGTTCCCAATCCCCGACAAGACTGGTACCCTTTCACGTCCAAATCTCTCCAACTCCGGGAGAGATTCTCAAAACCAAGGTTGACATGTTTCGAGTTCCTCTCAACATTTTGGAAATCCCACTGAAACTTTGGACATTCTCGCGAAGGGTTCCCAATCCCCGACAAGACTGGTACCCTTTCACGTCCAAATCTCTCCAACTCCGGGAGAGATTCTCAAAACCAAGGCTGACATGTTTCGAGTTCCTCTCACCATTTTGGAAATCCCGCTGAATTTTGGACATTCTCGCGAAGGGTTCCCAATCCCCGACAAGACTGGTACCCTTTCACGTCCAAATCTCTCAAACTCCGGGAGAGATTCTCAAAACCAAGGTTGACATGTTTCGAGTTCCTCTCAACATTTTGGAAATCCCGCTGAAACATTGGACATTCTCGCGAAGGGTTCCCAATCCCCGACAAGACTGGTACCCTTTCACGTCCAAATCTCTCAAACTCCGGGAGAGATTCTCAAAACCGAGGTTGACATGTTTCGAGTTCCTCTCAACATTTTGGAAATCCCGCTGAAACTTGGGACATTCTGGCGAAGGGTTCCCAATCCCCGACAAGACTGGTACCCTTTCACGTCCAAATCTCTCAAACTCCGGGAGAGATTCTCAAAACCAAGGTTGACATGTTTCGAGCTCCTCTCAACATTTTGGAAATCCCGCTGAAACTTTGGACATTCTCGCGAAGGGTTCCCAATCCCCGACAAGACTGGTACCCTTTCACGTCCAAATCTCTCAAACTCCGGGAGAGATTCTCAAAACCAAGGTTGACATGTTTCGAGTTCCTTTCAACATTTTGGAAATCCCGCTGAAAATTTGGACATTCTGGCGAAGGGTTCCCAATCCCCGACAAGACTGGTACCCTTTCACGTCCAAATCTCTCAAACTCCGGGAGAGATTCTCAAAACCAAGGTTGACATGTTTCGAGTTCCTCTCAACATTTTGGAAATCCCGCTGAAACTTTGGACATTCTGGCGAAGGGTTCCCAATCCCCGACAAGACTGGTACCCTTTCACGTCCAAATCTCTCAAACTCCGGGAGAGATTCTCAAAACCGAGGTTGACATGTTTCGAGTTCCTCTCAACATTTTGGAAATCCCACTGAAACGTTGGACATTCTGGCGAAGGGTTCCCAATCCCCGACAAGACTGGTACCCTTTCACGTCCAAATCTCTCAAACTCCGGGAGAGATTCTCAAAACCAAGGTTGACATGTTTCGAGTTCCTCTCAACATTTTGGAAACCCCGCTGAAACTTGGGACATTCTCGCGAAGGGTTCCCAATCCCCGACAAGACTGGTACCCTTTCACGTCCAAATCTCTCAAACTCCGGGAGAGATTCTCAAAACCGAGATTGACATGTTTCGAGTTCCTCTCAACATTTTGGAAATCCCGCTGAAACTTTGGACATTCTGGCGAAGGGTTCCCAATCCCCGACAAGACTGGTACCCTTTCACGTCCAAATCTCTCAAACTCCGGGAGAGATTCTCAAAACCAAGGTTGACATGTTTCGAGTTCCTCTCAACATTTTGGAAATCCCGCTGAAACTTTGGACATTCTCGCGAAGGGTTCCCAATCCCCGACAAGACTGGTACCCTTTCACGTCCAAATCTCTCAAACTCCGGGAGAGATTCTCAAAACCAAGGTTGACATGTTTCGAGTTCCTCTCAACATTTTGGAAATCCCGCTGAAACTTTGGACATTCTCGCGAAGGGTTCCCAATCCCCGACAACACTGGTACCCTTTCACGTCCAAATCTCTCAAACTCCGGGAGAGATTCTCAAAACCAAGGTTGACATGTTTTGAGTTCCTCTCAACATTTTGGAAATCCCGCTGAAACTTTGGACATTCTCGCGAAGGGTTCCCAATCCCCGACAAGACTGGTACCCTTTCACGTCCAAATCTCTCAAACTCCGGGAGAGATTCTCAAAACCGAGGTTGACATGTTTCGAGTTCCTCTCAACATTTTGGAAATCCCGCTGAAACTTGGGACATTCTGGCGAAGGGTTCCCAATCCCCGACAAGACTGGTACCCTTTCACGTCCAAATCTCTCAAACTCCGGGAGAGATTCTCAAAACCAAGGTTGACATGTTTCGAGTTCCTCTCAACATTTTGGAAATCCCGCTGAAACTTTGGACATTCTGGCGAAGGGTTCCCAATCCCCGACAAGACTGGTACCCTTTCACGTCCAAATCTCTCCAACTCCGGGAGAGATTCTCAAAACCAAGGTTGACATGTTTCGAGTTCCTCTCAACATTTTGGAAATCCCGCTGAAACTTTGGACATTCTCGCGAAGGGTTCCCAATCCCCGACAAGACTGGTACCCTTTCACGTCCAAATCTCTCAAACTCCGGGAGAGATTCTCAAAACCGAGGTTGACATGTTTCGAGTTCCTCTCAACATTTTGGAAATCCCACTGAAACTTTGGACATTCTGGCGAAGGGTTCCCAATCTCCGACAAGACTGGTACCCTTTCACGTCCAAATCTCTCAAACTCCGGGAGAGATTCTCAAAACCAAGGTTGACATGTTTCGAGTTCCTCTCAACATTTTGGAAACCCCGCTGAAACTTGGGACATTCTCGCGAAGGGTTCCCAATCCCCGACAAGACTGGTACCCTTTCACGTCCAAATCTCTCAAACTCCGGGAGAGATTCTCAAAACCAAGGTTGACATGTTTCGAGTTCCTCTCAACATTTTGGAAATCCCGCTGAAACTTTGGACATTCTCGCGAAGGGTTCCCAATCCCCGACAAGACTGGTACCCTTTCACGTCCAAATCTCTCCAACTCCGGGAGAGATTCTCAAAACCAAGGCTGACATGTTTCGAGTTCCTCTCACCATTTTGGAAATCCCGCTGAATTTTGGACATTCTGGCGAAGGGTTCCCAATCCCCGACAAGACTGGTATCCTTTCACGTCCAAATCTCTCAAACTCCGGGAGAGATTCTCAAAACCGAGGTTGACATGTTTTGAGTTCCTCTCAACATTTTGGAAATCCCGCTGAAACTTTGGACATTCTGGCGAAGGGTTCCCAATCCCCGACAAGACTGGTACCCTTTCACGTCCAAATCTCTCAAACTCCGGGAGAGATTCTCAAAACCAAGGTTGACATGTTTCGAGTTCCTCTCAACATTTTGGAAATCCCGCTGAAACTTTGGACATTCTGGCGAAGGGTTCCCAATCCCCGACAAGACTGGTACCCTTTCACGTCAAATATCTCAAACTCCGGGAGAGATTCTCAAAACCAAGGTTGACATGTTTCGAGTTCCTCTCAACATTTTGGAAATCCCGCTGAAACTTTGGACATTCTCGCGAAGGGTTCCCAATCCCCGACAAGACTGGTACCCTTTCACGTCCAAATCTCTCAAACTCCGGGAGAGATTCTCAAAACCAAGGTTGACATGTTTCGAGTTCCTCTCAACATTTTGGAAATCCCGCTGAAACTTTGGACATTCTCGCGAAGGGTTCCCAATCCCCGACAAGACTGGTACCCTTTCACGTCCAAATCTCTCAAACTCCGGGAGAGATTCTCAAAACCAAGGCTGACATGTTTCGAGTTCCTCTCACCATTTTGGAAATCCCGCTGAAACTTTGGACATTCTCGCGAAGGGTTCCCAATCCCCGACAAGACTGGTACCCTTTTACGTCCAAATCTCTCAAACTCCGGGAGAGATTCTCAAAACCAAGGTTGACATGTTTCGAGTTCCTCTCAACATTTTGGAAATCCCGCTGAAACTTGGGACATTCTCGCGAAGGGTTCCCAATCCCCGACAAGACTGGTACCCTTTCACGTCCAAATCTCTCAAACTCCGGGAGAGATTCTCAAAACCGAGGTTGACATGTTTCGAGTTCCTCTCAACATTTTGGAAATCCCGCTGAAACTTGGGACATTCTGGCGAAGGGTTCCCAATCCCCGACAAGACTGGTACCCTTTCACGTCCAAATCTCTCAAACTCCGGGAGAGATTCTCAAAACCAAGGTTGACATGTTTCGAGCTCCTCTCAACATTTTGGAAATCCCGCTGAAACTTTGGACATTCTCGCGAAGGGTTCCCAATCCCCGACAAGACTGGTACCCTTTCACGTCCAAATCTCTCCAACTCCGGGAGAGATTCTCAAAACCAAGGTTGACATGTTTCGAGTTCCTCTCAACATTTTGGAAATCCCGCTGAAACTTTGGACATTCTGGCGAAGGGTTCCCAATCCCCGACAAGACTGGTACCCTTTCACGTCCAAATCTCTCAAACTCCGGGAGAGATTCTCAAAACCAAGGTTGACATGTTTCGAGTTCCTTTCAACATTTTGGAAATCCCGCTGAAACTTTGGACATTCTGGCGAAGGGTTCCCAATCCCCGACAAGACTGGTACCCTTTCACGTCCAAATCTCTCAAACTCCGGGAGAGATTCTCAAAACCAAGGTTGACATGTTTCGAGTTCCTCTCAACATTTTGGAAATCCCGCTGAAACTTTGGACATTCTGGCGAAGGGTTCCCAATCCCCGACAAGACTGGTACCCTTTCACGTCCAAATCTCTCAAACTCCGGGAGAGATTCTCAAAACCAAGGTTCACATGTTTCGAGTTCCTCTCAACATTTTGGAAATCCCGCTGAAACTTTGGACATTGTGGCGAAGGGTTCCCAATCCCCGACAAGACTGGTACCCTTTCACGTCCAAATCTCTCAAACTCCGGGAGAGATTCTCAAAACCGAGGTTGACATGTTTCGAGTTCCTCTCAACATTTTGGAAATCCCACTGAAACTTTGGACATTCTGGCGAAGGGTTCCCAATCCCCGACAAGACTGGTACCCTTTCACGTCCAAATCTCTCAAACTCCGGGAGAGATTCTCAAAACCGAGGTTGACATGTTTCAAGTTCCTCTCAACATTTTGGAAATCCCGCTGAAACTTGGGACATTCTGGCGAAGGGTTCCCAATCCCCGACAAGACTGGTACCCTTTCACGTCCAAATCTCTCAAACTCCGGGAGAGATTCTCAAAACCGAGGTTGACATGTTTCGAGTTCCTCTCAACATTTTGGAAATCCCGCTGAAACTTTGGACATTCTCGCGAAGGGTTCCCAATCCCCGACAAGACTGGTACCCTTTCACGTCCAAATCTCTCAAACTCCGGGAGAGATTCTCAAAACCAAGGTTGACATGTTTCGAGTTCCTCTCAACATTTTGGAAACCCCGCTGAAACTTGGGACATTCTCGCGAAGGGTTCCCAATCCCCGACAAGACTGGTACCCTTTCACGTCCAAATCTCTCAAACTCCGGGAGAGATTCTCAAAACCGAGATTGACATGTTTCGAGTTCCTCTCAACATTTTGGAAATCCCGCTGAAACTTTGGACATTCTGGCGAAGGGTTCCCAATCCCCGACAAGACTGGTACCCTTTCACGTCCAAATCTCTCAAACTCCGGGAGAGATTCTCAAAACCAAGGTTGACATGTTTCGAGTTCCTCTCAACATTTTGGAAATCCCGCTGAAACTTTGGACATTCTCGCGAAGGGTTCCCAATCCCCGACAAGACTGGTACCCTTTCACGTCCAAATCTCTCAAACTGTGGGAGAGATTCTCAAAACCAAGGTTGACATGTTTCGAGTTCCTCTCAACATTTTGGAAATCCCGCTGAAACTTTGGACATTCTCGCGAAGGGTTCCCAATCCCCGACAAGACTGGTACCCTTTCACGTCCAAATCTCTCAAACTCCGGGAGAGATTCTCAAAACCAAGGTTGACATGTTTTGAGTTCCTCTCAACATTTTGGAAATCCCGCTGAAACTTTGGACATTCTCGCGAAGGGTTCCCAATCCCCGACAAGACTGGTACCCTTTCACGTCCAAATCTCTCAAACTCCGGGAGAGATTCTCAAAACCGAGGTTGACATGTTTCGAGTTCCTCTCAACATTTTGGAAATCCCGCTGAAACTTGGGACATTCTGGCGAAGGGTTCCCAATCCCCGACAAGACTGGTACCCTTTCACGTCCAAATCTCTCAAACTCCGGGAGAGATTCTCAAAACCAAGGTTGACATGTTTCGAGCTCCTCTCAACATTTTGGAAATCCCGCTGAAACTTTGGACATTCTCGCGAAGGGTTCCCAATCCCCGACAAGACTGGTACCCTTTCACGTCCAAATCTCTCAAACTCCGGGAGAGATTCTCAAAACCAAGGTTGACATGTTTCGAGTTCCTTTCAACATTTTGGAAATCCCGCTGAAACTTTGGACATTCTCGCGAAGGGTTCCCAATCCCCGACAAGACTGGTACCCTTTCACGTCCAAATCTCTCAAACTCCGGGAGAGATTCTCAAAACCAAGGTTGACATGTTTCGAGTTCCTCTCAACATTTTGGAAATCCCGCTGAAACTTTGGACATTCTGGCGAAGGGTTCCCAATCCCCGACAAGACTGGTACCCTTTCACGTCCAAATCTCTCAAACTCCGGGAGAGATTCTCAAAACCAAGGTTGACATGTTTCGAGTTCCTCTCAACATTTTGGAAATCCCGCTGAAACTTTGGACATTCTGGCGAAGGGTTCCCAATCCCCGACAAGACTGGTACCCTTTCACGTCCAAATCTCTCAAACTCCGGGAGAGATTCTCAAAACCGAGGTTGACATGTTTCGAGTTCCTCTCAACATTTTGGAAATCCCACTGAAACTTTGGACATTCTGGCGAAGGGTTCCCAATCTCCGACAAGACTGGTACCCTTTCACGTCCAAATCTCTCAAACTCCGGGAGAGATTCTCAAAACCAAGGTTGACATGTTTCGAGTTCCTCTCAACATTTTGGAAACCCCGCTGAAACTTGGGACATTCTCGCGAAGGGTTCCCAATCCCCGACAAGACTGGTACCCTTTCACGTCCAAATCTCTCAAACTCCGGGAGAGATTCTCAAAACCAAGGTTGACATGTTTCGAGTTCCTCTCAACATTTTGGAAATCCCGCTGAAACTTTGGACATTCTCGCGAAGGGTTCCCAATCCCCGACAAGACTGGTACCCTTTCACGTCCAAATCTCTCAAACTCCGGGAGAGATTCTCAAAACCAAGGCTGACATGTTTCGAGTTCCTCTCACCATTTTGGAAATCCCGCTGAATTTTGGACATTCTGGCGAAGGGTTCCCAATCCCCGACAAGACTGGTATCCTTTCACGTCCAAATCTCTCAAACTCCGGGAGAGATTCTCAAAACCGAGGTTGACATGTTTTGAGTTCCTCTCAACATTTTGGAAATCCCGCTGAAACTTTGGACATTCTGGCGAAGGGTTCCCAATCCCCGACAAGACTGGTACCCTTTCACGTCCAAATCTCTCAAACTCCGGGAGAGATTCTCAAAACCAAGGTTGACATGTTTCGAGTTCCTCTCAACATTTTGGAAATCCCGCTGAAACTTTGGACATTCTGGCGAAGGGTTCCCAATCCCCGACAAGACTGGTACCCTTTCACGTCAAATATCTCAAACTCCGGGAGAGATTCTCAAAACCAAGGTTGACATGTTTCGAGTTCCTCTCAACATTTTGGAAATCCCGCTGAAACTTTGGACATTCTCGCGAAGGGTTCCCAATCCCCGACAAGACTGGTACCCTTTCACGTCCAAATCTCTCAAACTCCGGGAGAGATTCTCAAAACCAAGGTTGACATGTTTCGAGTTCCTCTCAACATTTTGGAAATCCCGCTGAAACTTTGGACATTCTGGCGAAGGGTTCCCAATCCCCGACAAGACTGGTACCCTTTCACGTCCAAATCTCTCAAACTCCGGGAGAGATTCTCAAAACCAAGGCTGACATGTTTCGAGTTCCTCTCACCATTTTGGAAATCCCGCTGAAACTTTGGACATTCTCGCGAAGGGTTCCCAATCCCCGACAAGACTGGTACCCTTTTACGTCCAAATCTCTCAAACTCCGGGAGAGATTCTCAAAACCAAGGTTGACATGTTTCGAGTTCCTCTCAACATTTTGGAAATCCCGCTGAAACTTGGGACATTCTCGCGAAGGGTTCCCAATCCCCGACAAGACTGGTACCCTTTCACGTCCAAATCTCTCAAACTCCGGGAGAGATTCTCAAAACCGAGGTTGACATGTTTCGAGTTCCTCTCAACATTTTGGAAATCCCGCTGAAACTTGGGACATTCTGGCGAAGGGTTCCCAATCCCCGACAAGACTGGTACCCTTTCACGTCCAAATCTCTCAAACTCCGGGAGAGATTCTCAAAACCAAGGTTGACATGTTTCGAGCTCCTCTCAACATTTTGGAAATCCCGCTGAAACTTTGGACATTCTCGCGAAGGGTTCCCAATCCCCGACAAGACTGGTACCCTTTCACGTCCAAATCTCTCCAACTCCGGGAGAGATTCTCAAAACCAAGGTTGACATGTTTCGAGTTCCTCTCAACATTTTGGAAATCCCGCTGAAACTTTGGACATTCTGGCGAAGGGTTCCCAATCCCCGACAAGACTGGTACCCTTTCACGTCCAAATCTCTCAAACTCCGGGAGAGATTCTCAAAACCAAGGTTGACATGTTTCGAGTTCCTTTCAACATTTTGGAAATCCCGCTGAAACTTTGGACATTCTGGCGAAGGGTTCCCAATCCCCGACAAGACTGGTACCCTTTCACGTCCAAATCTCTCAAACTCCGGGAGAGATTCTCAAAACCAAGGTTGACATGTTTCGAGTTCCTCTCAACATTTTGGAAATCCCGCTGAAACTTTGGACATTCTGGCGAAGGGTTCCCAATCCCCGACAAGACTGGTACCCTTTCACGTCCAAATCTCTCAAACTCCGGGAGAGATTCTCAAAACCAAGGTTCACATGTTTCGAGTTCCTCTCAACATTTTGGAAATCCCGCTGAAACTTTGGACATTGTGGCGAAGGGTTCCCAATCCCCGACAAGACTGGTACCCTTTCACGTCCAAATCTCTCAAACTCCGGGAGAGATTCTCAAAACCGAGGTTGACATGTTTCGAGTTCCTCTCAACATTTTGGAAATCCCACTGAAACTTTGGACATTCTCGCGAAGGGTTCCCAATCCCCGACAAGACTGGTACCCTTTCACGTCCAAATCTCTCAAACTCCGGGAGAGATTCTCAAAACCGAGGTTGACATGTTTCAAGTTCCTCTCAACATTTTGGAAATCCCGCTGAAACTTGGGACATTCTGGCGAAGGATTCCCAATCCCCGACAAGACTGGTACCCTTTCACGTCCAAATCTCTCAAACTCCGGGAGAGATTCTCAAAACCGAGGTTGACATGTTTCGAGTTCCTCTCAACATTTTGGAAATCCCGCTGAAACTTTGGACATTCTCGCGAAGGGTTCCCAATCCCCGACAAGACTGGTACCCTTTCACGTCCAAATCTCTCAAACTCCGGGAGAGATTCTCAAAACCAAGGTTGACATGATTCGAGTTCCTCTCAACATTTTGGAAATCCCGCTGAAACTTTGGACATTCTCGCGAAGGGTTCCCAATCCCCGACAAGACTGGTACCCTTTCATGTCCAAATCTCTCAAACTCCGGGAGAGATTCTCAAAACCAAGGTTGACATGTTTCGAGTTCCTCTCAACATTTTGGAAATCCCGCTGAAACTTTGGACATTCTCGCGAAGGGTTCCCAATCCCCGACAAGACTGGTACCCTTTCACGTCCAAATCTCTCAAACTCCGGGAGAGATTCTCAAAACCAAGGTTGACATGTTTCGAGTTCCTCTCAACATTTTGGAAATCCCGCTGAAACTTTGGACATTCTCGCGAAGGGTTCCCAATCCCCGACAAGACTGGTACCCTTTCACGTCCAAATCTCTCAAACTCCGGGAGAGATTCTCAAAACCAAGGTTGACATGTTTCGAGTTCCTCTCAACATTTTGGAAATCCCGCTGAAACTTTGGACATTCTCGCGAAGGGTTCCCAATCCCCGACAAGACTGGTACCCTTTCACGTCCAAATCTCTCAAACTCCCGGAGAGATTCTCAAAACCAAGGTTGACATGTTTCGAGTTCCTCTCAACATTTTGGAAATCCCGCTGAAACTTTGGACATTCTCGCGAAGGGTTCCCAATCCCCGACAAGACTGGTACCCTTTCACGTCCAAATCTCTCAAACTCCGTGAGAGATTCTCAAAACCAAGGCTGACATGTTTCGAGTTCCTCTCAACATTTTGGAAATCCCGCTGAAACTTTGGACATTCTCGCGAAGGGTTCCCAATCCCCGAAAAGACTGGTACCCTTTCACGTCCAAATCTCTCAAACTCCGGGAGAGATTCTCAAAACCAAGGTTGACATGTTTCGAGTTCCTCTCAACATTTTGGAAATCCCGCTGAAACTTTGGACATTCTCGCGAAGGGTTCCCAATCCCCGACAAGACTGGTACCCTTTCACGTCCAAATCTCTCAAACTCCGGGAGAGATTCTCAAAACCAAGGCTGACATGTTTCGAGTTCCTCTCAACATTTTGGAAATCCCGCTGTAACTTTGGACATTCTCACGAAGGGTTCCCAATCCCCGACAAGACTGGTACCCTTTCACGTCCAAATCTCTCAAACTCCGGGAGAGATTCTCAAAACCAAGGTTGACATGTTTCGAGTTCCTCTCAACATTTTGGAAATCCCGCTGAAACTTTGGACATTCTGGCGAAGGGTTCCCAATCCCCGACAAGACTGGTACCCTTTCACGTCCAAATCTCTCCAACTCCGGGAGAGATTCTCAAAACCAAGGTTGACATGTTTCGAGTTCCTCTCAACATTTTGGAAATCCCGCTGAAACTTTGGACATTCTGGCGAAGGGTTCCCAATCCCCGACAAGACTGGTACCCTTTCACGTCCAAATCTCTCGAACTCCGGGAGAGATTCTCAAAACCAAGGTTGACATGTTTCGAGTTCCTCTCAACATTTTGGAAATCCCGCTGAAACTTTGGACATTCTCGCGAAGGGTTCCCAATCCCCGACAAGACTGGTACCCTTTCACGTCCAAATCTCTCAAACTCCGGGAGAGATTCTCAAAACCAAGGTTGACATGTTTCGAGTTCCTCTCAACATTTTGGAAATCCCGCTGAAACTTTGGACATTCTCGCGAAGGGTTCCCAATCCCCGACAAGACTGGTACCCTTTCACGTCCAAATCTCTCAAACTCCGGGAGAGATTCTCAAAACCAAGGTTGACATGTTTCGAGTTCCTCTCAACATTTTGGAAATCCCGCTGAAACTTTGGACATTCTGGCGAAGGGTTCCCAATCCCCGACAAGACTGGTACCCTTTCACGTCCAAATCTCTCAAACTCCGGGAGAGATTCTCAAAACCGAGGTTGACATGTTTCGAGTTCCTCTCAACATTTTGGAAATCCCACTGAAACTTTGGACATTCTGGCGAAGGGTTCCCAATCTCCGACAAGACTGGTACCCTTTCACGTCCAAATCTCTCAAACTCCGGGAGAGATTCTCAAAACCAAGGTTGACATGTTTCGAGTTCCTCTCAACATTTTGGAAACCCCGCTGAAACTTGGGACATTCTCGCGAAGGGTTCCCAATCCCCGACAAGACTGGTACCCTTTCACGTCCAAATCTCTCAAACTCCGGGAGAGATTCTCAAAACCAAGGTTGACATGTTTCGAGTTCCTCTCAACATTTTGGAAATCCCGCTGAAACTTTGGACATTCTCGCGAAGGGTTCCCAATCCCCGACAAGACTGGTACCCTTTCACGTCCAAATCTCTCAAACTCCGGGAGAGATTCTCAAAACCAAGGCTGACATGTTTCGAGTTCCTCTCACCATTTTGGAAATCCCGCTGAATTTTGGACATTCTGGCGAAGGGTTCCCAATCCCCGACAAGACTGGTATCCTTTCACGTCCAAATCTCTCAAACTCCGGGAGAGATTCTCAAAACCGAGGTTGACATGTTTTGAGTTCCTCTCAACATTTTGGAAATCCCGCTGAAACTTTGGACATTCTGGCGAAGGGTTCCCAATCCCCGACAAGACTGGTACCCTTTCACGTCCAAATCTCTCAAACTCCGGGAGAGATTCTCAAAACCAAGGTTGACATGTTTCGAGTTCCTCTCAACATTTTGGAAATCCCGCTGAAACTTGGGACATTCTCGCGAAGGGTTCCCAATCCCCGACAAGACTGGTACCCTTTCACGTCAAATATCTCAAACTCCGGGAGAGATTCTCAAAACCAAGGTTGACATGTTTCGAGTTCCTCTCAACATTTTGGAAATCCCGCTGAAACTTTGGACATTCTCGCGAAGGGTTCCCAATCCCCGACAAGACTGGTACCCTTTCACGTCCAAATCTCTCAAACTCCGGGAGAGATTCTCAAAACCAAGGTTGACATGTTTCGAGTTCCTCTCAACATTTTGGAAATCCCGCTGAAACTTTGGACATTCTGGCGAAGGGTTCCCAATCCCCGACAAGACTGGTACCCTTTCACGTCCAAATCTCTCAAACTCCGGGAGAGATTCTCAAAACCAAGGCTGACATGTTTCGAGTTCCTCTCACCATTTTGGAAATCCCGCTGAAACTTTGGACATTCTCGCGAAGGGTTCCCAATCCCCGACAAGACTGGTACCCTTTTACGTCCAAATCTCTCAAACTCCGGGAGAGATTCTCAAAACCAAGGTTGACATGTTTCGAGTTCCTCTCAACATTTTGGAAATCCCGCTGAAACTTGGGACATTCTCGCGAAGGGTTCCCAATCCCCGACAAGACTGGTACCCTTTCACGTCCAAATCTCTCAAACTCCGGGAGAGATTCTCAAAACCGAGGTTGACATGTTTCGAGTTCCTCTCAACATTTTGGAAATCCCGCTGAAACTTGGGACATTCTGGCGAAGGGTTCCCAATCCCCGACAAGACTGGTACCCTTTCACGTCCAAATCTCTCAAACTCCGGGAGAGATTCTCAAAACCAAGGTTGACATGTTTCGAGCTCCTCTCAACATTTTGGAAATCCCGCTGAAACTTTGGACATTCTCGCGAAGGGTTCCCAATCCCCGACAAGACTGGTACCCTTTCACGTCCAAATCTCTCAAACTCCGGGAGAGATTCTCAAAACCAAGGTTGACATGTTTCGAGTTCCTCTCAACATTTTGGAAATCCCGCTGAAACTTTGGACATTCTGGCGAAGGGTTCCCAATCCCCGACAAGACTGGTACCCTTTCACGTCCAAATCTCTCAAACTCCGGGAGAGATTCTCAAAACCAAGGTTGACATGTTTCGAGTTCCTTTCAACATTTTGGAAATCCCGCTGAAACTTTGGACATTCTGGCGAAGGGTTCCCAATCCCCGACAAGACTGGTACCCTTTCACGTCCAAATCTCTCAAACTCCGGGAGAGATTCTCAAAACCAAGGTTGACATGTTTCGAGTTCCTCTCAACATTTTGGAAATCCCGCTGAAACTTTGGACATTCTGGCGAAGGGTTCCCAATCCCCGACAAGACTGGTACCCTTTCACGTCCAAATCTCTCAAACTCCGGGAGAGATTCTCAAAACCAAGGTTCACATGTTTCGAGTTCCTCTCAACATTTTGGAAATCCCGCTGAAACTTTGGACATTGTGGCGAAGGGTTCCCAATCCCCGACAAGACTGGTACCCTTTCACGTCCAAATCTCTCAAACTCCGGGAGAGATTCTCAAAACCGAGGTTGACATGTTTCGAGTTCCTCTCAACATTTTGGAAATCCCACTGAAACTTTGGACATTCTCGCGAAGGGTTCCCAATCCCCGACAAGACTGGTACCCTTTCACGTCCAAATCTCTCAAACTCCGGGAGAGATTCTCAAAACCGAGGTTGACATGTTTCAAGTTCCTCTCAACATTTTGGAAATCCCGCTGAAACTTGGGACATTCTGGCGAAGGATTCCCAATCCCCGACAAGACTGGTACCCTTTCACGTCCAAATCTCTCAAACTCCGGGAGAGATTCTCAAAACCGAGGTTGACATGTTTCGAGTTCCTCTCAACATTTTGGAAATCCCGCTGAAACTTTGGACATTCTCGCGAAGGGTTCCCAATCCCCGACAAGACTGGTACCCTTTCACGTCCAAATCTCTCAAACTCCGGGAGAGATTCTCAAAACCAAGGTTGACATGATTCGAGTTCCTCTCAACATTTTGGAAATCCCGCTGAAACTTTGGACATTCTCGCGAAGGGTTCCCAATCCCCGACAAGACTGGTACCCTTTCATGTCCAAATCTCTCAAACTCCGGGAGAGATTCTCAAAACCAAGGTTGACATGTTTCGAGTTCCTCTCAACATTTTGGAAATCCCGCTGAAACTTTGGACATTCTCGCGAAGGGTTCCCAATCCCCGACAAGACTGGTACCCTTTCACGTCCAAATCTCTCAAACTCCGGGAGAGATTCTCAAAACCAAGGTTGACATGTTTCGAGTTCCTCTCAACATTTTGGAAATCCCGCTGAAACTTTGGACATTCTCGCGAAGGGTTCCCAATCCCCGACAAGACTGGTACCCTTTCACGTCCAAATCTCTCAAACTCCGGGAGAGATTCTCAAAACCAAGGTTGACATGTTTCGAGTTCCTCTCAACATTTTGGAAATCCCGCTGAAACTTTGGACATTCTCGCGAAGGGTTCCCAATCCCCGACAAGACTGGTACCCTTTCACGTCCAAATCTCTCAAACTCCCGGAGAGATTCTCAAAACCAAGGTTGACATGTTTCGAGTTCCTCTCAACATTTTGGAAATCCCGCTGAAACTTTGGACATTCTCGCGAAGGGTTCCCAATCCCCGACAAGACTGGTACCCTTTCACGTCCAAATCTCTCAAACTCCGTGAGAGATTCTCAAAACCAAGGCTGACATGTTTCGAGTTCCTCTCAACATTTTGGAAATCCCGCTGAAACTTTGGACATTCTCGCGAAGGGTTCCCAATCCCCGAAAAGACTGGTACCCTTTCACGTCCAAATCTCTCAAACTCCGGGAGAGATTCTCAAAACCAAGGTTGACATGTTTCGAGTTCCTCTCAACATTTTGGAAATCCCGCTGAAACTTTGGACATTCTCGCGAAGGGTTCCCAATCCCCGACAAGACTGGTACCCTTTCACGTCCAAATCTCTCAAACTCCGGGAGAGATTCTCAAAACCAAGGCTGACATGTTTCGAGTTCCTCTCAACATTTTGGAAATCCCGCTGTAACTTTGGACATTCTCACGAAGGGTTCCCAATCCCCGACAAGACTGGTACCCTTTCACGTCCAAATCTCTCAAACTCCGGGAGAGATTCTCAAAACCAAGGTTGACATGTTTCGAGTTCCTCTCAACATTTTGGAAATCCCGCTGAAACTTTGGACATTCTGGCGAAGGGTTCCCAATCCCCGACAAGACTGGTACCCTTTCACGTCCAAATCTCTCCAACTCCGGGAGAGATTCTCAAAACCAAGGTTGACATGTTTCGAGTTCCTCTCAACATTTTGGAAATCCCGCTGAAACTTTGGACATTCTGGCGAAGGGTTCCCAATCCCCGACAAGACTGGTACCCTTTCACGTCCAAATCTCTCGAACTCCGGGAGAGATTCTCAAAACCAAGGTTGACATGTTTCGAGTTCCTCTCAACATTTTGGAAATCCCGCTGAAACTTTGGACATTCTCGCGAAGGGTTCCCAATCCCCGACAAGACTGGTACCCTTTCACGTCCAAATCTCTCAAACTCCGGGAGAGATTCTCAAAACCAAGGTTGACATGTTTCGAGTTCCTCTCAACATTTTGGAAATCCCGCTGAAACTTTGGACATTCTCGCGAAGGGTTCCCAATCCCCGACAAGACTGGTACCCTTTCACGTCCAAATCTCTCAAACTCCGGGAGAGATTCTCAAAACCAAGGTTGACATGTTTTGAATTCCTCTCAACATTTTGGAAATCCCGCTGAAACTTGGGACATTCTCGCGAAGGGTTCCCAATCCCCGACAAGACTGGTACCCTTTCACGTCCAAATCTCTCAAACTCCGGGAGAGATTCTCAAAACCAAGGTTGACATGTTTCGAGTTCCTTTCAACATTTTGGAAATCCCGCTGAAACTTTGGACATTCTCGCGAAGGGTTCCCGATCCCCGACAAGACTGGTACCCTTTCACGTCCAAATCTCTCAAACTCCGGGAGAGATTCTCAAAACCAAGGTTGACATGTTTCGAGTTCCTCTCAACATTTTGGAAATCCCGCTGAAACTTTGGACATTCTCGCGAAGGGTTCCCAATCCCCGACAAGACTGGTACCCTTTCACGTCCAAATCTCTCCAACTCCGGGAGAGATTCTCAAAACCAAGGTTGACATGTTTCGAGCTCCTCTCAACATTTTGGAAATCCCGCTGAAACTTTGGACATTCTCGCGAAGGGTTCCCAATCCCCGACAAGACTGGTACCCTTTCACGTCCAAATCTCTCAAACTCCAGGAGAGATTCTCAAACCCAAGGTTGACATGTTTCGAGTTCCTCTCAACATTTTGGAAATCCCGCTGAAACTTTGGACATTCTGGCGAAGGGTTCCCAATCCCCGACAAGACTGGTACCCTTTCACGTCCAAATCTCTCAAACTCCGGGAGAGATTCTCAAAACCAAGGTTGACATGTTTCGAGTTCCTTTCAACATTTTGGAAATCCCGCTGAAACTTTGCACATTCTCGCGAAGGGTTCCCAATCCCCGACAAGACTGGTACCCTTTCACGTCCAAATCTCTCAAACCCCGGAGAGATTCTCAAAACCAAGGTTGACATGTTTCGAGTTCCTCTCAACATTTTGGAAATCCCGCTGAAACTTTGGACATTCTCGCGAAGGGTTCCCAATCCCCGACAAGACTGGTACCCTTTCACGTCCAAATCTCTCAAACTCCGGGAGAGATTCTCAAAACCAAGGTTGACATGTTTCGAGTTCCTCTCAACATTTTGGAAATCCCGCTGAAACTTTGGACATTCTGGCGAAGGGTTCCCAATCCCCGACAAGACTGGTACCCTTTCACGTCCAAATCTCTCAAACTCCGGGAGAGATTCTCAAAACCAAGGTTGACATGTTTCGAGTTCCTCTCAACATTTTGGAAATCCCGCTGAAACTTTGGACATTCTGGCGAAGGGTTCCCAATCCCCGACAAGACTGGTACCCTTTCACGTCCAAATCTCTCAAACTCCGGGAGAGATTCTCAAAACCAAGGTTGACATGTTTCGAGTTCCTCTCAACATTTTGGAAATCCCGCTGAAACTTGGGACATTCTGGCGAAGGGTTCCCAATCCCCGACAAGACTGGTACCCTTTCACGTCCAAATCTCTCAAACTCCGGGAGAGATTCTCAAAACCGAGGTTGACATGTTTCGAGTTCCTCTCAACATTTTGGAAACCCCGCTGAAACTTTGGACATTTTGGCGAAGTGTTCCCAATCCCCGACAAGACTGGTACCCTTTCACGTCCAAATCTCTCAAACTCCGGGAGAGATTCTCAAAACTGAGATTGACATGTTTCGAGTTCCTCTCAACATTTTGGAAATCCCGCTGAAACTTTGGACATTCTGGCGAAGGGTTCCCAATCCCCGACAAGACTGGTACCCTTTCACGTCCAAATCTCTCAAACTCCGGGAGAGATTCTCAAAACCAAGGTTGACATGTTTCGAGTTCCTCTCAACATTTTGGAAATCCCGCTGAAACTTTGGACATTCTCGCGAAGGGTTCCCAATCCCCGACAAGACTGGTACCCTTTCACGTCCAAATCTCTCCAACTCCGGGAGAGATTCTCAAAACCAAGGTTGACATGTTTCGAGTTCCTCTCAACATTTTGGAAATCCCGCTGAAACTTTGGACATTCTCGCGAACGGTTCCCAATCCCCGACAAGACTGGTACCCTTTCACGTCCAAATCTCTCAAACTCCGGGAGAGATTCTCAAAACCAAGGTTGACATGTTTTGAGTTCCTCTCAACATTTTGGAAATCCCGCTGAAACTTGGGACATTCTCGCGAAGGGTTCCCAATCCCCGACAAGACTGGTACCCTTTCACGTCCAAATCTCTCAAACTCCGGGAGAGATTCTCAAAACCGAGGTTGACATGTTTCGAGTTCCTCTCAACATTTTGGAAATCCCGCTGAAACTTGGGACATTCTGGCGAAGGGTTCCCAATCCCCGACAAGACTGGTACCCTTTCACGTCCAAATCTCTCAAACTCCGGGAGAGATTCTCAAAACCAAGGTTGACATGTTTCGAGCTCCTCTCAACATTTTGGAAATCCCGCTGAAACTTTGGACATTCTCGCGAAGGGTTCCCAATCCCCGACAAGACTGGTACCCTTTCACGTCCAAATCTCTCAAACTCCGGGAGAGATTCTCAAAACCAAGGTTGACATGTTTCGAGTTCCTTTCAACATTTTGGAAATCCCGCTGAAACTTTGGACATTCTCGCGAAGGGTTCCCAATCCCCGACAAGACTGGTACCCTTTCACGTCCAAATCTCTCAAACTCCGGGAGAGATTCTCAAAACCAAGGTTGACATGTTTCGAGTTCCTCTCAACATTTTGGAAATCCCGCTGAAACTTTGGACATTCTGGCGAAGGGTTCCCAATCCCCGACAAGACTGGTACCCTTTCACGTCCAAATCTCTCAAACTCCGGGAGAGATTCTCAAAACCAAGGTTGACATGTTTCGAGTTCCTCTCAACATTTTGGAAATCCCACTGAAACTTTGGACATTCTGGCGAAGGGTTCCCAATCTCCGACAAGACTGGTACCCTTTCACGTCCAAATCTCTCAAACTCCGGGAGAGATTCTCAAAACCGAGGTTGACATGTTTCGAGTTCCTCTCAACATTTTGGAAACCCCGCTGAAACTTGGGACATTCTCGCGAAGGGTTCCCAATCCCCGACAAGACTGGTACCCTTTCACGTCCAAATCTCTCAAACTCCGGGAGAGATTCTCAAAACCAAGGTTGACATGTTTCGAGTTCCTCTCAACATTTTGGAAATCCCGCTGAAACTTTGGACATTCTCGCGAAGGGTTCCCAATCCCCGACAAGACTGGTACCCTTTCACGTCCAAATCTCTCCAACTCCGGGAGAGATTCTCAAAACCAAGGCTGACATGTTTCGAGTTCCTCTCACCATTTTGGAAATCCCGCTGAATTTTGGACATTCTGGCGAAGGGTTCCCAATCCCCGACAAGACTGGTATCCTTTCACGTCCAAATCTCTCAAACTCCGGGAGAGATTCTCAAAACCGAGGTTGACATGTTTTGAGTTCCTCTCAACATTTTGGAAATCCCGCTGAAACTTTGGACATTCTGGCGAAGGGTTCCCAATCCCCGACAAGACTGGTACCCTTTCACGTCCAAATCTCTCAAACTCCGGGAGAGATTCTCAAAACCAAGGTTGACATGTTTCGAGTTCCTCTCAACATTTTGGAAATCCCGCTGAAACTTTGGACATTCTGGCGAAGGGTTCCCAATCCCCGACAAGACTGGTACCCTTTCACGTCAAGTATCTCAAACTCCGGGAGAGATTCTCAAAACCAAGGTTGACATGTTTCGAGTTCCTCTCAACATTTTGGAAATCACGCTGAAACTTTGGACATTCTCGCGAAGGGTTCCCAATCCCCGACAAGACTGGTACCCTTTCACGTCCAAATCTCTCAAACTCCGGGAGAGATTCTCAAAACCAAGGTTGTCATGTTTCGAGTTCCTCTCAACATTTTGGAAATCCCGCTGAAACTTTGGACATTCTCGCGAAGGGTTCCCAATCCCCGACAAGACTGGTACCCTTTCATGTCCAAATCTCTCAAACTCCGGGAGAGATTCTCAAAACCAAGGCTGACATGTTTCGAGTTCCTCTCACCATTTTGGAAATCCCGCTGAAACTTTGGACATTCTGGCGAAGGGTTCCCAATCCCCGACAAGACTGGTACCCTTTTACGTCCAAATCTCTCAAACTCCGGGAGAGATTCTCAAAACCAAGGTTGACATGTTTCGAGTTCCTCTCAACATTTTGGAAATCCCGCTGAAACTTGGGACATTCTCGCGAAGGGTTCCCAATCCCCGACAAGACTGGTACACTTTCACGTCCAAATCTCTCAAACTCCGGGAGAGATTCTCAAAACCGAGTTTGACATGTTTCGAGTTCCTCTCAACATTTTGGAAATCCCGCTGAAACTTGGGACATTCTGGCGAAGGGTTCCCAATCCCCAACAAGACTGGTACCCTTTCACGTCCAAATCTCTCAAACTCCGGGAGAGATTCTCAAAACCAAGGTTGACATGTTTCGAGCTCCTCTCAAAATTTTGGAAATCCCGCTGAAACTTTGGACATTCTCGCGAAGGGTTCCCAATCCCCGACAAGACTGGTACCCTTTCACGTCCAAATCTCTCAAACTCCGGGAGAGATTCTCAAAACCAAGGTTGACATGTTTCGAGTTCCTCTCAACATTTTGGAAATCCCGCTGACACTTTGGACATTCTCGCGAAGGGTTCCCCATCCCCGACAAGACTGGTACCCTTTCACGTCCAAATCTCTCAAACTCCGGGAGAGATTCTCAAAACCAAGGTTGACATGATTCGAGTTCCTCTCAACATTTTGGAAATCCCGCTGAAACTTTGGACATTCTGGCGAAGGGTTCCCAATCCCCGACAAGACTGGTACCCTTTCACGTCCAAATCTCTCAAACTCCGGGAGAGATTCTCAAAACCAAGGTTGACATGTTTCGAGTTCCTCTCAACATTTTGGAAATCCCGCTGAAACTTTGGACATTCTCGCGAAGGGTTCCCAATCCCCGACAAGACTGGTACCCTTTCACGTCCAAATCTCTCAAACTCCGGGAGAGATTCTCAAAACCAAGGTTGACATGTTTCGAGTTCCTCTCAACATTTTGGAAATCCCGCTGAAACTTTGGACATTCTCGCGAAGGGTTCCCAATCCCCGACAAGACTGGTACCCTTTCACGTCCAAATCTCTCAAACTCCGGGAGAGATTCTCAAAACCAAGGTTGACATGTTTCGAGTTCCTCTCAACATTTTGGAAATCCCGCTGAAACTTGGGACATTCTCGCGAAGGGTTCCCAATCCCCGACAAGACTGGTACCCTTTCACGTCCAAATCTCTCAAACTCCGGGAGAGATTCTCAAAACCAAGGTTGACATGTTTCGAGTTCCTCTCAACATTTTGGAAATCCCGCTGAAACTTTGGACATTCTCGCGAAGGGTTCCCAATCCCCGACAAGACTGGTACCCTTTCACGTCCAAATCTCTCAAACTCCGGGAGAGATTCTCAAAACCAAGGCTGACATGTTTCGAGTTCCTCTCAACATTTTGGAAATCCCGCTGAAACTTTGGACATTCTCGCGAAGGGTTCCCAATCCCCGAAAAGACTGGTACCCTTTCACGTCCAAATCTCTCAAACTCCGGGAGAGATTCTCAAAACCAAGGTTGACATGTTTCGAGTTCCTCTCAACATTTTGGAAATCCCGCTGAAACTTTGGACATTCTCGCGAAGGGTTCCCAATCCCCGACAAGACTGGTACCCTTTCACGTCCAAATCTCTCAAACTCCGGGAGAGATTCTCAAAACCAAGGTTGACATGTTTCGAGTTCCTCTCAACATTTTGGAAATCCCGCTGAAACTTTGGACATTCTGGCGAAGGGTTCCCAATCCCCGACAAGACTGGTACCCTTTCACGTCCAAATCTCTCAAACTCCGGGAGAGATTCTCAAAACCAAGGTTGACATGTTTCGAGTTCCTCTCAACATTTTGGAAATCCCGCTGAAACTTTGGACATTCTCGCGAAGGGTTCCCAATCCCCGACAAGACTGGTACCCTTTCACGTCCAAATCTCTCAAACTCCGGGAGAGATTCTCAAAACCAAGGTTGACATGTTTCGAGTTCCTCTCAACATTTTGGAAATCCCGCTGAAACTTTGGACATTCTGGCGAAGGGTTCCCAATCCCCGACAAGACTGGTACCCTTTCACGTCCAAATCTCTCAGACTCCGGGAGAGATTCTCAAAAGCAAGGTTGACATGTTTCGAGTTCCTTTCAACATTTTGGAAATCCCGCTGAAACTTGGGACATTCTCGCGAAGGGTTCCCAATCCCCGACAAGACTGGTACCCTTTCACGTCCAAATCTCTCAAACTCCGGGAGAGATTCTCAAAACCAAGGCTGACATGTTTCGAGTTCCTCTCAACATTTTGGAAATCCCGCTGAAACTTTGGACATTATCGCGAAGGGTTCCCAATCCCCGACAAGACTGGTACCCTTTCACGTCCAAATCTCTCAAACTCCGGGAGAGATTCTCAAAACCAAGGCTGACATGTTTCGAGTTCCTCTCAACATTTTGGAAATCCCGCTGTAACTTTGGACATTCTCGCGAAGGGTTCCCAATCCCCGACAAGACTGGTACCCTTTCACGTCCAAATCTCTCAAACTCCGGGAGAGATTCTCAAAACCAAGGTTGACATGTTTCGAGTTCCTCTCAACATTTTGGAAATCCCGCTGAAACTTTGGACATTCTGGCGAAGGGTTCCCAATCCCCGACAAGACTGGTACCCTTTCACGTCCAAATCTCTCAAACTCCGGGAGAGATTCTCAAAACCAAGGTTGACATGTTTCGAGTTCCTCTCAACATTTTGGAAATCCCGCTGAAACTTTGGACATTCTCGCGAAGGGTTCCCAATCCCCGACAAGACTGGTACCCTTTCACGTCCAAATCTCTCGAACTCCGGGAGAGATTCTCAAAACCAAGGTTGACATGTTTTGAGTTCCTCTCAACATTTTGGAAATCCCGCTGAAACTTTGGACATTCTCGCGAAGGGTTCCCAATCCCCGACAAGACTGGTACCCTTTCACGTCCAAATCTCTCCAACTCCGGGAGAGATTCTCAAAACCAAGGTTGACATGTTTCGAGTTCCTCTCAACATTTTGGAAATCCCGCTGAAACTTTGGACATTCTCGCGAAGGGTTCCCAATCCCCGACAAGACTGGTACCCTTTCACGTCCAAATCTCTCAAACTCCGGGAGAGATTCTCAAAACCAAGGTTGACATGTTTTGAATTCCTCTCAACATTTTGGAAATCCCGCTGAAACTTGGGACATTCTCGCGAAGGGTTCCCAATCCCCGACAAGACTGGTACCCTTTCACGTCCAAATCTCTCCAACTCCGGGAGAGATTCTCAAAACCAAGGTTGACATGTTTCGAGTTCCTCTCAACATTTTGGAAATCCCGCTGAAACTTTGGACATTCTCGCGAAGGGTTCCCGATCCCCGACAAGACTGGTACCCTTTCACGTCCAAATCTCTCAAACTCCGGGAGAGATTCTCAAAACCAAGGTTGACATGTTTCGAGTTCCTCTCAACATTTTGGAAATCCCGCTGAAACTTTGGACATTCTCGCGAAGGGTTCCCAATCCCCGACAAGACTGGTACCCTTTCACGTCCAAATCTCTCAAACTCCGGGAGAGATTCTCAAAACCAAGGTTGACATGTTTCGAGTTCCTCTCAACATTTTGGAAATCCCGCTGAAACTTTGGACATTCTCGCGAAGGGTTCCCAATCCCCGACAAGACTGGTACCCTTTCACGTCCAAATCTCTCAAACTCCAGGAGAGATTCTCAAACCCAAGGTTGACATGTTTCGAGTTCCTCTCAACATTTTGGAAATCCCGCTGAAACTTTGGACATTCTCGCGAAGGGTTCCCAATCCCCGACAAGACTGGTACCCTTTCACGTCCAAATCTCTCAAACTCCGGGAGAGATTCTCAAAACCAAGGTTGACATGTTTCGAGTTCCTTTCAACATTTTGGAAATCCCGCTGAAACTTTGCACATTCTCGCGAAGGGTTCCCAATCCCCGACAAGACTGGTACCCTTTCACGTCCAAATCTCTCAAACTCCGGGAGAGATTCTCAAAACCAAGGTTGACATGTTTCGAGTTCCTCTCAACATTTTGGAAATCCCACTGAAACTTTGGACATTCTCGCGAAGGGTTCCCAATCCCCGACAAGACTGGTACCCTTTCACGTCCAAATCTCTCAAACTCCGGGAGAGATTCTCAAAACCAAGGCTGACATGTTTCGAGTTCCTCTCAACATTTTGGAAATCCCGCTGAAACTTTGGACATTCTCGCGAAGGGTTCCCAATCCCCGAAAAGACTGGTACCCTTTCACGTCCAAATCTCTCAAACTCCGGGAGAGATTCTCAAAACCAAGGTTGACATGTTTCGAGTTCCTCTCAACATTTTGGAAATCCCGCTGAAACTTTGGACATTCTCGCGAAGGGTTCCCAATCCCCGACAAGACTGGTACCCTTTCACGTCCAAATCTCTCAAACTCCGGGAGAGATTCTCAAAACCAAGGTTGTCATGTTTCGAGTTCCTCTCAACATTTTGGAAATCCCGCTGAAACTTTGGACATTCTGGCGAAGGGTTCCCAATCCCCGACAAGACTGGTACCCTTTCACGTCCAAATCTCTCGAACTCCGGGAGAGATTCTCAAAACCAAGGTTGACATGTTTTGAGTTCCTCTCACCATTTTGGAAATCCCGCTGAAACTTTGGACATTCTCGCGAAGGGTTCCCAATCCCCGACAAGACTGGTACCCTTTCACGTCCAAATCTCTCCAACTCCGGGAGAGATTCTCAAAACCAAGGTTGACATGTTTCGAGTTCCTCTCAACATTTTGGAAATCCCGCTGAAACTTTGGACATTCTCGCGAAGGGTTCCCAATCCCCGACAAGACTGGTACCCTTTCACGTCCAAATCTCTCAAACTCCGGGAGAGATTCTCAAAACCAAGGTTGACATGTTTTGAATTCCTCTCAACATTTTGGAAATCCCGCTGAAACTTGGGACATTCTCGCGAAGGGTTCCCAATCCCCGACAAGACTGGTACCCTTTCACGTCCAAATCTCTCAAACTCCGGGAGAGATTCTCAAAACCAAGGTTGACATGTTTCGAGTTCCTTTCAACATTTTGGAAATCCCGCTGAAACTTTGGACATTCTCGCGAAGGGTTCCCAATCCCCGACAAGACTGGTACCCTTTCACGTCCAAATCTCTCAAACTCCGGGAGAGATTCTCAAAACCAAGGTTGACATGTTTCGAGTTCCTCTCAACATTTTGGAAATCCCGCTGAAACTTTGGACATTCTCGCGAAGGGTTCCCAATCCCCGACAAGACTGGTACCCTTTCACGTCCAAATCTCTCAAACTCCGGGAGAGATTCTCAAAACCAAGGTTGACATGTTTCGAGTTCCTTTCAACATTTTGGAAATCCCGCTGAAACTTTGGACATTCTCGCGAAGGGTTCCCAATCCCCGACAAGACTGGTACCCTTTCACGTCCAAATCTCTCAAACTCCGGGAGAGATTCTCAAAACCAAGGTTGACATGTTTCGAGTTCCTCTCAACATTTTGGAAATCCCGCTGAAACTTTGGACATTCTCGCGAAGGGTTCCCAATCCCCGACAAGACTGGTACCCTTTCACGTCCAAATCTCTCAAACTCCGGGAGAGATTCTCAAAACCAAGGTTGACATGTTTCGAGTTCCTCTCAACATTTTGGAAATCCCGCTGAAACTTTGGACATTCTCGCGAAGGGTTCCCAATCCCCGACAAGACTGGTACCCTTTCACGTCCAAATCTCTCAAACTCCGGGAGAGATTCTCAAAACCAAGGCTGACATGTTTCGAGTTCCTCTCACCATTTTGGAAATCCCGCTGAAACTTTGGACATTCTGGCGAAGGGTTCCCAATCCCCGACAAGACTGGTACCCTTTCACGTCCAAATCTCTCAAACTCCGGGAGAGATTCTCAAAACCAAGGTTGACATGTTTTTAATTCCTCTCAACATTTTGGAAATCCCGCTGAAACTTGGGACATTCTGGCGAAGGGTTCCCAATCCCCGACAAGACTGGTACCCTTTCACGTCCAAATCTCTCAAACTCCGGGAGAGATTCTCAAAACCAAGGTTGACATGTTTCGAGTTCCTCTCAACATTTTGGAAATCCCGCTGAAACTTTGGACATTCTCGCGAAGGGTTCCCAATCCCCGACAAGACTGGTACCCTTTCACGTCCAAATCTCTCAAACTCCGGGAGAGATTCTCAAAACCAAGGTTGACATGTTTCGAGTTAATCTCAACATTTTGGAAATCCCGCTGAACCTTTGGACATTATCGCGAAGGGTTCCCAATCCCCGACAAGACTGGTACCCTTTCACGTCCAAATCTCTCAAACTCCGGGAGAGATTCTCAAAACCAAGGTTGACATGTTTCGAGTTCCTCTCAACATTTTGGAAATCCCGCTGAAACTTTGGACATTCTCGCGAAGGGTTCCCAATCCCCGACAAGACTGGTACCCTTTCACGTCCAAATCTCTCCAACTCCGGGAGAGATTCTCAAAACCAAGGTTGACATGTTTCGAGTTCCTCTCAACATTTTGGAAATCCCGCTGAAACTTTGGACATTCTCACGAAGGGTTCCCAATCCCCGACAAGACTGGTACCCTTTCACGTCCAAATCTCTCAAACTCCGGGAGAGATTCTCAAAACCAAGGCTGACATGTTTCGAGTTCCTCTCAACATTTTGGAAATCCCGCTGAAACTTGGGACATTCTCGCGAAGGGTTCCCAATCCCCGACAAGACTGGTACCCTTTCACGTCCAAATCTCTCAAACTCCGGGAGAGATTCTCAAAACCAAGGTTGACATGTTTCGAGTTCCTCTCAACATTTTGGAAATCCCGCTGAAACTTTGGACATTCTCGCGAAGGGTTCCCAATCCCCGACAAGACTGGTACCCTTTCACGTCCAAATCTCTCAAAGTCCGGGAGAGATTCTCAAAACCAAGGCTGACATGTTTCGAGTTCCTCTCACCATTTTGGAAATCCCGCTGAAACTTTGGACATTCTGGCCAAGGGTTCCCAATCCCCGACAAGACTGGTACCCTTTCACGTCCAAATCTCTCAAACTCCGGGAGAGATTCTCAAAACCAAGGTTGACATGTTTCGAGTTCCTCTCAACATTTTGGAAATCCCGCTGAAACTTTGGACATTCTCGCGAAGGGTTCCCAATCCCCGACAAGACTGGTACCCTTTCACATCCAAATCTCTCAGACTCCGGGAGAGATTCTAAAAACCGAGGTTGACATGTTTCGAGTTCCTCTCAACATTTTGGAAATCCCGCTGAAACTTTGGACATTCTCGCGAAGGGTTCCCAATCCCCGACAAGACTGGTACCCTTTCACGTCCAAATCTCTCAAACTCCGGGAGAGATTCTCAAAACCAAGGTTGACATGTTTCGAGTTCCTCTCAACATTTTGGAAATCCCGCTGAAACTTTGGACATTCTCGCGAAGGGTTCCCAATCCCCGACAAGACTGGTACCCTTTCACGTCCAAATCTCTCAAACTCCGGGAGAGATTCTCAAAACCAAGGTTGACATGTTTCGAGTTCCTCTCAACATTTTGGAAATCCCGCTGAAACTTTGGACATTCTCGCGAAGGGTTCCCAATCCCCGACAAGACTGGTACCCTTTCACGTCCAAATCTCTCAAACTCCGGGAGAGATTCTCAAAACCAAGGTTGACATGTTTCGAGTTCCTCGCAACATTTTGGAAATCCCGCTGAAACTTTGGACATTCTCGCGAAGGGTTCCCAATCCCCGACAAGACTGGTACCCTTTCACATCCAAATCTCTCAGACTCCGGGAGAGATTCTCAAAACCGAGGTTGACATGTTTCGAGTTCCTCTCAACATTTTGGAAATCCCGCTGAAACTTTGGACATTCTCGCGAAGGGTTCCCAATCCCCGACAAGACTGGTACCCTTTCACGTCCAAATCTCTCAAACTCCGGGAGAGATTCTCAAAACCAAGGTTGACATGTTTCGAGTTCCTTTCAACATTTTGGAAATCCCGCTGAAACTTGGGACATTCTCGCGAAGGGTTCCCAATCCCCGACAAGACTGGTACCCTTTCACGTCCAAATCTCTCAAACTCCGGGAGAGATTCTCAAAACCAAGGTTGACATGTTTCGAGTTCCTCTCAACATTTTTGAAATCCCGCTGAAACTTTGGACATTGTGGCGAAGGGTTCCCAATCCCCGACAAGACTGGTACCCTTTCACGTCCAAATCTCTCAAACTCCGGGAGAGATTCTCAAAACCAAGGTTGACATGTTTCGAGTTCATCTCAACATTTTGGAAATCCTGCTGAAACTTTGGACATTCTGGCGAAGGGTTCCCAATCCCCGACAAGACTGGTACCCTTTCACATCCAAATCTCTCCAACTCCGGGAGAGATTCTCAAAACCAAGGTTGACATGTTTCGAGTTCCTCTCAACATTTTGGAAATCCCGCTGAAACTTTGGACATTCTCGCGAAGGGTTCCCAATCCCCGACAAGACTGGTACCCTTTCACGTCCAAATCTCTCAGACTCTGGGAGAGATTCTCAAAACCAAGGTTGACATGTTTCGAGTTCCTCTCAACATTTTGGAAATCCTGCTGAAACTTTGGACATTCTCGCGAAGGGTTCCCAATCCCCGACAAGACTGGTACCCTTTCACGTCCAAATCTCTCAAACTCCGGGAGAGATTCTCAAAACCAAGGTTGACATGTTTCGAGTTCCTCTCAACATTTTGGAAATCCCGCTGAAACTTGGGACATTCTGGCGAAGGGTTCCCAATCCCCGACAAGACTGGTACCCTTTCACGTCCAAATCTCTCAAACTCCGGGAGAGATTCTCAAAACCAAGGTTGACATGTTTTGAGTTCCTCTCAACATTTTGGAAATCCCGCTGAAACTTGGGACATTCTCGCGAAGGGTTCCCAATCCCCGACAAGACTGGTACCCTTTCACGTCCAAATCTCTCAAACTCCGGGAGAGATTCTCAAAACCAAGGTTGACATGTTTCGAGTTCCTTTCAACATTTTGGAAATCCCGCTGAAACTTTGGACATTCTGGCGAAGGGTTCCCAATCCCCGACAAGACTGGTACCCTTTCACGTCCAAATCTCTCAAACTCCGGGAGAGATTCTCAAAACCAAGGTTGACATGTTTCGAGTTCCTCTCAACATTTTGGAAATCCCGCTGAAACTTTGGACATTCTGGCGAATGGTTCCCAATCCCCGACAAGACTGGTACCCTTTCACGTCCAAATCTCTCAAACTCCGGGAGAGATTCTCAAAACCAAGGTTGACATGTTTCGAGTTCCTCTCAACATTTTGGAAATCCCGCTGAAACTCTGGACATTCTCGCGAAGGGTTCCCAATCCCCGACAAGACTGGTACCCTTTCACGTCCAAATCTCTCAAACTCCGGGAGAGATTCTCAAAACCGAGGTTGACATGTTTCGAGTTCCTCTCAACATTTTGGAAATCCCGCTGAAACTTTGGACATTCTGGCGAAGGGTTCCCAATCCCCGACAAGACTGGTACCCTTTCACGTCCAAATCTCTCAAACTCCGGGAGAGATTCTCAAAACCAAGGTTGACATGTTTCGAGTTCCTCTCAACATTTTGGAAATCCCGCTGAAACTCTGGACATTCTCGCGAAGGGTTCCCAATCCCCGACAAGACTGGTACCCTTTCACGTCCAAATGTCTCAAACTCCGGGAGAGATTCTCAAAACCAAGGTTGACATGTTTCGAGTTCCTCTCAACATTTTGGAAATCCCGCTGAAACTTTGGACATTCTCGCGAAGGGTTCCCAATCCCCGACAAGACTGGTACCCTTTCACGTCCAAATCTCTCAAACTCCGGGAGAGATTCTCAAAACCAAGGTTGACATGTTTCGAGTTCCTCTCAACATTTTGGAAATCCCGCTGAAACTTTGGACATTCTGGCGAAGGGTTCCCAATCCCCGACAAGACTGGTACCCTTTCACGTCCAAATCTCTCAAACTCCGGGAGAGATTCTCAAAACCAAGGTTGACATGTTTCGAGTTCCTCTCAACATTTTGGAAATCTCGCTGAAGCTTTGGACATTCTCGCGAAGGGTTCCCAATCCCCGACAAGACTGGTACCCTTTCACGTCCAAATCTCTCAAACCCCGGGAGAGATTCTCAAAACCAAGGTTCACATGTTTTGAGTTCCTCTCACCATTTTGGAAATATCGCTGAAACTTTGGACATTCTGGCGAAGGGTTCCCAATCCCCGACAAGACTGGTACCCTTTCACGTCCAAATCTCTCAAACCCCGGGAGAGATTCTCAAAACCAAGGTTCACATGTTTCGAGTTCCTCTCACCATTTTGGAAATCCCGCTGAAACTTTGGACATTGTGGCGAAGGGTTCCCAATCCCCGACAAGACTGGTACCCTTTCACGTCAAATCTCTCAAACTCCGGGAGAGATTCTCAAAACCAAGGTTGACATGTTTCGAGTTCCTCTCAACATTTTGGAAATCCCGCTGAAACTCTGGACATTCTCGCGAAGGGTTCCCAATCCCCGACAAGACTGGTACCCTTTCACGTCCAAATCTCTCAAACTCCGGGAGAGATTCTCAAAACCAAGGTTGACATGTTTCGAGTTCCTCTCAACATTTTGGAAATCCCGCTGAAACTTTGGACATTCTGGCGAAGGGTTCCCAATCCCCGACAAGACTGGTACCCTTTCACGTCCAAATCTCTCAAACTCCGGGAGAGATTCTCAAAACCAAGGTTGACATGTTTCGAGTTCCTCTCAACATTTTGGAAATCCCGCTGAAACTTTGGACATTCTGGCGAAGGGTTCCCAATCCCCGACAAGACTGGTACCCTTTCACGTCCAAATCTCTCAAACTCCGGGAGAGATTCTCAAAACCAAGGTTGACATGTTTCGAGTTCCTCTCAACATTTTGGAAATCCCGCTGAAGCTTTGGACATTCTCGCGAAGGGTTCCCAATCCCCGACAAGACTGGTACCCTTTCACGTCCAAATCTCTCAAACCCCGGGAGAGATTCTCAAAACCAAGGTTCACATGTTTCGAGTTCCTCTCACCATTTTGGAAATCCCGCTGAAACTTGGGACATTCTCGCGAAGGGTTCCCAATCCCCGACAAGACTGGTACCCTTTCACGTCCAAATCTCTCAAACCCCGGGAGAGATTCTCAAAACCAAGGTTCACATGTTTCGAGTTCCTCTCACCATTTTGGAAATCCCGCTGAAACTTTGGACATTGTGGCGAAGGGTTCCCAATCCCCGACAAGACTGGTACCCTTTCACGTCAAATCTCTCAAACTCCGGGAGAGATTCTCAAAACCAAGGTTGACATGTTTCGAGTTCCTCTCAACATTTTGGAAATCCCGCTGAAACTTTGGACATTCTCGCGAAGGGTTCCCATTCCCCGACAAGACTGGTACCCTTTCACGTCCAAATCTCTCAAACTCCGGGAGAGATTCTCAAAACCAAGGTTGACATGTTTCGAGTTCCTCTCAACATTTTGGAAATCCCGCTGAAACTTTGGACATTCTGGCGAAGGGTTCCCAATCCCCGACAAGACTGGTACCCTTTCACGTCCAAATCTCTCAAACTCCGGGAGAGATTCTCAAAACCAAGGTTGACATGTCTCGAGTTCCTCTCAACATTTTGGAAATCCCGCTGAAACTTTGGACATTCTCGCGAAGGGTTCCCAATCCCCGACAAGACTGGTACCCTTTCACGTCCAAATCTCTCAAACTCCGGGAGAGATTCTCAAAACCAAGGTTGACATGTTTCGAGTTCCTCTCAACATTTTGGAAATCCCGCTGAAACTTTGGACATTCTGGCGAAGGGTTCCCAATCCCCGACAAGACTGGTACCCTTTCACGTCCAAATCTCTCAAACTCCGGGAGAGATTCTCAAAACCAAGGTTGACATGTTTCGAGTTCCTCTCAACATTTTGGAAATCCCGCTGAAACTTTGGACATTCTGGCGAAGGGTTCCCAATCCCTGACAAGACTGGTACCCTTTCACGTCCAAATCTCTCAAACTCCGGGAGAGATTCTCAAAACCAAGGTTGACATGTTTCGAGTTCCTCTCAACATTTTGGAAATCCCGCTGAAGCTTTGGACATTCTCGCGAAGGGTTCCCAATCCCCGACAAGACTGGTACCCTTTCACGTCCAAATCTCTCAAACCCCGGGAGAGATTCTCAAAACCAAGGTTCACATGTTTCGAGTTCCTCTCACCATTTTGGAAATCCCGCTGAAACTTTGGACATTCTCGCGAAGGGTTCCCAATCCCCGACAAGACTGGTACCCTTTCACGTCCAAATGTCTCAAACTCCGGGAGAGATTCTCAAAACCAAGGTTCACATGTTTCGAGTTCCTCTCACCATTTTGGAAATCCCGCTGAAACTTTGGACATTCTCGCGAAGGGTTCCCAATCCCCGACAAGACTGGTACCCTTTCACGTCCAAATCTCTCAAACTCCGGGAGAGATTCTCAAAACCAAGGTTGACATGTTTTGAGTTCCTCTCAACATTTTGGAAATCCCGCTGAAACTTGGGACATTCTCGCGAAGGGTTCCCAATCCCCGACAAGACTGGTACCCTTTCACGTCCAAATCTCTCAAACTCCGGGAGAGATTCTCAAAACCAAGGCTGACATGTTTTGAGTTCCTCTCAACATTTTGGAAATCCCGCTGAAACTTGGGACATTCTCGCGAAGGGTTCCCAATCCCCGACAAGACTGGTACCCTTTCACGTCCAAATCTCTCAAACTCCGGGAGAGATTCTCAAAACCGCGGTTGACATGTTTCGAGTTCCTTTCAACATTTTGGAAATCCCGCTGAAACTTTGGACATTCTGGCGAAGGGTTCCATATCCCCGACAAGACTGGTACCCTTTCACGTCCAAATCTCTCAAACTCGGGGAGAGATTCTCAAAACCAAGGTTGACATGTTTCGAGTTCCTCTCAACATTTTGGAAATCCCGCTGAAACTTTGGACATTCTCGCGAAGGGTTCCCAATCCCCGACAAGACTGGTACCCTTTCACGTCCAAATCTCTCAAACTCCGGGAGAGATTCTCAAAACCAAGGTTGACATGTTTCGAGTTCCTCTCAACATTTTGGAAATCCCGCTGAAACTCTGGACATTCTGGCGAAGGGTTCCCAATCCCCGACAAGACTGGTACCCTTTCACGTCCAAATCTCTCAAACTCCGGGAGAGATTCTCAAAACCAAGGTTGACATGTTTCGAGTTCCTCTCAACATTTTGGAAATCCCGCTGAAACTTTGGACATTCTGGCGAAGGGTTCCCAATCCCCGACAAGACTGGTACCCTTTCACGTCCAAATCTCTCAAACTCCGGGAGAGATTCTCAAAACCAAGGTTGACATGTTTCGAGTTCCTCTCAACATTTTGGAAATCCCGCTGAAGCTTTGGACATTCTCGCGAAGGGTTCCCAATCCCCGACAAGACTGGTACCCTTTCACGTCCAAATCTCTCAAACCCCGGGAGAGATTCTCAAAACCAAGGTTCACATGTTTCGAGTTCCTCTCACCATTTTGGAAATCCCGCTGAAACTTTGGACATTCTGGCGAAGGGTTCCCAATCCCCGACAAGACTGGTACCCTTTCACGTCCAAATCTCTCAAACTCCGGGAGAGATTCTCAAAACCAAGGTTGACATGTTTCGAGTTCCTCTCAACATTTTGGAAATCCCGCTGAAGCTTTGGACATTCTCGCGAAGGGTTCCCAATCCCCGACAAGACTGGTACCCTTTCACGTCCAAATCTCTCAAACCCCGGGAGAGATTCTCAAAACCAAGGTTCACATGTTTCGAGTTCCTCTCACCATTTTGGAAATCCCGCTGAAACTTTGGACATTCTCGCGAAGGGTTCCCAATCCCCGACAAGACTGGTACCCTTTCACGTCCAAATGTCTCAAACTCCGGGAGAGATTCTCAAAACCAAGGTTCACATGTTTCGAGTTCCTCTCACCATTTTGGAAATCCCGCTGAAACTTTGGACATTCTCGCGAAGGGTTCCCAATCCCCGACAAGACTGGTACCCTTTCACGTCCAAATCTCTCAAACTCCGGGAGAGATTCTCAAAACCAAGGTTGACATGTTTTGAGTTCCTCTCAACATTTTGGAAATCCCGCTGAAACTTGGGACATTCTCGCGAAGGGTTCCCAATCCCCGACAAGACTGGTACCCTTTCACGTCCAAATCTCTCCAACTCCGGGAGAGATTCTCAAAACCAAGGTTGACATGTTTTGAGTTCCTCTCAACATTTTGGAAATCCCGCTGAAACTTTGGACATTCTCGCGAAGGGTTCCCAATCCCCGACAAGACTGGTACCCTTTCACGTCCAAATCTCTCAAACTCCGGGAGAGATTCTCAAAACCAAGGTTGACATGTTTCGAGTTCCTTTCAACATTTTGGAAATCCCGCTGAAACTTTGGACATTCTGGCGAAGGGTTCCCAATCCCCGACAAGACTGGTACCCTTTCACGTCCAAATCTCTCAAACTCCGGGAGAGATTCTCAAAACCAAGGTTGACATGTTTCGAGTTCCTCTCAACATTTTGGAAATCCCGCTGAAACTTTGGACATTCTCGCGAAGGGTTCCCAATCCCCGACAAGACTGGTACCCTTTCACGTCCAAATCTCTCAAACTCCGGGAGAGATTCTCAAAACCAAGGTTGACATGATTCGAGTTCCTCTCAACGTTTTGGAAATCCCGCTGAAACTTTGGACATTCTCGCGAAGGGTTCCCAATCCCCGACAAGACTGGTACCCTTTCACGTCCAAATCTCTCAAACTCCGGGAGAGATTCTCAAAACCAAGGTTGACATGTTTCGAGTTCCTTTCAACATTTTGGAAATCCCGCTGAAACTTTGGACATTCTCGCGAAGGGTTCCCAATCCCCGACAAGACTGGTACCCTTTCACGTCCAAATCTCTCAAACTCCGGGAGAGATTCTCAATACCGAGGTTGACATGTTTCGAGTTCCTCTCAACATTTTGGAAATCCCGCTGAAACTTTGGACATTCTCGCGAAGGGTTCCCAATCCTTGACAAGACTGGTACCCTTTCACGTCCAAATGTCTCAAACTCCGGGAGAGATTCTCAAAACCAAGGTTCACATGTTTTGAGTTCCTCTCAACGTTTTGGAAATCCCGCTGAAACTTTGGACATTCTGGCGAAGGGTTCCCAATCCCCGGCAAGACTGGTACCCTTTCACGTCCAAATCTCTCAAACTCCGGGAGAGATTCTCAAAACCAAGGTTGACATGTTTCGAGTTCCTCTCAACATTTTGGAAATCCCGCTGAAACTTTGGACATTCTCGTGAAGGGTTCCCAATCCCCGACAAGACTGGTACCCTTTCACGTCCAAATCTCTCAAACTCCGGGAGAGATTCTCAAAACCAAGGTTGACATGTTTCGAGTTCCTCTCAACATTTTGGAAATCCCGCTGAAACTCTGGACATTCTGGCGAAGGGTTCCCAATCCCCGACAAGACTGGTACCCTTTCACGTCCAAATCTCTCAAACTCCGGGAGAGATTCTCAAAACCAAGGTTGACATGTTTCGAGTTCCTCTCAACATTTTGGAAATCCCGCTGAAACTCTGGACATTCTCGCGAAGGGTTCCCAATCCCCGACAAGACTGGTACCCTTTCACGTCCAAATCTCTCAAACTCCGGGAGAGATTCTCAAAACCAAGGTTGACATGTTTCGAGTTCCTCTCAACATTTTGGAAACCCCGCTGAAACTTGGGACATTCTCGCGAAGGGTTCCCAATCCCCGACAAGACTGGTACCCTTTCACGTCCAAATCTCTCAAACTCCGGGAGAGATTCTCAAAACCAAGGTTGACATGTTTCGTGTTCCTCTCAACATTTTGGAAATCCCGCTGAAACTTTGGACATTCTGGCGAAGGGTTCCCAATCCCCGACAAGACTGGTACCCTTTCACGTCCAAATCTCTCAAACTCCGGGAGAGATTCTCAAAACCAAGGTTGACATGTTTCGAGTTCCTCTCAACATTTTGGAAATCCCGCTGAAGCTTTGGACATTCTCGCGAAGGGTTCCCAATCCCCGACAAGACTGGTACCCTTTCACGTCCAAATCTCTCAAACCCCGGGAGAGATTCTCAAAACCAAGGTTCACATGTTTCGAGTTCCTCTCACCATTTTGGAAATCCCGCTGAAACTTTGGACATTCTCGCGAAGGGTTCCCAATCCCCGACAAGACTGGTACCCTTTCACGTCCAAATCTCTCAAACTCCGGGAGAGATTCTCAAAACCAAGGTTGACATGTTTTGAGTTCCTCTCAACATTTTGGAAATCCCGCTGAAACTTTGGACATTCTCGCGAAGGGTTCCCAATCCCCGACAAGACTGGTACCCTTTCACGTCCAAATCTCTCAAACCCCGGGAGAGATTCTCAAAACCAAGGTTCACATGTTTCGAGTTCCTCTCAACATTTTGGAAATCCCGCTGAAACTTTGGACATTCTCGCGAAGGGTTCCCAATCCCCGACAAGACTGGTACCCTTTCACGTCCAAATCCCTCAAACTCTGGGAGAGATTCTCAAAACCAAGGTTGACATGTTTCGAGTTCCTCTCAACATTTTGGAAATCCCGCTGAAACTTTGGACATTCTCGCGAAGGGTTCCCAATCCCCGACAAGACTGGTACCCTTTCACGTCCAAATCTCTCAAACTCCGGGAGAGATTCTCAAAATCAAGGTTGACATGTTTTGAGTTCCTCTCAACATTTTGGAAATCCCGCTGAAACTTGGGATATTCTGGCGAAGGGTTCCCAATCCCCGACAAGACTGGTACCCTTTCACGTCCAAATCTCTCAAACTCCGGGAGAGATTCTCAAAACCAAGGTTGACATGTTTCGAGTTCCTTTCAACATTTTGGAAATCCCGCTGAAACTTTGGACATTCTCGCGAAGGGTTCCCAATCCCCGACAAGACTGGTACCCTTTCACGTCCAAATCTCTCAAACTCCGGGAGAGATTCTCAAAACCAAGGTTGACATGTTTCGAGTTCCTCTCAACATTTTGGAAATCCCGCTGAAACTTTGGACATTCTCGCGAAGGGTTCCCAATCCCCGACAAGACTGGTACCCTTTCACGTCCAAATGTCTCAAACTCCGGGAGAGATTCTCAAAACCAAGGTTGACATGTTTCAAGTTCCTTTCAACATTTTGGAAATCCCGCTGAAACTTTGGACATTCTCGCGAAGGGTTCCCAATCCCCGACAAGACTGGTACCCTTTCACGTCCAAATCTCTCAAACTCTGGGAGAGATTCTCAAAACCAAGGTTGACATGTTTCGAGTTCCTCTCAACATTTTGGAAATCCCGCTGAAACTCTGGACATTCTCGCGAAGGGTTCCCAATCCCCGACAAGACTGGTACCCTTTCACGTCCAAATGTCTCAAACTCCGGGAGAGATTCTCAAAACCAAGGTTGACATGATTCGAGTTCCTCTCAACATTTTGGAAATCCCGCTGAAACTTTGGACATTCTCGCGAAGGGTTCCCAATCCCCGACAAGACTGGTACCCTTTCACGTCCAAATCTCTCAAACTCGGGGAGAGATTCTCAAAACCAAGGTTGACATGTTTCGAGTTCCTCTCAACATTTTGGAAATCCCGCTGAAACTTTGGACATTCTCGCGAAGGGTTCCCAATCCCCGACAAGACTGGTACCCTTTCACTTCCAAATCTCTCAAACTCCGGGAGAGATTCTCAAAACCAAGGTTCACATGTTTCGAGTTCCTTTAAACATTTTGGAAATCCCGCTGAAACTTTGGACATTCTGGCGAAGCGTTCCCAATCCCCGACACGACTGGTACCCTTTCACGTCCAAATCTCTCAAACTCCGGGAGAGATTCTCAAAACCAAGGTTGACATGTTTCGAGTTCCTCTCAACATTTTGGAAATCCCGCTGAAGCTTTGGACATTCTCGCGAAGGGTTCCCAATCCCCGACAAGACTGGTACCCTTTCACGTCCAAATCTCTCAAACCCCGGGAGAGATTCTCAAAACCAAGGTTCACATGTTTCGAGTTCCTCTCACCATTTTGGAAATCCCGCTGAAACTTTGGACATTCTCGCGAAGGGTTCCCAATCCCCGACAAGACTGGTACCCTTTCACGTCCAAATGTCTCAAACTCCGGGAGAGATTCTCAAAACCAAGGTTCACATGTTTCGAGTTCCTCTCACCATTTTGGAAATCCCGCTGAAACTTTGGACATTCTCGCGAAGGGTTCCCAATCCCCGACACGACTGGTACCCTTTCACGTCCAAATCTCTCAAACTCCGGGAGAGATTCTCAAAACCAAGGTTGACATGTTTCGAGTTCCTCTCAACATTTTGGAAATCCCGCTGAAGCTTTGGACATTCTCGCGAAGGGTTCCCAATCCCCGACAAGACTGGTACCCTTTCACTTCCAAATCTCTCAAACTCCGGGAGAGATTCTCAAAACCAAGGTTCACATGTTTCGAGTTCCTCTCAACATTTTGGAAATCCCGCTGAAACTTTGGACATTCTGGCGAAGCGTTCCCAATCCCCGACACGACTGGTACCCTTTCACGTCCAAATCTCTCAAACTCCGGGAGAGATTCTCAAAACCAAGGTTGACATGTTTCGAGTTCCTCTCAACATTTTGGAAATCCCGCTGAAGCTTTGGACATTCTCGCGAAGGGTTCCCAATCCCCGACAAGACTGGTACCCTTTCACGTCCAAATCTCTCAAACCCCGGGAGAGATTCTCAAAACCAAGGTTCACATGTTTCGAGTTCCTCTCACCATTTTGGAAATCCCGCTGAAACTTTGGACATTCTCGCGAAGGGTTCCCAATCCCCGACAAGACTGGTACCCTTTCACGTCCAAATCTCTCAAACTCCGGGAGAGATTCTCAAAACCAAGGTTCACATGTTTCGAGTTCCTCTCACCATTTTGGAAATCCCGCTGAAACTTTGGACATTCTCGCGAAGGGTTCCCAATCCCCGACAAGACTGGTACCCTTTCACGTCCAAATCTCTCAAACTCCGGGAGAGATTCTCAAAACCAAGGTTGACATGTTTTGAGTTCCTCTCAACATTTTGGAAATCCCGCTGAAACTTGGGACATTCTCGCGAAGGGTTCCCAATCCCCGACAAGACTGGTACCCTTTCACGTCCAAATCTCTCAAACTCCGGGAGAGATTCTCAAAACCAAGGTTGACATGTTTTGAGTTCCTCTCAACATTTTGGAAATCCCGCTGAAACTTGGGACATTCTCGCGAAGGGTTCCCAATCCCCGACAAGACTGGTACCCTTTCACGTCCAAATCTCTCAAACTCCGGGAGAGATTCTCAAAACCAAGGTTGACATGTTTCGAGTTCCTTTCAACATTTTGGAAATCCCGCTGAAACTTTGGACATTCTGGCGAAGGGTTCCCAATCCCCGACAAGACTGGTACCCTTTCACGTCCAAATCTCTCAAACTCCGGGAGAGATTCTCAAAACCAAGGTTGACATGTTTCGAGTTCCTCTCAACATTTTGGAAATCCCGCTGAAACTTTGGACATTCTCGCGAAGGGTTCCCAATCCCCGACAAGACTGGTACCCTTTCACGTCCAAATCTCTCAAACTCCGGGAGAGATTCTCAAAACCAAGGTTGACATGATTCGAGTTCCTCTCAACGTTTTGGAAATCCCGCTGAAACTTTGGACATTCTCGCGAAGGGTTCCCAATCCCCGACAAGACTGGTACCCTTTCACGTCCAAATCTCTCAAACTCCGGGAGAGATTCTCAAAACCAAGGTTGACATGTTTCGAGTTCCTTTCAACATTTTGGAAATCCCGCTGAAACTTTGGACATTCTCGCGAAGGGTTCCCAATCCCCGACAAGACTGGTACCCTTTCACGTCCAAATCTCTCAAACTCCGGGAGAGATTCTCAATACCGAGGTTGACATGTTTCGAGTTCCTCTCAACATTTTGGAAATCCCGCTGAAACTTTGGACATTCTCGCGAAGGGTTCCCAATCCTTGACAAGACTGGTACCCTTTCACGTCCAAATGTCTCAAACTCCGGGAGAGATTCTCAAAACCAAGGTTGACATGTTTCGAGTTCCTCTCAACATTTTGGAAATCCCGCTGAAACTTTGGACATTCTCGCGAAGGGTTCCCAATCCCCGACAAGACTGGTACCCTTTCACGTCCAAATCTCTCAAACTCCGGGAGAGATTCTCAAAACCAAGGTTGACATGTTTCGAGTTCCTCTCAACATTTTGGAAATCCCGCTGAAACTTTGGACATTCTCGTGAAGGGTTCCCAATCCCCGACAAGACTGGTACCCTTTCACGTCCAAATCTCTCAAACTCCGGGAGAGATTCTCAAAACCAAGGTTGACATGTTTCGAGTTCCTCTCAACATTTTGGAAATCCCGCTGAAACTCTGGACATTCTGGCGAAGGGTTCCCAATCCCCGACAAGACTGGTACCCTTTCACGTCCAAATCTCTCAAACTCCGGGAGAGATTCTCAAAACCAAGGTTGACATGTTTCGAGTTCCTCTCAACATTTTGGAAATCCCGCTGAAACTCTGGACATTCTCGCGAAGGGTTCCCAATCCCCGACAAGACTGGTACCCTTTCACGTCCAAATCTCTCAAACTCCGGGAGAGATTCTCAAAACCAAGGTTCACATGTTTCGAGTTCCTCTCAACATTTTGGAAATCCCGCTGAAACTTTGGACATTCTCGCGAAGGGTTCCCAATCCCCGAAAAGACTGGTACCCTTTCACGTCCAAATCTCTCAAACTCCGGGAGAGATTCTCAAAACCAAGGTTGACATGTTTCGTGTTCCTCTCAACATTTTGGAAATCCCGCTGAAACTTTGGACATTCTGGCGAAGGGTTCCCAATCCCCGACAAGACTGGTACCCTTTCACGTCCAAATCTCTCAAACTCCGGGAGAGATTCTCAAAACCAAGGTTGACATGTTTCGAGTTCCTCTCAACATTTTGGAAATCCCGCTGAAGCTTTGGACATTCTCGCGAAGGGTTCCCAATCCCCGACAAGACTGGTACCCTTTCACGTCCAAATCTCTCAAACCCCGGGAGAGATTCTCAAAACCAAGGTTGACATGTTTCGAGTTCCTCTCACCATTTTGGAAATCCCGCTGAAACTTTGGACATTCTCGCGAAGGGTTCCCAATCCCCGACAAGACTGGTACCCTTTCACGTCCAAATCTCTCAAACTCCGGGAGAGATTCTCAAAACCAAGGTTGACATGTTTTGAGTTCCTCTCAACATTTTGGAAATCCCGCTGAAACTTTGGACATTCTCGCGAAGGGTTCCCAATCCCCGACAAGACTGGTACCCTTTCACGTCCAAATCTCTCAAACCCCGGGAGAGATTCTCAAAACCAAGGTTCACATGTTTCGAGTTCCTCTCAACATTTTGGAAATCCCGCTGAAACTTTGGACATTCTCGCGAAGGGTTCCCAATCCCCGACAAGACTGGTACCCTTTCACGTCCAAATCCCTCAAACTCTGGGAGAGATTCTCAAAACCAAGGTTGACATGTTTCGAGTTCCTCTCACCATTTTGGAAATCCCGCTGAAACTTTGGACATTCTCGCGAAGGGTTCCCAATCCCCGACAAGACTGGTACCCTTTCACGTCCAAATCTCTCAAACTCCGGGAGAGATTCTCAAAATCAAGGTTGACATGTTTTGAGTTCCTCTCAACATTTTGGAAATCCCGCTGAAACTTGGGATATTCTGGCGAAGGGTTCCCAATCCCCGACAAGACTGGTACCCTTTCACGTCCAAATCTCTCAAACTCCGGGAGAGATTCTCAAAACCAAGGTTGACATGTTTCGAGTTCCTTTCAACATTTTGGAAATCCCGCTGAAACTTTGGACATTCTCGCGAAGGGTTCCCAATCCCCGACAAGACTGGTACCCTTTCACGTCCAAATCTCTCAAACTCCGGGAGAGATTCTCAAAACCAAGGTTGACATGTTTCGAGTTCCTCTCAACATTTTGGAAATCCCGCTGAAACTTTGGACATTCTCGCGAAGGGTTCCCAATCCCCGACAAGACTGGTACCCTTTCACGTCCAAATGTCTCAAACTCCGGGAGAGATTCTCAAAACCAAGGTTGACATGTTTCAAGTTCCTTTCAACATTTTGGAAATCCCGCTGAAACTTTGGACATTCTCGCGAAGGGTTCCCAATCCCCGACAAGACTGGTACCCTTTCACGTCCAAATCTCTCAAACTCTGGGAGAGATTCTCAAAACCAAGGTTGACATGTTTCGAGTTCCTCTCAACATTTTGGAAATCCCGCTGAAACTCTGGACATTCTCGCGAAGGGTTCCCAATCCCCGACAAGACTGGTACCCTTTCACGTCCAAATGTCTCAAACTCCGGGAGAGATTCTCAAAACCAAGGTTGACATGATTCGAGTTCCTCTCAACATTTTGGAAATCCCGCTGAAACTTTGGACATTCTCGCGAAGGGTTCCCAATCCCCGACAAGACTGGTACCCTTTCACGTCCAAATCTCTCAAACTCCGGGAGAGATTCTCAAAACCAAGGTTGACATGTTTCGAGTTCCTCTCAACATTTTGGAAATCCCGCTGAAACTTTGGACATTCTCGCGAAGGGTTCCCAATCCCCGACAAGACTGGTACCCTTTCACTTCCAAATCTCTCAAACTCCGGGAGAGATTCTCAAAACCAAGGTTCACATGTTTCGAGTTCCTTTAAACATTTTGGAAATCCCGCTGAAACTTTGGACATTCTGGCGAAGCGTTCCCAATCCCCGACACGACTGGTACCCTTTCACGTCCAAATCTCTCAAACTCCGGGAGAGATTCTCAAAACCAAGGTTGACATGTTTCGAGTTCCTCTCAACATTTTGGAAATCCCGCTGAAACTTTGGACATTCTCGCAAAGGGTTCCCAATCCCCGACAAGACTGGTACCCTTTCACGTCCAAATCTCTCAAACTCCGGGAGAGATTCTCAAAACCAAGGTTGACATGATTCGAGTTCCTTTCAACATTTTGGCAATCCCGCTGAAACTTTGGACATTCTCGCGAAGGGTTCCCAATCCCCGACAAGACTGGTACCCTTTCACGTCCAAATCTCTCAAACTCCGGGAGAGATTCTCAAAACCAAGGCTGACATGTTTCGAGTTCCTCTCAACATTTTGGAAATCCCGCTGAAACTTTGGACATTCTGGCGAAGGGTTCCCAATCCCCGACAAGACTGGTACCCTTTCACGTCCAAATCTCTCAAACTCCGGGAGAGATTCTCAAAACCAAGGTTGACATGTTTCGAGTTCCTTTCAACATTTTGGAAATCCCGCTGAAACTTTGGACATTCTCGCGAAGGGTTCCCAATCCCCGACAAGACTGGTACCCTTTCACGTCCAAATCCCTCAAACTCTGGGAGAGATTCTCAAAACCAAGGTTGACATGTTTCGAGTTCCTCTCAACATTTTGGAAATCCCGCTGAAACTTTGGACATTCTCGCGAAGGGTTCCCAATCCCCGACAAGACTGGTACCCTTTCACGTCCAAATCTCTCAAACTCCGGGAGAGATTCTCAAAACCAAGGTTGACATGTTTTGAGTTCCTCTCAACATTTTGGAAATCCCGCTGAAACTTGGGATATTCTGGCGAAGGGTTCCCAATCCCCGACAAGACTGGTACCCTTTCACGTCCAAATCTCTCAAACTCCGGGAGAGATTCTCAAAACCAAGGTTGACATGTTTCGAGTTCCTTTCAACATTTTGGAAATCCCGCTGAAACTTTGGACATTCTCGCGAAGGGTTCCCAATCCCCGACAAGACTGGTACCCTTTCACGTCCAAATCTCTCAAACTCCGGGAGAGATTCTCAAAACCAAGGTTGACATGTTTCGAGTTCCTCTCAACATTTTGGAAATCCCGCTGAAACTTTGGACATTCTCGCGAAGGGTTCCCAATCCCCGACAAGACTGGTACCCTTTCACGTCCAAATGTCTCAAACTCCGGGAGAGATTCTCAAAACCAAGGTTGACATGTTTCAAGTTCCTTTCAACATTTTGGAAATCCCGCTGAAACTTTGGACATTCTCGCGAAGGGTTCCCAATCCCCGACAAGACTGGTACCCTTTCACGTCCAAATCTCTCAAACTCTGGGAGAGATTCTCAAAACCAAGGTTGACATGTTTCGAGTTCCTCTCAACATTTTGGAAATCCCGCTGAAACTCTGGACATTCTCGCGAAGGGTTCCCAATCCCCGACAAGACTGGTACCCTTTCACGTCCAAATGTCTCAAACTCCGGGAGAGATTCTCAAAACCAAGGTTGACATGATTCGAGTTCCTCTCAACATTTTGGAAATCCCGCTGAAACTTTGGACATTCTCGCGAAGGGTTCCCAATCCCCGACAAGACTGGTACCCTTTCACGTCCAAATCTCTCAAACTCCGGGAGAGATTCTCAAAACCAAGGTTGACATGTTTCGAGTTCCTCTCAACATTTTGGAAATCCCGCTGAAACTTTGGACATTCTCGCGAAGGGTTCCCAATCCCCGACAAGACTGGTACCCTTTCACTTCCAAATCTCTCAAACTCCGGGAGAGATTCTCAAAACCAAGGTTCACATGTTTCGAGTTCCTTTAAACATTTTGGAAATCCCGCTGAAACTTTGGACATTCTGGCGAAGCGTTCCCAATCCCCGACACGACTGGTACCCTTTCACGTCCAAATCTCTCAAACTCCGGGAGAGATTCTCAAAACCAAGGTTGACATGTTTCGAGTTCCTCTCAACATTTTGGAAATCCCGCTGAAACTTTGGACATTCTCGCAAAGGGTTCCCAATCCCCGACAAGACTGGTACCCTTTCACGTCCAAATCTCTCAAACTCCGGGAGAGATTCTCAAAACCAAGGTTGACATGTTTCGAGTTCCTTTCAACATTTTGGCAATCCCGCTGAAACTTTGGACATTCTCGCGAAGGGTTCCCAATCCCCGACAAGACTGGTACCCTTTCACGTCCAAATCTCTCAAACTCCGGGAGAGATTCTCAAAACCAAGGCTGACATGTTTCGAGTTCCTCTCAACATTTTGGAAATCCCGCTGAAACTTTGGACATTCTGGCGAAGGGTTCCCAATCCCCGACAAGACTGGTACCTTTTCACGTCCAAATCTCTCAAACTCCGGGAGAGATTCTCAAAACCAAGGTTGACATGTTTCGAGTTCCTTTCAACATTTTGGAAATCCCGCTGAAACTTTGGACATTCTCGCGAAGGGTTCCCAATCCCCGACAAGACTGGTACCCTTTCACGTCCAAATCCCTCAAACTCTGGGAGAGATTCTCAAAACCAAGGTTGACATGTTTCGAGTTCCTCTCAACATTTTGGAAATCCCGCTGAAACTTTGGACATTCTCGCGAAGGGTTCCCAATCCCCGACAAGACTGGTACCCTTTCACGTCCAAATCTCTCAAACTCCGGGAGAGATTCTCAAAACCAAGGTTGACATGTTTTGAGTTCCTCTCAACATTTTGGAAATCCCGCTGAAACTTGGGATATTCTGGCGAAGGGTTCCCAATCCCCGACAAGACTGGTACCCTTTCACGTCCAAATCTCTCAAACTCCGGGAGAGATTCTCAAAACCAAGGTTGACATGTTTCGAGTTCCTTTCAACATTTTGGAAATCCCGCTGAAACTTTGGACATTCTCGCGAAGGGTTCCCAATCCCCGACAAGACTGGTACCCTTTCACGTCCAAATCTCTCAAACTCCGGGAGAGATTCTCAAAACCAAGGTTGACATGTTTCGAGTTCCTCTCAACATTTTGGAAATCCCGCTGAAACTTTGGACATTCTCGCGAAGGGTTCCCAATCCCCGACAAGACTGGTACCCTTTCACGTCCAAATGTCTCAAACTCCGGGAGAGATTCTCAAAACCAAGGTTGACATGTTTCGAGTTCCTCTCAACATTTTGGAAATCCCGCTGAAACTTTGGACATTCTCGCGAAGGGTTCCCAATCCCCGACAAGACTGGTACCCTTTCACGTCCAAATCTCTCAAACTCTGGGAGAGATTCTCAAAACCAAGGTTGACATGTTTCGAGTTCCTCTCAACATTTTGGAAATCCCGCTGAAACTCTGGACATTCTCGCGAAGGGTTCCCAATCCCCGACAAGACTGGTACCCTTTCACGTCCAAATGTCTCAAACTCCGGGAGAGATTCTCAAAACCAAGGTTGACATGATTCGAGTTCCTCTCAACATTTTGGAAATCCCGCTGAAACTTTGGACATTCTCGCGAAGGGTTCCCAATCCCCGACAAGACTGGTACCCTTTCACGTCCAAATCTCTCAAACTCCGGGAGAGATTCTCAAAACCAAGGTTGACATGTTTCGAGTTCCTCTCAACATTTTGGAAATCCCGCTGAAACTTTGGACATTCTCGCGAAGGGTTCCCAATCCCCGACAAGACTGGTACCCTTTCACTTCCAAATCTCTCAAACTCCGGGAGAGATTCTCAAAACCAAGGTTCACATGTTTCGAGTTCCTTTAAACATTTTGGAAATCCCGCTGAAACTTTGGACATTCTGGCGAAGCGTTCCCAATCCCCGACACGACTGGTACCCTTTCACGTCCAAATCTCTCAAACTCCGGGAGAGATTCTCAAAACCAAGGTTGACATGTTTCGAGTTCCTCTCAACATTTTGGAAATCCCGCTGAAACTTTGGACATTCTCGCAAAGGGTTCCCAATCCCCGACAAGACTGGTACCCTTTCACGTCCAAATCTCTCAAACTCCGGGAGAGATTCTCAAAACCAAGGTTGACATGATTCGAGTTCCTTTCAACATTTTGGCAATCCCGCTGAAACTTTGGACATTCTCGCGAAGGGTTCCCAATCCCCGACAAGACTGGTACCCTTTCACGTCCAAATCTCTCAAACTCCGGGAGAGATTCTCAAAACCAAGGCTGACATGTTTCGAGTTCCTCTCAACATTTTGGAAATCCCGCTGAAACTTTGGACATTCTGGCGAAGGGTTCCCAATCCCCGACAAGACTGGTACCCTTTCACGTCCAAATCTCTCAAACTCCGGGAGAGATTCTCAAAACCAAGGTTGACATGTTTCGAGTTCCTTTCAACATTTTGGAAATCCCGCTGAAACTTTGGACATTCTCGCGAAGGGTTCCCAATCCCCGACAAGACTGGTACCCTTTCACGTCCAAATCTCTCAAACTCCGGGAGAGATTCTCAAAACCAAGGTTGACATGTTTCGAGTTCCTCTCAACATTTTGGAAATCCCGCTGAAACTTTGGACATTCTCGCGAAGGGTTCCCAATCCTTGACAAGACTGGTACCCTTTCACGTCCAAATCTCTCAAACTCCGGGAGAGATTCTCAAAACCAAGGTTCACATGTTTTGAGTTCCTCTCAACGTTTTGGAAATCCCGCTGAAACTTTGGACATTCTGGCGAAGGGTTCCCAATCCCCGGCAAGACTTGTACCCTTTCACGTCCAAATCTCTCAAAATCCGGGAGAGATTCTCAAAACCAAGGTTGACATGTTTTGAGTTCCTCTCAACATTTTGGAAATCCCGCTGAAACTTTGGACATTCTCGCGAAGGGTTCCCAATCCCCGACAAGACTGGTACCCTTTCACGTCCAAATCTCTCAAACTCCGGGAGAGATTCTCAAAACCAAGGTTGACATGTTTCGAGTTCCTCTCAACATTTTGGAAATCCCGCTGAAACTTTGGACATTGTGGCGAAGGGTTCCCAATCCCCGACAAGACTGGTACCCTTTCACGTCCAAATCTCTCAAACTCCGGGAGAGATTCTCAAAACCAAGGTTGACATGTTTCGAGTTCCTCTCAACATTTTGGAAATCCCGCTGAAACTCTGGACATTCTGGCGAAGGGTTCCCAATCCCCGACAAGACTGGTACCCTTTCACGTCCAAATCTCTCAAACTCCGGGAGAGATTCTCAAAACCAAGGTTGACATGTTTCGAGTTCCTCTCAACATTTTGGAAATCCCGCTGAAACTTTGGACATTCTCGCGAAGGGTTCCCAATCCCCGACAAGACTGGTACCCTTTCACGTCCAAATCTCTCAAACTCCGGGAGAGATTCTCAAAACCAAGGTTCACATGTTTCGAGTTCCTCTCAACATTTTGGAAATCCCGCTGAAACTTTGGACATTCTCGCGAAGGGTTCCCAATCCCCGACAAGACTGGTAGCCTTTCACGTCCAAATCTCTCAAACTCCGGGAGAGATTCTCAAAACCAAGGTTGACATGTTTCGAGTTCCTCTCAACATTTTGGAAATCCCGCTGAAACTTTGGACATTCTGGCGAAGGGTTCCCAATCCCCGACAAGACTGGTACCCTTTCACGTCCAAATCTCTCAAACTCCGGGAGAGATTCTCAAAACCAAGGTTGACATGTTTCGAGTTCCTCTCAACATTTTGGAAATCCCGCTGAAGCTTTGGACATTCTGGCGAAGGGTTCCCAATCCCCGACAAGACTGGTACCCTTTCACGTCCAAATCTCTCAAACCCCGGGAGAGATTCTCAAAACCAAGGTTCACATGTTTCGAGTTCCTCTCACCATTTTGGAAATCCCGCTGAAACTTTGGACATTCTCGCGAAGGGTTCCCAATCCCCGACAAGACTGGTACCCTTTCACGTCCAAATCTCTCAAACTCCGGGAGAGATTCTCAAAACCAAGGCTGACATGTTTCGAGTTCCTCTCAACATTTTGGAAATCCCGCTGAAACTTTGGACATTCTGGCGAAGGGTTCCCAATCCCCGACAAGACTGGTACCCTTTCACGTCCAAATCTCTCAAACTCCGGGAGAGATTCTCAAAACCAAGGTTGACATGATTCGAGTTCCTCTCAACATTTTGGAAATCCCGCTGAAACTTTGGACATTCTCGCGAAGGGTTCCCAATCCCCGACAAGACTGGTACCCTTTCACGTCCAAATCTCTCAAACTCCGGGAGAGATTCTCAAAACCAAGGTTGACATGTTTCGAGTTCCTCTCAACATTTTGGAAATCCCGCTGAAACTTTGGACATTCTCGCGAAGGGTTCCCAATCCCCGACAAGACTGGTACCCTTTCACGTCCAAATCTCTCAAACTCCGGGAGAGATTCTCAAAACCAAGGTTGACATGTTTCGAGTTCCTCTCACCATTTTGGAAATCCCGCTGAAACTTTGGACATTCTCGCGAAGGGTTCCCAATCCCCGACAAGACTGGTACCCTTTCACGTCCAAATCTCTCAAACTCCGGGAGAGATTCTCAAAACCAAGGTTGACATGTTTCGAGTTCCTCTCACCATTTTGGAAATCCCGCTGAAACTTTGGACATTCTCGCGAAGGGTTCCCAATCCCCGACAAGACTGGTACCCTTTCACGTCCAAATCTCTCAAACTCCGGGAGAGATTCTCAAAACCAAGGTTGACATGTTTCGAGTTCCTCTCAACATTTTGGAAATCCCGCTGAAACTTTGGACATTGTGGCGAAGGGTTCCCAATCCCCGACAAGACTGGTACCCTTTCACGTCCAAATCTCTCAAACTCCGGGAGAGATTCTCAAAACCAAGGTTGACATGTTTCGAGTTCCTCTCAACATTTTGGAAATCCCGCTGAAACTTTGGACATTCTCGCGAAGGGTTCCCAATCCCCGACAAGACTGGTACCCTTTCACGTCCAAATCTCTCAAACTCCGGGAGAGATTCTCAAAACCAAGGTTGACATGTTTCGAGTTCCACTCAACATTTTGGAAATCCCGCTGAAACTTTGGACATTCTCGTGAAGGGTTCCCAATCCCCGACAAGACTGGTACCCTTTCACGTCCAAATGTCTCAAACTCCGGGAGAGATTCTCAAAACCAAGGTTGACATGTTTCGAGTTCCTCTCAACATTTTGGAAATCCCGCTGAAACTTTGGACATTCTCGCGAAGGGTTCCCAATCCCCGACAAGACTGGTACCCTTTCACGTCCAAATCTCTCAAACTCCGGGAGAGATTCTCAAAACCAAGGTTCACATGTTTCGAGTTCCTTTAAACATTTTGGAAATCCCGCTGAAACTTTGGACATTCTGGCGAAGGGTTCCCAATCCCCGACACGACTGGTACCCTTTCACGTCCAAATCTCTCAAACTCCGGGAGAGATTCTCAAAACCAAGGTTGACATGTTTCGAGTTCCTCTCAACATTTTGGAAATCCCGCTGAAACTTTGGACATTCTCGCAAAGGGTTCCCAATCCCCGACAAGACTGGTACCCTTTCACGTCCAAATCTCTCAAACTCCGGGAGAGATTCTCAAAACCAAGGTTGACATGATTCGAGTTCCTTTCAACATTTTGGAAATCCCGCTGAAACTTTGGACATTCTGGCGAAGGGTTCCCAATCCCCGACAAGACTGGTACCCTTTCACGTCCAAATCTCTCAAACTCCGGGAGAGATTCTCAAAACCAAGGTTCACATGTTTCGAGTTCCTTTAAACATTTTGGAAATCCCGCTGAAACTTTGGACATTCTGGCGAAGGGTTCCCAATCCCCGACACGACTGGTACCCTTTCACGTCCAAATCTCTCAAACTCCGGGAGAGATTCTCAAAACCAAGGTTGACATGTTTCGAGTTCCTCTCAACATTTTGGAAATCCCGCTGAAACTTTGGACATTCTCGCGAAGGGTTCCCAATCCCCGACAAGACTGGTACCCTTTCACGTCCAAATCTCTCAAACTCCGGGAGAGATTCTCAAAACCAAGGTTGACATGATTCGAGTTCCTTTCAACATTTTGGCAATCCCGCTGAAACTTTGGACATTCTCACGAAGGGTTCCCAATCCCCGACAAGACTGGTACCCTTTCACGTCCAAATCTCTCAAACTCCGGGAGAGATTCTCAAAACCAAGGCTGACATGTTTCGAGTTCCTCTCAACATTTTGGAAATCCCGCTGAAACTTTGGACATTCTCGCGAAGGGTTCCCAATCCCCGACAAGACTGGTACCCTTTCACGTCCAAATCTCTCAAACTCCGGGAGAGATTCTCAAAACCAATGTTCACATGTTTCGAGTTCCTTTCAACATTTTGGAAATCCCGCTGAAACTTTGGACATTCTCGCGAAGGGTTCCCAATCCCCGACAAGACTGGTACCCTTTCACGTCCAAATCTCTCAAACTCCGGGAGAGATTCTCAAAACCAAGGTTGACATGTTTCGAGTTCCTCTCAACATTTTGGAAATCCCGCTGAAACTTTGGACATTCTCGCGAAGGGTTCCCAATCCCCGACAAGACTGGTACCCTTTCACGTCCAAATCTCTCAAACTCCGGGAGAGATTCTCAAAAGCAAGGTTGGCATGTTTCGAGTTCCTCTCAACATTTTGGAAATCCCGCTGAAACTTTGGACATTCTCGCGAAGGGTTCCCAATCCCCGACAAGACTGGTACCCTTTCACGTCCAAATCTCTCAAACTCCGGGAGAGATTCTCAAAACCAAGGTTGACATGTTTCGAGTTCCTCTCAACATTTTGGAAATCCCGCTGAAACTTTGGACATTCTCGCGAAGGGTTTCCAATCCCCGACAAGACTGGTACCCTTTCACGTCCAAATCTATCAAACTTTGGGAGAGATTCTCAAAACCAAGGTTGACATGATTCGAGTTCCTTTCAACATTTTGGAAATCCCGCTGAAACTTTGGACATTCTCGCGAAGGGTTCCCAATCCCCGACAAGACTGGTACCCTTTCACGTCCAAATCTCTCAAACTCCGGGAGAGATTCTCAAAACCGAGGTTGACATGTTTCGAGTTCCTCTCAACATTTTGGAAATCCCGCTGAAACTTTGGACATTCTCGCGAAGGGTTCCCAATCCCCGACAAGACTGGTACCCTTTCACGTCCAAATCTCTCAAACTCCGGGAGAGATTCTCAAAACCAAGGTTGACATGTTTCGAGTTCCTCTCAACATTTTGGAAATCCCGCTGAAACTTTGGACATTCTCGCGAAGGGTTCCCAATCCCCGACAAGACTGGTACCCTTTCACGTCCAAATCTCTCAAACTCCGGGAGAGATTCTCAAAAGCAAGGTTGGCATGTTTCGAGTTCTCTCAACATTTTGGAAATCCCGCTGAAACTTTGGACATTCTGGCGAAGGGTTCCCAATCCCCGACAAGACTGGTACCCTTTCACGTCCAAATCTCTCAAACTCCGGGAGAGATTCTCAAAACCAAGGTTGACATGTTTCGAGTTCCTCTCAACATTTTGGAAATCCCGCTGAAACTTTGGACATTCTCGCGAAGGGTTTCCAATCCCCGACAAGACTGGTACCCTTTCACGTCCAAATCTCTCAAACTCCGGGAGAGATTCTCAAAACCGAGGTTCACATGTTTCGAGTTCCTTTCAACATTTTCGAAATCCCGCTGAAACTTTGGACATTCTGGCGAAGGGTTCCCAATCCCCGACACGACTGGTACCCTTTCACGTCCAAATCTCTCAAACTCCGGGAGAGATTCTCAAAACCAAGGTTGACATGTTTCGAGTTCCTCTCAACATTTTGGAAATCCCGCTGAAACTTTGGACATTCTCGCAAAGGGTTCCCAATCCCCGACAAGACTGGTACCCTTTCACGTCCAAATCTCTCAAACTCCGGGAGAGATTCTCAAAACCAAGGTTGACATGATTCGAGTTCCTCTCAACATTTTGGCAATCCCGCTGAAACTTTGGACATTCTCGCGAAGGGTTCCCAATCCCCGACAAGACTGGTACCCTTTCACGTCCAAATCTCTCAAACTCCGGGAGAGATTCTCAAAACCAAGGCTGACATGTTTCGAGTTCCTCTCAACATTTTGGAAATCCCGCTGAAACTTTGGACATTCTCGCGAAGGGTTCCCAATCCCCGACAAGACTGGTACCCTTTCACGTCCAAATCTCTCAAACTCCGGGAGAGATTCTCAAAACCAATGTTCACATGTTTCGAGTTCCTTTCAAAATTTTGGAAATCCCGCTGAAACTTTGGACATTCTCGCGAAGGGTTCCCAATCCCCGACAAGACTGGTACCCTTTCACGTCCAAATCTCTCAAACTCCAGGAGAGATTCTCAAAACCAAGGTTGACATGTTTCGAGTTCCTCTCAACATTTTGAAAATCCCGCTGAAACTTTGGACATTCTCGCGAAGGGTTCCCAATCCCCGACAAGACTGGTACCCTTTCACGTCCAAATCTCTCAAACTCCGGGAGAGATTCTCAAAAGCAAGGTTGGCATGTTTCGAGTTCCTCTCAACATTTTGGAAATCCCGCTGAAACTTTGGACATTCTCGCGAAGGGTTTCCAATCCCCGACAAGACTGGTACCCTTTCACGTCCAAATCTCTCAAACTCCGGGAGAGATTCTCAAAACCAAGGTTCACATGTTTCGAGTTCCTCTCAACATTTTGGAAATCCCGCTGAAACTTTGGACATTCTCGCGAAGGGTTCCCAATCCCCGACAAGACTGGTACCCTTTCACGTCCAAATCTCTCAAACTCCGGGAGAGATTCTCAAAACCAAGGTTGACATGTTTCGAGTTCCACTCAACATTTTGGAAATCCCGCTGAAACTTTGGACATTCTCGCGAAGGGTTCCCAATCCCCGACAAGACTGGTACCCTTTCACGTCCAAATCTATCAAAATTTGGGAGAGATTCTCAAAACCAAGGTTGACATGATTCGAGTTCCTTTCAACATTTTGGAAATCCCGCTGAAACTTTGGACATTCTCGCGAAGGGTTCCCAATCCCCGACAAGACTGGTACCCTTTCACGTCCAAATCTCTCAAACTCCGGGAGAGATTCTCAAAACCGAGGTTGACATGTTTCGAGTTCCTCTCAACATTTTGGAAATCCCGCTGAAACTTTGGACATTATCGCGAAGGGTTCCCAATCCCCGACAAGACTGGTACCCTTTCACGTCCAAATCTCTCAAACTCCGGGAGAGATTCTCAAAACCGATGTTCACATGTTTCGAGTTCCTCTCAACATTTTGGAAATCCCGCTGAAACTTTGGACATTCTCGCGAAGGGTTCCCAATCCCCGACAAGACTGGTACCCTTTCACGTCCAAATCTCTCAAACTCCGGGAGAGATTCTCAAAACCAAGGTTGACATGTTTCGAGTTCCTCTCAACATTTTGGAAATCCCGCTGAAACTTTGGACATTCTCGCGAAGGGTTCCCAATCCCCGACAAGACTGGTACCCTTTCACGTCCAAATCTCTCAAACTCCGGGAGAGATTCTCAAAAGCAAGGTTGGCATGTTTCGAGTTCTCTCAACATTTTGGAAATCCCGCTGAAACTTTGGACATTCTGGCGAAGGGTTCCCAATCCCCGACAAGACTGGTACCCTTTCACGTCCAAATCTCTCAAACTCCGGGAGAGATTCTCAAAACCAAGGTTGACATGTTTCGAGTTCCTCTCAACATTTTGGAAATCCCGCTGAAACTTTGGACATTCTCGCGAAGGGTTTCCAATCCCCAACAAGACTGGTACCCTTTCACGTCCAAATCTCTCAAACTCCGGGAGAGATTCTCAAAACCGAGGTTGACATGTTTCGAGTTCCTTTCAACATTTTCGAAATCCCGCTGAAACTTTGGACATTCTGGCGAAGGGTTCCCAATCCCCGACACGACTGGTACCCTTTCACGTCCAAATCTCTCAAACTCCGGGAGAGATTCTCAAAACCAAGGTTGACATGTTTCGAGTTCCTCTCAACATTTTGGAAATCCCGGGTAAACTTTGGACATTCTCGCGAAGGGTTCCCAATCCCCGACAAGACTGGTACCCTTTCACGTCCAAATCTCTCAAACTCCGGGAGAGATTCTCAAAACCAAGGTTGACATGATTCGAGTTCCTTTCAACATTTTGGCAATCCCGCTGAAACTTTGGACATTCTCGCGAAGGGTTCCCAATCCCCGACAAGACTGGTACCCTTTCACGTCCAAATCTCTCAAACTCCGGGAGAGATTCTCAAAACCAAGGCTGACATGTTTCGAGTTCCTCTCAACATTTTGGAAATCCCGCTGAAACTTTGGACATTCTCGCGAAGGGTTCCCAATCCCCGACAAGACTGGTACCCTTTCACGTCCAAATCTCTCAAACTCCGGGAGAGATTCTCAAAACCAATGTTCACATGTTTCGAGTTCCTTTCAACATTTTGGAAATCCCGCTGAAACTTTGGACATTCTCGCGAAGGGTTCCCAATCCCCTACAAGACTGGTACCCTTTCACGTCCAAATCTCTCAAACTCCGGGAGAGATTCTCAAAACCAAGGTTGACATGTTTCGAGTTCCTCTCAACATTTTGGAAATCCCGCTGAAACTTTGGACATTCTCGCGAAGGGTTCCCAATCCCCGACAAGACTGGTACCCTTTCACGTCCAAATCTCTCAAAATCCGGGAGAGATTCTCAAAACCAAGGTTGACATGTTTCGAGTTCCTCTCAACATTTTGGAAATCCCGCTGAAACTTTGGACATTCTCGCGAAGGGTTTCCAATCCCCGACAAGACTGGTACCCTTTCACGTCCAAATCTCTCAAACTCCGGGAGAGATTCTCAAAACCAAGGTTGACATGTTTCGAGTTCCTCTCAACATTTTGGAAATCCCGCTGAAACTTTGGACATTCTCGCGAAGGGTTCCCAATCCCCGACAAGACTGGTACCCTTTCACGTCCAAATCTCTCAAACTCCGGGAGAGATTCTCAAAACCAAGGTTCACATGTTTCGAGTTCCTCTCAACATTTTGGAAATCCCGCTGAAACTTTGGACATTCTCGCGAAAAGTTCCCAATCCCCGACAAGACTGGTACCCTTTCACGTCCAAATCTCCCAAACTCCGGGAGAGATTCTCAAAACCAAGGTTGACATGTTTCGAGTTCCTCTCAACATTTTGGAAATCCCGCTGAAACTTTGGACATTCTCGCGAAGGGTTCCCAATCCCCGACAAGACTGGTACCCTTTCACGTCCAAATCTCTCAAACTCCGGGAGAGATTCTCAAAACCGAGGTTGACATGTTTCGAGTTCCTCTCAACATTTTGGCAATCCCGCTGAAACTTTGGACATTCTCGCGAAGGGTTCCCAATCCCCGACAAGACTGGTACCCTTTCACGTCCAAATCTCTCAAACTCCGGGAGAGATTCTCAAAACCAAGGTTGACATGTTTCGAGTTCCTCTCAACATTTTGGAAATCCCGCTGAAACTTTGGACATTCTGGCGAAGGGTTCCCAATCCCCGACAAGACTGGTACCCTTTCACGTCCAAATCTCTCAAACTCCGGGAGAGATTCTCAAAACCAAGGTTCACATGTTTCGAGTTCCTCTCAACATTTTGGAAATCCCGCTGAAACTTGGGACATTCTCGCGAAGGGTTCCCAATCCCCGACAAGACTGGTACCCTTTCACGTCCAAATCTCTCAAACTCCGGGAGAGATTCTCAAAACCAAGGTTGACATGTTTCGAGTTCCTCTCAACATTTTGGAAATCCCGCTGAAACTTTGGACATTCTCGCGAAGGGTTCCCAATCCCCGACAAGACTGGTACCCTTTCACGTCCAAATCTCTCAAACTCCGGCAGAGATTCTCAAAACCAAGGTTGACATGTTTCGAGTTCCTCTCAACATTTTGGAAATCCCGCTGAAACTTTGGACATTCTCGCGAAGGGTTTCCAATCCCCGACAAGACTGGTACCCTTTCACGTCCAAATCTCTCAAACTCCGGGAGAGATTCTCAAAACCGAGGTTCACATGTTTCGAGTTCCTTTCAACATTTTCGAAATCCCGCTGAAACTTTGGACATTCTGGCGAAGGGTTCCCAATCCCCGACACGACTGGTACCCTTTCACGTCCAAATCTCTCAAACTCCGGGAGAGATTCTCAAAACCAAGGTTGACATGTTTCGAGTTCCTCTCAACATTTTGGAAATCCCGCTGAAACTTTGGACATTCTCGCGAAGGGTTCCCAATCCCCGACAAGACTGGTACCCTTTCACGTCCAAATCTCTCAAACTCCGGGAGAGATTCTCAAAACCAAGGTTGACATGTTTCGAGTTCCTCTCACCATTTTGGAAATCCCGCTGAAACTTTGGACATTCTCGCGAAGGGTTCCCAATCCCCGACAAGACTGGTACCCTTTCACGTCCAAATCTCTCAAACTCCGGGAGAGATTCTCAAAACCGAGGTTGACATGTTTCGAGTTCCTCTCAACATTTTGGCAATCCCGCTGAAACTTTGGACATTCTCGCGAAGGGTTCCCAATCCCCGACAAGACTGGTACCCTTTCACGTCCAAATCTCTCAAACTCCGGGAGAGATTCTCAAAACCAAGGTTGACATGTTTCGAGTTCCTCTCAACATTTTGGAAATCCCGCTGAAACTTTGGACATTCTGGCGAAGGGTTCCCAATCCCCGACAAGACTGGTACCCTTTCACGTCCAAATCTCTCAAACTCCGGGAGAGATTCTCAAAACCAAGGTTCACATGTTTCGAGTTCCTCTCAACATTTTGGAAATCCCGCTGAAACTTGGGACATTCTCGCGAAGGGTTCCCAATCCCCGACAAGACTGGTACCCTTTCACGTCCAAATCTCTCAAACTCCGGGAGAGATTCTCAAAACCAAGGTTGACATGATTCGAGTTCCTCTCAACATTTTGGCAATCCCGCTGAAACTTTGGACATTCTCGCGAAGGGTTCCCAATCCCCGACAAGACTGGTACCCTTTCACGTCCAAATCTCTCAAACTCCGGGAGAGATTCTCAAAACCGAGGTTGACATGTTTCGAGTTCCTCTCAACATTTTGGAAATCCCGCTGAAACTTTGGACATTCTCGCGAAGGGTTCCCAATCCCCGACAAGACTGGTACCCTTTCACGTCCAAATCTCTCAAACTCCGGGAGAGATTCTCAAAACCAAGGTTGACATGTTTCGAGTTCCTCTCAACATTTTGGAAATCCCGCTGAAACTTTGGACATTCTCGCGAAGGGTTCCCAATCCCCGACAAGACTGGTACCCTTTCACGTCCAAATCTCTCAAACTCCGGGAGAGATTCTCAAAACCAAGGTTGACATGTTTCGAGTTCCTCTCAACATTTTGGAAATCCCGCTGAAACTTTGGACATTCTGGCGAAGGGTTCCCAATCCCCGGCAATACTGGTACCCTTTCACGTCCAAATCTCTCAAACTCCGGGAGAGATTCTCAAAACCGAGGTTGACGTGTTTCGAGTTCCTCTCAACATTTTGGAAATCCCGCTGAAACTTTGGGCATTCTCGCGAAGGGTTCCCAATCCCCGACAAGACTGGTACCCTTTCACGTCCAAATCTCTCAAACTCTGGGAGAGCTTCTCAAAACCAAGGTTGACATGATTCGAGTTCCTCTCAACATTTTGGAAATCCCGTTGAAACTTTGGACATTCTCGCGAAGGGTTCCCAATCCCCGACAAGACTGGTACCCTTTCACGTCCAAATCTCTCAAACTCCGGGAGAGATTCTCAAAACCAAGGTTGACATGTTTCGAGTTCCTCTCAACATTTTGGAAATCCCGCTGAAACTTTGGACATTCTCGCGAAGGGTTCCCAATCCCCGACAAGACTGGTACCCTTTCACGTCCAAATCTCTCAAACTCCGGGAGAGATTCTCAAAACCAAGGTTGACATGTTTCGAGTTCCTCTCAACATTTTGGAAATCCCGCTGAAACTTTGGACATTCTGGCGAAGGGTTCCCAATCCCCGACAAGACTGGTACCCTTTCACGTCCAAATCTCTCAAACTCCGGGAGAGATTCTCAAAACCAAGGTTGACATGTTTCGAGTTCCTCTCAACATTTTGGAAATCCCGCTGAAACTTTGGACATTCTCGCGAAGGGTTCCCAATCCCCGACAAGACTGGTACCCTTTCACGTCCAAATCTCTCAAACTCCGGGAGAGATTCTCAAAACCAAGGTTGACATGATTCGAGTTCCTCTCAACATTTTGGAAATCCCGCTGAAACTTTGGACATTCTGGCGAAGGGTTCCCAATCCCCGACAAGACTGGTACCCTTTCACGTCCAAATCTCTCAAACTCCGGGAGAGATTCTCAAAACCGAGGTTGACATGTTTCGAGTTCCTCTCAACATTTTGGAAATCCCGCTGAAACTTGGGACATTCTCGCGAAGGGTTCCCAATCCCCGACAAGACTGGTACCCTTTCACGTCCAAATCTCTCAAACTCCGGGAGAGATTCTCAAAACCAAGGTTGACATGTTTCGAGTTCCTCTCAACATTTTGGAAATCCCGCTGAAACTTTGGACATTCTCGCGAAGGGTTCCCAATCCCCGACAAGACTGGTACCCTTTCACGTCCAAATCTCTCAAACTCCGGGAGAGATTCTCAAAACCGAGGTTGACATGTTTCGAGTTCCTCTCAACATTTTGGCAATCCCGCTGAAACTTTGGACATTCTCGCGAAGGGTTCCCAATCCCCGACAAGACTGGTACCCTTTCACGTCCAAATCTCTCAAACTCCGGGAGAGATTCTCAAAACCAAGGTTGACATGTTTCGAGTTCCTCTCAACATTTTGGAAATCCCGCTGAAACTTTGGACATTCTGGCGAAGGGTTCCCAATCCCCGACAAGACTGGTACCCTTTCACGTCCAAATCTCTCAAACTCCGGGAGAGATTCTCAAAACCAAGGTTCACATGTTTCGAGTTCCTCTCAACATTTTGGAAATCCCGCTGAAACTTGGGACATTCTCGCGAAGGGTTCCCAATCCCCGACAAGACTGGTACCCTTTCACGTCCAAATCTCTCAAACTCCGGGAGAGATTCTCAAAACCAAGGTTGACATGATTCGAGTTCCTCTCAACATTTTGGCAATCCCGCTGAAACTTTGGACATTCTCGCGAAGGGTTCCCAATCCCCGACAAGACTGGTACCCTTTCACGTCCAAATCTCTCAAACTCCGGGAGAGATTCTCAAAACCGAGGTTGACATGTTTCGCGTTCCTCTCAACATTTTGGAAATCCCGCTGAAACTTTGGACATTCTCGCGAAGGGTTCCCAATCCCCGACAAGACTGGTACCCTTTCACGTCCAAATCTCTCAAACTCCGGGAGAGATTCTCAAAACCAAGGTTGACATGTTTCGAGTTCCTCTCAACATTTTGGAAATACTGCTGAAACTTTGGACATTCTCGCGAAGGGTTCCCAATCCCCGACAAGACTGGTACCCTTTCACGTCCAAATCTCTCAAACTCCGGGAGAGATTCTCAAAACCAAGGTTGACATGTTTCGAGTTCCTCTCAACATTTTGGAAATCCCGCTGAAACTTTGGACATTCTGGCGAAGGGTTCCCAATCCCCGGCAATACTGGTACCCTTTCACGTCCAAATCTCTCAAACTCCGGGAGAGATTCTCAAAACCGAGGTTGACGTGTTTCGAGTTCCTCTCAACATTTTGGAAATCCCGCTGAAACTTTGGGCATTCTCGCGAAGGGTTCCCAATCCCCGACAAGACTGGTACCCTTTCACGTCCAAATCTCTCAAACTCTGGGAGAGCTTCTCAAAACCAAGGTTGACATGATTCGAGTTCCTCTCAACATTTTGGAAATCCCGTTGAAACTTTGGACATTCTCGCGAAGGGTTCCCAATCCCCGACAAGACTGGTACCCTTTCACGTCCAAATCTCTCAAACTCCGGGAGAGATTCTCAAAACCAAGGTTGACATGTTTCGAGTTCCTCTCAACATTTTGGAAATCCCGCTGAAACTTTGGACATTCTGGCGAAGGGTTCCCAATCCCCGACAAGACTGGTACCCTTTCACGTCCAAATCTCTCAAACTCCGGGAGAGATTCTCAAAACCAAGGTTGACATGTTTCGAGTTCCTCTCAACATTTTGGAAATCCCGCTGAAACTTGGGACATTCTCGCGAAGGGTTCCCAATCCCCGACAAGACTGGTACCCTTTCACGTCCAAATCTCTCAAACTCCGGGAGAGATTCTCAAAACCAAGGTTGACATGATTCGAGTTCCTCTCAACATTTTGGCAATCCCGCTGAAACTTTGGACATTCTCGCGAAGGGTTCCCAATCCCCGACAAGACTGGTACCCTTTCACGTCCAAATCTCTCAAACTCCGGGAGAGATTCTCAAAACCGAGGTTGACATGTTTCGAGTTCCTCTCAACATTTTGGAAATCCCGCTGAAACTTTGGACATTCTCGCGAAGGGTTCCCAATCCCCGACAAGACTGGTACCCTTTCACGTCCAAATCTCTCAAACTCCGGGAGAGATTCTCAAAACCAAGGTTGACATGTTTCGAGTTCCTCTCAACATTTTGGAAATCCCGCTGAAACTTTGGACATTCTCGCGAAGGGTTCCCAATCCCCGACAAGACTGGTACCCTTTCACGTCCAAATCTCTCAAACTCCGGGAGAGATTCTCAAAACCAAGGTTGACATGTTTCGAGTTCCTCTCAACATTTTGGAAATCCCGCTGAAACTTTGGACATTCTGGCGAAGGGTTCCCAATCCCCGGCAATACTGGTACCCTTTCACGTCCAAATCTCTCAAACTCCGGGAGAGATTCTCAAAACCGAGGTTGACGTGTTTCGAGTTCCTCTCAACATTTTGGAAATCCCGCTGAAACTTTGGGCATTCTCGCGAAGGGTTCCCAATCCCCGACAAGACTGGTACCCTTTCACGTCCAAATCTCTCAAACTCTGGGAGAGCTTCTCAAAACCAAGGTTGACATGATTCGAGTTCCTCTCAACATTTTGGAAATCCCGTTGAAACTTTGGACATTCTCGCGAAGGGTTCCCAATCCCCGACAAGACTGGTACCCTTTCACGTCCAAATCTCTCAAACTCCGGGAGAGATTCTCAAAACCAAGGTTGACATGTTTCGAGTTCCTCTCAACATTTTGGAAATCCCGCTGAAACTTTGGACATTCTCGCGAAGGGTTCCCAATCCCCGACAAGACTGGTACCCTTTCACGTCCAAATCTCTCAAACTCCGGGAGAGATTCTCAAAACCAAGGTTGACATGTTTCGAGTTCCTCTCAACATTTTGGAAATCCCGCTGAAACTTTGGACATTCTGGCGAAGGGTTCCCAATCCCCGACAAGACTGGTACCCTTTCACGTCCAAATCTCTCAAACTCCGGGAGAGATTCTCAAAACCAAGGTTGACATGTTTCGAGTTCCTCTCAACATTTTGGAAATCCCGCTGAAACTTTGGACATTCTCGCGAAGGGTTCCCAATCCCCGACAAGACTGGTACCCTTTCACGTCCAAATCTCTCAAACTCCGGGAGAGATTCTCAAAACCAAGGTTGACATGATTCGAGTTCCTCTCAACATTTTGGAAATCCCGCTGAAACTTTGGACATTCTGGCGAAGGGTTCCCAATCCCCGACAAGACTGGTACCCTTTCACGTCCAAATCTCTCAAACTCCGGGAGAGATTCTCAAAACCGAGGTTGACATGTTTCGCGTTCCTCTCAACATTTTGGAAATCCCGCTGAAACTTGGGACATTCTCGCGAAGGGTTCCCAATCCCCGACAAGACTGGTACCCTTTCACGTCCAAATCTCTCAAACTCCGGGAGAGATTCTCAAAACCAAGGTTGACATGTTTCGAGTTCCTCTCAACATTTTGGAAATCCCGCTGAAACTTTGGACATTCTGGCGAAGGGTTCCCAATCCCCGGCAATACTGGTACCCTTTCACGTCCAAATCTCTCAAACTCCGGGAGAGATTCTCAAAACCGAGGTTGACGTGTTTCGAGTTCCTCTCAACATTTTGGAAATCCCGCTGAAACTTTGGGCATTCTCGCGAAGGGTTCCCAATCCCCGACAAGACTGGTACCCTTTCACGTCCAAATCTCTCAAACTCTGGGAGAGCTTCTCAAAACCAAGGTTGACATGATTCGAGTTCCTCTCAACATTTTGGAAATCCCGTTGAAACTTTGGACATTCTCGCGAAGGGTTCCCAATCCCCGACAAGACTGGTACCCTTTCACGTCCAAATCTCTCAAACTCCGGGAGAGATTCTCAAAACCAAGGTTGACATGTTTCGAGTTCCTCTCAACATTTTGGAAATCCCGCTGAAACTTTGGACATTCTCGCGAAGGGTTCCCAATCCCCGACAAGACTGGTACCCTTTCACGTCCAAATCTCTCAAACTCCGGGAGAGATTCTCAAAACCAAGGTTGACATGTTTCGAGTTCCTCTCAACATTTTGGAAATCCCGCTGAAACTTTGGACATTCTGGCGAAGGGTTCCCAATCCCCGACAAGACTGGTACCCTTTCACGTCCAAATCTCTCAAACTCCGGGAGAGATTCTCAAAACCAAGGTTGACATGTTTCGAGTTCCTCTCAACATTTTGGAAATCCCGCTGAAACTTTGGACATTCTCGCGAAGGGTTCCCAATCCCCGACAAGACTGGTACCCTTTCACGTCCAAATCTCTCAAACTCCGGGAGAGATTCTCAAAACCGAGGTTGACATGTTTCGCGTTCCTCTCAACATTTTGGAAATCCCGCTGAAACTTTGGACATTCTCGCGAAGGGTTCCCAATCCCCGACAAGACTGGTACCCTTTCACGTCCAAATCTCTCAAACTCCGGGAGAGATTCTCAAAACCAAGGTTGACATGTTTCGAGTTCCTCTCAACATTTTGGAAATCCCGCTGAAACTTTGGACATTCTGGCGAAGGGTTCCCAATCCCCGGCAATACTGGTACCCTTTCACGTCCAAATCTCTCAAACTCCGGGAGAGATTCTCAAAACCGAGGTTGACGTGTTTCGAGTTCCTCTCAACATTTTGGAAATCCCGCTGAAACTTTGGGCATTCTCGCGAAGGGTTCCCAATCCCCGACAAGACTGGTACCCTTTCACGTCCAAATCTCTCAAACTCTGGGAGAGCTTCTCAAAACCAAGGTTGACATGATTCGAGTTCCTCTCAACATTTTGGAAATCCCGTTGAAACTTTGGACATTCTCGCGAAGGGTTCCCAATCCCCGACAAGACTGGTACCCTTTCACGTCCAAATCTCTCAAACTCCGGGAGAGATTCTCAAAACCAAGGTTGACATGTTTCGAGTTCCTCTCAACATTTTGGAAATCCCGCTGAAACTTTGGACATTCTCGCGAAGGGTTCCCAATCCCCGACAAGACTGGTACCCTTTCACGTCCAAATCTCTCAAACTCCGGGAGAGATTCTCAAAACCAAGGTTGACATGTTTCGAGTTCCTCTCAACATTTTGGAAATCCCGCTGAAACTTTGGACATTCTGGCGAAGGGTTCCCAATCCCCGACAAGACTGGTACCCTTTCACGTCCAAATCTCTCAAACTCCGGGAGAGATTCTCAAAACCAAGGTTGACATGTTTCGAGTTCCTCTCAACATTTTGGAAATCCCGCTGAAACTTTGGACATTCTCGCGAAGGGTTCCCAATCCCCGACAAGACTGGTACCCTTTCACGTCCAAATCTCTCAAACTCCGGGAGAGATTCTCAAAACCAAGGTTGACATGATTCGAGTTCCTCTCAACATTTTGGAAATCCCGCTGAAACTTTGGACATTCTGGCGAAGGGTTCCCAATCCCCGACAAGACTGGTACCCTTTCACGTCCAAATCTCTCAAACTCCGGGAGAGATTCTCAAAACCGAGGTTGACATGTTTCGCGTTCCTCTCAACATTTTGGAAATCCCGCTGAAACTTTGGACATTCTCGCGAAGGGTTCCCAATCCCCGACAAGACTGGTACCCTTTCACGTCCAAATCTCTCAAACTCCGGGAGAGATTCTCAAAACCAAGGTTGACATGTTTCGAGTTCCTCTCAACATTTTGGAAATCCCGCTGAAACTTTGGACATTCTGGCGAAGGGTTCCCAATCCCCGACAAGACTGGTACCCTTTCACGTCCAAATCTCTCAAACTCCGGGAGAGATTCTCAAAACCAAGGTTGACATGTTTCGAGTTCCTCTCAACATTTTGGAAATCCCGCTGAAACTTGGGACATTCTCGCGAAGGGTTCCCAATCCCCGACAAGACTGGTACCCTTTCACGTCCAAATCTCTCAAACTCCGGGAGAGATTCTCAAAACCAAGGTTGACATGATTCGAGTTCCTCTCAACATTTTGGCAATCCCGCTGAAACTTTGGACATTCTCGCGAAGGGTTCCCAATCCCCGACAAGACTGGTACCCTTTCACGTCCAAATCTCTCAAACTCCGGGAGAGATTCTCAAAACCGAGGTTGACATGTTTCGAGTTCCTCTCAACATTTTGGAAATCCCGCTGAAACTTTGGACATTCTCGCGAAGGGTTCCCAATCCCCGACAAGACTGGTACCCTTTCACGTCCAAATCTCTCAAACTCCGGGAGAGATTCTCAAAACCAAGGTTGACATGTTTCGAGTTCCTCTCAACATTTTGGAAATCCCGCTGAAACTTTGGACATTCTCGCGAAGGCTTCCCAATCCCCGACAAGACTGGTACCCTTTCACGTCCAAATCTCTCAAACTCCGGGAGAGATTCTCAAAACCAAGGTTGACATGTTTCGAGTTCCTCTCAACATTTTGGAAATCCCGCTGAAACTTTGGACATTCTGGCGAAGGGTTCCCAATCCCCGGCAATACTGGTACCCTTTCACGTCCAAATCTCTCAAACTCCGGGAGAGATTCTCAAAACCGAGGTTGACGTGTTTCGAGTTCCTCTCAACATTTTGGAAATCCCGCTGAAACTTTGGGCATTCTCGCGAAGGGTTCCCAATCCCCGACAAGACTGGTACCCTTTCACGTCCAAATCTCTCAAACTCTGGGAGAGCTTCTCAAAACCAAGGTTGACATGATTCGAGTTCCTCTCAACATTTTGGAAATCCCGTTGAAACTTTGGACATTCTCGCGAAGGGTTCCCAATCCCCGACAAGACTGGTACCCTTTCACGTCCAAATCTCTCAAACTCCGGGAGAGATTCTCAAAACCAAGGTTGACATGTTTCGAGTTCCTCTCAACATTTTGGAAATCCCGCTGAAACTTTGGACATTCTCGCGAAGGGTTCCCAATCCCCGACAAGACTGGTACCCTTTCACGTCCAAATCTCTCAAACTCCGGGAGAGATTCTCAAAACCAAGGTTGACATGTTTCGAGTTCCTCTCAACATTTTGGAAATCCCGCTGAAACTTTGGACATTCTGGCGAAGGGTTCCCAATCCCCGACAAGACTGGTACCCTTTCACGTCCAAATCTCTCAAACTCCGGGAGAGATTCTCAAAACCAAGGTTGACATGTTTCGAGTTCCTCTCAACATTTTGGAAATCCCGCTGAAACTTTGGACATTCTCGCGAAGGGTTCCCAATCCCCGACAAGACTGGTACCCTTTCACGTCCAAATCTCTCAAACTCCGGGAGAGATTCTCAAAACCAAGGTTGACATGATTCGAGTTCCTCTCAACATTTTGGAAATCCCACTGAAACTTTGGACATTCTGGCGAAGGGTTCCCAATCCCCGACAAGACTGGTACCCTTTCACGTCCAAATCTCTCAAACTCCGGGAGAGATTCTCAAAACCGAGGTTGACATGTTTCGAGTTCCTCTCAACATTTTGGAAATCCCGCTGAAACTTGGGACATTCTCGCGAAGGGTTCCCAATCCCCGACAAGACTGGTACCCTTTCACGTCCAAATCTCTCAAACTCCGGGAGAGATTCTCAAAACCAAGGTTGACATGTTTCGAGTTCCTCTCAACATTTTGGAAATCCCGCTGAAACTTTGGACATTCTCGCGAAGGGTTCCCAATCCCCGACAAGACTGGTACCCTTTCACGTCCAAATCTCTCAAACTCCGGGAGAGATTCTCAAAACCGAGGTTGACATGTTTCGAGTTCCTCTCAACATTTTGGAAATCCCGCTGAAACTTTGGACATTCTCGCGAAGGGTTCCCAATCCCCGACAAGACTGGTACCCTTTCACGTCCAAATCTCTCAAACTCTGGGAGAGCTTCTCAAAACCAAGGTTGACATGATTCGATTTCCTCTCAACATTTTGGAAATCCCGCTGAAACTTTGGACATTCTCGCGAAGGGTTCCCAATCCCCGACAAGACTGGTACCCTTTCACGTCCAAATCTCTCAAACTCCGGGAGAGATTCTCAAAACCAAGGTTGACATGATTCGAGTTCCTTTCAACATTTTGGCAATCCCGCTGAAACTTTGGACATTCTCGCGAAGGGTTCCCAATCCCCGACAAGACTGGTACCCTTTCACGTCCAAATCTCTCAAACTCCGGGAGAGATTCTCAAAACGAAGGCTGACATGTTTCGAGTTCCTCTCAACATTTTGGAAATCCCGCTGAAACTTTGGACATTCTCGCGAAGGGTTCCCAATCCCCGACAAGACTGGTACCCTTTCACGTCCAAATCTCTCAAACTCCGGGAGAGATTCTCAAAACCAATGTTCACATGTTTCGAGTTCCTTTCAACATTTTGGAAATCCCGCTGAAACTTTGGACATTCTCGCAAAGGGTTCCCAATCCCCTACAAGACTGGTACCCTTTCACGTCCAAATCTCTCAAACTCCGGGATAGATTCTCAAAACCAAGGTTGACATGTTTCGAGTTCCTCTCAACATTTTGGAAATCCCGCTGAAACTTTGGACATTCAGGCGAAGGGTTCCCAATCCCCGACAAGACTGGTACCCTTTCACGTCCAAATCTCTCAAACTCCGGGAGAGATTCTCAAAAGCAAGGTTGGCATGTTTCGAGTTCCTCTCAACATTTTGGAAATCCCGCTGAAACTTTGGACATTCTGGCGAAGGGTTCCCAATCCCCGACAAGACTGGTACCCTTTCACGTCCAAATCTCTCAAACTCCGGGAGAGATTCTCAAAACCAAGGTTGACATGTTTCGAGTTCCTCTCAACATTTTGGAAATCCCGCTGAAACTTTGGACATTCTCGCGAAGGGTTCCCAATCCCCGACAAGACTGGTACCCTTTCACGTCCAAATCTCCCAAACTCCGGGAGAGATTCTCAAAACCAAGGTTGACATGTTTCGAGTTCCTCTCAACATTTTGGAAATCCCGCTGAAACTTTGGACATTCTCGCGAAAAGTTCCCAATCCCCGACAAGACTGGTACCCTTTCACGTCCAAATCTCCCAAACTCCGGGAGAGATTCTCAAAACCAAGGTTGACATGTTTCGAGTTCCTCTCAACATTTTGGAAATCCCGCTGAAACTTTGGACATTCTCGCGAAGGGTTCCCAATCCCCGACAAGACTGGTACCCTTTCACGTCCAAATCTCTCAAACTCCGGGAGAGATTCTCAAAACCAAGGTTGACATGTTTCGAGTTCCTCTCAACATTTTGGAAATCCCGCTGAAACTTTGGACATTCTCGCGAAGGGTTCCCAATCCCCGACAAGACTGGTACCCTTTCACGTCCAAATCTCTCAAACTCCGGGAGAGATTCTCAAAACCAAGGTTGACATGTTTCGAGTTCCTCTCAACATTTTGGAAATCCCGCTGAAACTTTGGACATTCTCGCGAAGGGTTCCCAATCCCCGACAAGACTGGTACCCTTTCACGTCCAAATCTCTCAAACTCCGGGAGAGATTCTCAAAACCGAGGTTGACATGTTTCGAGTTCCTCTCAACATTTTGGCAATCCCGCTGAAACTTTGGACATTCTCGCGAAGGGTTCCCAATCCCCGACAAGACTGGTACCCTTTCACGTCCAAATCTCTCAAACTCTGGGAGAGCTTCTCAAAACCAAGGTTGACATGATTCGATTTCCTCTCAACATTTTGGAAATCCCGCTGAAACTTTGGACATTCTCGCGAAGGGTTCCCAATCCCCGACAAGACTGGTACCCTTTCACGTCCAAATCTCTCAAACTCCGGGAGAGATTCTCAAAACCAAGGTTGACATGTTTCGAGTTCCTCTCAACATTTTGGAAATCCCGCTGAAACTTTGGACATTCTCGCGAAGGGTTCCCAATCCCCGACAAGACTGGTACCCTTTCACGTCCAAATCTCTCAAACTCCGGGAGAGATTCTCAAAACCAAGGTTGACATGTTTCGAGTTCCTCTCAACATTTTGGAAATCCCGCTGAAACTTTGGAAATTCTCGCAAAGGGTTCCCAATCCCCGGCAAGACTGGTACCCTTTCACGTCCAAATCTCTCAAACTCCGGGAGAGATTCTCAAAACCGAGGTTGACGTGTTTCGAGTTCCTCTCAACATTTTGGAAATCCCGCTGAAACTTTGGGCATTCTCGCGAAGGGTTCCCAATCCCCGACAAGACTGGTACCCTTTCACGTCCAGATCTCTCAAACTCTGGGAGAGCTTCTCAAAACCAAGGTTGACATGATTCGAGTTTCTCTCAACATTTTGGAAATCCCGTTGAAACTTTGGACATTCTCGCGAAGGGTTCCCAATCCCCGACAAGACTGGTACCCTTTCACGTCCAAATCTCTCAAACTCCGGGAGAGATTCTCAAAACCAAGGTTGACATGTTTCGAGTTCCTCTCAACATTTTGGAAATCCCGCTGAAACTTTGGACATTCTCGCGAAGGGTTCCCAATCCCCGACAAGACTGGTACCCTTTCACGTCCAAATCTCTCAAACTCCGGGAGAGATTCTCAAAACCAAGGTTGACATGTTTCGAGTTCCTCTCAACATTTTGGAAATCCCGCTGAAACTTTGGACATTCTGGCGAAGGGTTCCCAATCCCCGACAAGACTGGTACCCTTTCACGTCCAAATCTCTCAAACTCCAGGAGAGATTCTCAAAACCGAGGTTGACATGTTTCGAGTTCCTCTCAACATTTTGGAAATCCCGCTGAAACTTTGGACATTCTGGCGAAGGGTTCCCAATCCCCGACAAGACTGGTACTCTTTCACGTCCAAATCTCTCAAACTCCGGGAGAGATTCTCAAAACCAAGGTTCACATGTTTCGAGTTCCTCTCACCATTTTGGAAATCCCGCTGAAACTTTGGACATTCTGGCGAATGGTTCCCAATCCCCGACAAGACTGGTACCCTTTCACGTCCAAATCTCTCAAACTCCGGGAGAGATTCTCAAAACCGAGGTTGACATGTTTCGAGTTCCTCTCAACATTTTGGAAATCCCGCTGAAACTTTGGACATTCTCGCGAAGGGTTCCCAATCCCCGACAAGACTGGTACCCTTTCACGTCCAAATCTCTCAAACTCCGGGAGAGATTCTCAAAACCAAGGTTGACATGTTTCGAGTTCCTCTCACCATTTTGGAAATCCCGCTGAAACTTTGGACATTCTGGCGAAGGGTTCCCAATCCCCGACAAGACTGGTACCCTTTCACGTCCAAATCTCTCAAACTCCGGGAGAGATTCTCAAAAGCAAGGTTGGCATGTTTCGAGTTCCTCTCAACATTTTGGAAATCCCGCTGAAACTTTGGACATTCTCGCGAAGGGTTTCCAATCCCCGACAAGACTGGTACCCTTTCACGTCCAAATCTCTCAAACTCCGGGAGAGATTCTCAAAACCAAGGTTGACATGTTTCGAGTTCCTCTCAACATTTTGGAAATCCCGCTGAAACTTTGGACATTCTCGCGAAGGGTTCCCAATCCCCGACAAGACTGGTACCCTTTCACGTCCAAATCTCCCAAACTCCGGGAGAGATTCTCAAAACCAAGGTTGACATGTTTCGAGTTCCTCTCAACATTTTGGAAATCCCGCTGACACTTTGGACATTCTCGCGAAGGGTTCCCAATCCCCGACAAGACTGGTACCCTTTCACGTCCAAATCTCTCAAACTCCGGGAGAGATTCTCAAAACCAAGGTTGACATGTTTCGAGTTCCTCTCAACATTTTGGAAATCCCGCTGAAACTTTGGACATTCTCGCGAAGGGTTCCCAATCCCCGACAAGACTGGTACCCTTTCATGTCCAAATCTCTCAAACTCCGGGAGAGATTCTCAAAACCAAGGTTGACATGTTTCGAGTTCCTCTCAACATTTTGGAAATCCCGCTGAAACTTTGGACATTCTCGCGAAGGGTTTCCAATCCCCGACAAGACTGGTACCCTTTCACGTCCAAATCTCTCAAACTCCGGGAGAGATTCTCAAAACCAAGGTTGACATGTTTCGAGTTCCTCTCAACATTTTGGAAATCCCGCTGAAACTTTGGACATTCTGGCGAAGGGTTCCCAATCCCCGACAAGACTGGTACCCTTTCACGTCCAAATCTCCCAAACTCCGGGAGAGATTCTCAAAACCAAGGTTGACATGTTTCGAGTTCCTCTCAACATTTTGGAAATCCCGCTGACACTTTGGACATTCTCGCGAAGGGTTCCCAATCCCCGACAAGACTGGTACCCTTTCACGTCCAAATCTCTCAAACTCCGGGAGAGATTCTCAAAACCAAGGTTGACATGTTTCGAGTTCCTCTCAACATTTTGGAAATCCCGCTGAAACTTTGGACATTCTCGCGAAGGGTTCCCAATCCCCGACAAGACTGGTACCCTTTCACGTCCAAATCTCTCAAACTCCGGGAGAGATTCTCAAAACCAAGGTTGACATGTTTCGAGTTCCTCTCAACATTTTGGAAATCCCGCTGAAACTTTGGACATTCTCGTGAAGGGTTTCCAATCCCCGACAAGACTGGTACCCTTTCACGTCCAAATCTCTCAAACTCCGGGAGAGATTCTCAAAACCAAGGTTGACATGTTTCGAGTTCCTCTCAACATTTTGGAAATCCCGCTGAAACTTTGGACATTCTCGCGAAGGGTTCCCAATCCCCGACAAGACTGGTACCCTTTCACGTCCAAATCTCTCAAACTCCGGGAGAGATTCTCAAAACCAAGGTTGACATGTTTCGAGTTCCTCTCAACATTTTGGAAATCCCGCTGAAACTTTGGACATTCTGGCGAAGGGTTCCCAATCCCCGACAAGACTGGTACCCTTTCACGTCCAAATCTCCCAAACTCCGGGAGAGATTCTCAAAACCAAGGTTGACATGTTTCGAGTTCCTCTCAACATTTTGGAAATCCCGCTGACACTTTGGACATTCTCGCGAAGGGTTCCCAATCCCCGACAAGACTGGTACCCTTTCACGTCCAAATCTCTCAAACTCCGGGAGAGATTCTCAAAACCAAGGTTGACATGTTTCGAGTTCCTCTCAACATTTTGGAAATCCCGCTGAAACTTTGGACATTCTCGCGAAGGGTTCCCAATCCCCGACAAGACTGGTACCCTTTCACGTCCAAATCTCTCAAACTCCGGGAGAGATTCTCAAAACCAAGGTTGACATGTTTCGAGTTCCTCTCAACATTTTGGAAATCCCGCTGAAACTTTGGACATTCTCGCGAAGGGTTCCCAATCCCCGTCAAGACTGGTACCCTTTCACGTCCAAATCTCTCAAACTCCGGGAGAGATTCTCAAAACCAAGGTTGACATGTTTCGAGTTCCTCTCAACATTTTGGAAATCCCGCTGAAACTTTGGACATTCTGGCGAAGGGTTCCCAATCCCCGACAAGACTGGTACCCTTTCACGTCCAAATCTCTCAAACTCCGGGAGAGATTCTCAAAACCAAGGTTGACATGTTTCGAGTTCCTCTCAACATTTTGGAAATCCCGCTGAAACTTTGGACATTCTGGCGAAGGGTTCCCAATCCCCGACAAGACTGGTACCCTTTCACGTCCAAATCTCTCAAACTCCGGGAGAGATTCTCAAAACCAAGGTTGACATGTTTCGAGTTCCTCTCAACATTTTGGAAATCCCGCTGAAACTTTGGACATTCTCGCGAAGGGTTCCCAATCCCCGACAAGACTGGTACCCTTTCACGTCCAAATCTCTCAAACTCCGGGAGAGATTCTCAAAACCGAGGTTGACATGTTTCGAGTTCCTCTCAACATTTTGGAAATCCCGCTGAAACTTTGGACATTCTCGCGAAGGGTTCCCAATCCCCGACAAGACTGGTACCCTTTCACGTCCAAATCTCTCAAACTCTGGGAGAGCTTCTCAAAACCAAGGTTGACATGATTCGAGTTCCTCTCAACATTTTGGAAATCCCGTTGAAACTTTGGACATTCTCGCGAAGGGTTCCCAATCCCCGACAAGACTGGTACCCTTTCACGTCCAAATCTCTCAAACTCCGGGAGAGATTCTCAAAACCAAGGTTGACATGTTTCGAGTTCCTCTCAACATTTTGGAAATCCCGCTGAAACTTTGGACATTCTCGCGAAGGGTTCCCAATCCCCGACAAGACTGGTACCCTTTCACGTCCAAATCTCTCAAACTCCGGGAGAGATTCTCAAAACCAAGGTTGACATGTTTCGAGTTCCTCTCAACATTTTGGAAATCCCGCTGAAACTTTGGACATTCTGGCGAAGGGTTCCCAATCCCCGACAAGACTGGTACCCTTTCACGTCCAAATCTCTCAAACTCCGGGAGAGATTCTCAAAACCAAGGCTGAACATGTTTCGAGTTCCTCTCAACATTTTGGAAATCCCGCTGAAACTTTGGACATTCTCGCGAAGGGTTCCCAATCCCCGACAAGACTGGTACCCTTTCACGTCCAAATCTCTCAAACTCCGGGAGAGATTCTCAAAACCAAGGTTGACATGATTCGAGTTCCTCTCAACATTTTGGAAATCCCGCTGAAACTTTGGACATTCTCGCGAAGGGTTCCCAATCCCCGACAAGACTGGTACCCTTTCACGTCCAAATCTCTCAAACTCCGGGAGAGATTCTCAAAACCAAGGTTGACATGTTTCGAGTTCCTCTCAACATTTTGGAAATCCCGCTGAAACTTTGGACATTCTCGCGAAGGGTTCCCAATCCCCGACAAGACTGGTACCCTTTCACGTCCAAATCTCTCAAACTCCGGGAGAGATTCTCAAAACCAAGGTTGACATGTTCTGAGTTCCTCTCAACATTTTGGAAATCCCGCTGAAACTTTGGACATTCTCGCGAAGGGTTCCCAATCCCCGACAAGACTGGTACCCTTTCATGTCCAAATCTCTCAAACTCCGGGAGAGATTCTCAAAACCAAGGTTGACATGTTTCGAGTTCCTCTCAACATTTTGGAAATCCCGCTGAAACTTTGGACATTCTCGCGAAGGGGTCCCAATCCCTGACAAGACTGGTACCCTTTCACGTCCAAATCTCTCAAACTCCGGGAGAGATTCTCAAAACCAAGGTTGAACATGTTTCGAGTTCCTCTCAACATTTTGGAAATCCCGCTGAAACTTTGGACATTCTCGCGAAGGGTTCCCAATCCCCTACAAGACTGGTACCCTTTCACGTCCAAATCTCTCAAACTCCGGGAGAGATTCTCAAAACCAAGGTTGACATGTTTCGAGTTCCTCTCAACATTTTGGAAATCCCGCTGAAACTTTGGACATTCTCGCGAAGGGTTCCCAATCCCCGACAAGACTGGTACCCTTTCACGTCCAAATCTCTCAAACTCCGGGAGAGATTCTCAAAACTGAGGTTGACATGTTTCGAGTTCCTCTCAACATTTTGAAAATCCCGCTGAAACTTTGGGCATTCTGGCGAAGGGTTCCCAATCCCCGACAAGACTGGTACCCTTTCACGTCCAAATCTCTCAATCTCTGGGAGAGCTTCTCAAAACCAAGGTTGACATGATTCGAGTCCCTCTCAACATTTTGGAAATCCCGTTGAAACTTTGGACATTCTCGCGAAGGGTTCCCAATCCCCGACAAGACTGGTACCCTTTCACGTCCAAATCTCTCAAACTCCGGGAGAGATTCTCAAAACCAAGGTTGACATGTTTCGAGTTCCTCTCAACATTTTGGAAATCCCGCTGAAACTTTGGACATTCTCGCGAAGGGTTCCCAATCCCCGACAAGACTGGTACACTTTCACGTCCAAATCTCTCAAACTCCGGGAGAGATTCTCAAAACCAAGGTTGACATGTTTCGAGTTCCTCTCAACATTTTGGAAATCCCGTTGAAACTTTGGACATTCTCGCGAAGGGTTCCCAATCCCCGACAAGACTGGTACCCTTTCACGTCCAAATCTCTCAAACTCCGGGAGAGATTCTCAAAACCAAGGTTGACATGTTTAGAGTTCCTCTCAACATTTTGGAAATCCCGCTGAAACTTTGGACATTCTCGCGAAGGGTTCCCAATCCCCGACAAGACTGGTACCCTTTCACGTCCAAATCTCTCAAACTCCGGGAGAGATTCTGAAAACCAAGGTTGAACATGTTTCGAGTTCCTCTCAACATTTTGGAAATCCCGCTGAAACTTTGGACATTCTGGCGAAGGGTTCCCAATCCCCGACAAGACTGGTACCCTTTCACGTCCAAATCTCTCAAACTCCGGGAGAGATTCTCAAAACCGAGGTTGACATGTTTCGAGTTCCTCTCAACATTTTGGAAATCCCGCTGAAACTTTGGGCATTCTGGCGAAGGGTTCCCAATCCCCGACAAGACTGGTACCCTTTCACGTCCAAATCTCTCAATCTCTGGGAGAGCTTCTCAAAACCAAGGTTGACATGATTCGAGTCCCTCTCAACATTTTGGAAATCCCGTTGAAACTTTGGACATTCTCGCGAAGGGTTCCCAATCCCCGACAAGACTGGTACCCTTTCACGTCCAAATCTCTCAAACTCCGGGAGAGATTCTCAAAACCAAGGTTGACATGTTTCGAGTTCCTCTCAACATTTTGGAAATCCCGCTGAAACTTTGGACATTCTCGCGAAGGGTTCCCAATCCCCGACAAGACTGGTACCCTTTCACGTCCAAATCTCTCAAACTCCGGGAGAGATTCTCAAAACCAAGGTTGACATGTTTCGAGTTCCTCTCAACATTTTGGAAATCCCGTTGAAACTTTGGACATTCTCGCGAAGGGTTCCCAATCCCCGACAAGACTGGTACCCTTTCACGTCCAAATCTCTCAAACTCCGGGAGAGATTCTCAAAACCAAGGTTGACATGTTTAGAGTTCCTCTCAACATTTTGGAAATCCCGCTGAAACTTTGGACATTCTGGCGAAGGGTTCCCAATCCCCGACAAGACTGGTACCCTTTCACGTCCAAATCTCTCAAACTCCGGGAGAGATTCTGAAAACCAAGGTTGAACATGTTTCGAGTTCCTCTCAACATTTTGGAAATCCCGCTGAAACTTTGGACATTCTCGCGAAGGGTTCCCAATCCCCGACAAGACTGGTACCCTTTCACGTCCAAATCTCTCAAAATCCGGGAGAGATTCTCAAAACCAAGGTTGACATGATTCGAGTTCCTCTCAACATTTTGGAAATCCCGCTGAAACTTTGGACATTCTCGCGAAGGGTTCCCAATCCCTGACAAGACTGGTACCCTTTCACGTCCAAATCTCTCAAACTCCGGGAGAGATTCTCAAAACCAAGGTTGACATGTTTCGAGTTCCTCTCAACATTTTGGAAATCCCGCTGAAACTTTGGACATTCTCGCGAAGGGTTCCCAATCCCCGACAAGACTGGTACCCTTTCACGTCCAAATGTCTCAAACTCCGGGAGAGATTCTCAAAACCAAGGTTGACATGTTTCGAGTTCCTCTCAACATTTTGGAAATCCCGCTGAAACTTTGGACATTCTGGCGAAGGGTTCCCAATCCCCAACAAGACTGGTACCCTTTCACGTCCAAATCTCTCAAACTCCGGGAGAGATTCTCAAAACCAAGGTTCACATGTTTCGAGTTCCTCTCAACATTTTGGAAATCCCGCTGAAACTTTGGACATTCTCGCGAAGGGTTCCCAATCCCCGACAAGACTGGTACCCTTTCACGTCCAAATCTCTCAAACTCCGGGAGAGATTCTCAAAACCAAGGTTGACATGTTTCGAGTTCTTTTCAACATTTTGGAAATCCCGCTGAAACTTTGGACATTCTCGCGAAGGGTTCCCAATCCCCGACAAGACTGGTACCCTTTCACGTCCAAATCTCTCAAACTCCGGGAGAGATTCTCAAAACCAAGGTTGACATGTTTCGAGTTCCTCTCAACATTTTGGAAATCCCGCTGAAACTTTGGACATTCTCGCGAAGGGTTTCCAATCCCCGACAAGACTGGTACCCTTTCACGTCCAAATCTCTCAAACTCCGGGAGAGATTCTCAAAACCAAGGTTGACATGTTTCGAGTTCCTCTCAACATTTTGGAAATCCCGCTGAAACTTTGGACATTCTCGCGAAGGGTTCCCAATCCCCGACAAGACTGGTACCCTTTCACGTCCAAATCTCTCAAACTCCGGGAGAGATTCTCAAAACCAAGGTTCACATGTTTCGAGTTCCTCTCAACATTTTGGAAATCCCGCTGAAACTTTGGACATTCTCGCGAAAAGTTCCCAATCCCCGACAAGACTGGTACCCTTTCACGTCCAAATGTCCCAAACTCCGGGAGAGATTCTCAAAACCAAGGTTGACATGTTTCGAGTTCCTCTCAACATTTTAGAAATCCCGCTGACACTTTGGACATTCTCGCGAAGGGTTCCCAATCCCCGACAAGACTGGTACCCTTTCACGTCCAAATCTCTCAAAATCCGGGAGAGATTCTCAAAACCAAGGTTGACATGATTCGAGTTCCTCTCAACATTTTGGAAATCCCGCTGAAACTTTGGACATTCTCGCGAAGGGTTCCCAATCCCTGACAAGACTGGTACCCTTTCACGTCCAAATCTCTCAAACTCCGGGAGAGATTCTCAAAACCAAGGTTGACATGTTTCGAGTTCCTCTCAACATTTTGGAAATCCCGCTGAAACTTTGGACATTCTCGCGAAGGGTTCCCAATCCCCGACAAGACTGGTACCCTTTCACGTCCAAATGTCTCAAACTCCGGGAGAGATTCTCAAAACCAAGGTTGACATGTTTCGAGTTCCTCTCAACATTTTGGAAATCCCGCTGAAACTTTGGACATTCTGGCGAAGGGTTCCCAATCCCCAACAAGACTGGTACCCTTTCACGTCCAAATCTCTCAAACTCCGGGAGAGATTCTCAAAACCAAGGTTCACATGTTTCGAGTTCCTCTCAACATTTTGGAAATCCCGCTGAAACTTTGGACATTCTCGCGAAGGGTTCCCAATCCCCGACAAGACTGGTACCCTTTCACGTCCAAATCTCTCAAACTCCGGGAGAGATTCTCAAAACCAAGGTTGACATGTTTCGAGTTCTTTTCAACATTTTGGAAATCCCGCTGAAACTTTGGACATTCTCGCGAAGGGTTCCCAATCCCCGACAAGACTGGTACCCTTTCACGTCCAAATCTCTCAAACTCCGGGAGAGATTCTCAAAACCAAGGTTGACATGTTTCGAGTTCCTCTCAACATTTTGGAAATCCCGCTGAAACTTTGGACATTCTCGCGAAGGGTTTCCAATCCCCGACAAGACTGGTACCCTTTCACGTCCAAATCTCTCAAACTCCGGGAGAGATTCTCAAAACCAAGGTTGACATGTTTCGAGTTCCTCTCAACATTTTGGAAATCCCGCTGAAACTTTGGACATTCTCGCGAAGGGTTCCCAATCCCCGACAAGACTGGTACCCTTTCACGTCCAAATCTCTCAAACTCCGGGAGAGATTCTCAAAACCAAGGTTCACATGTTTCGAGTTCCTCTCAACATTTTGGAAATCCCGCTGAAACTTTGGACATTCTCGCGAAAAGTTCCCAATCCCCGACAAGACTGGTACCCTTTCACGTCCAAATGTCCCAAACTCCGGGAGAGATTCTCAAAACCAAGGTTGACATGTTTCGAGTTCCTCTCAACATTTTAGAAATCCCGCTGACACTTTGGACATTCTCGCGAAGGGTTCCCAATCCCCGACAAGACTGGTACCCTTTCACGTCCAAATCTCTCAAACTCCGGGAGAGATTCTCAAAACCAAGGTTGACATGTTTCGAGTTCCTCTCAACATTTTGGAAATCCCGCTGAAACTTTGGACATTCTCGCGAAGGGTTCCCAATCCCCGACAAGACTGGTACCCTTTCACGTCCAAATCTCTCAAACTCCGGGAGAGATTCTCAAAACCAAGGTTGACATGTTTCGAGTTCCTCTCAACATTTTGGAAATCCCGCTGAAACTTTGGACATTCTCGCGAAGGGTTCCCAATCCCCGTCAAGACTGGTACCCTTTCACGTCCAAATCTCTCAAACTCCGGGAGAGATTCTCAAAACCAAGGTTGACATGTTTCGAGTTCCTCTCAACATTTTGGAAATCCCGCTGAAACTTTGGACATTCTGGCGAAGGGTTCCCAATCCCCGACAAGACTGGTACCCTTTCACGTCCAAATCTCTCAAACTCCGGGAGAGATTCTCAAAACCAAGGTTCACATGTTTCGAGTTCCTCTCAACATTTTGGAAATCCCGCTGAAACTTTGGACATTCTCGCGAAGGGTTCCCAATCCCCGACAAGACTGGTACCCTTTCACGTCCAAATCTCTCAAACTCCGGGAGAGATTCTCAAAACCAAGGTTGACATGTTTCGAGTTCCTCTCAACATTTTGGAAATCCCGCTGAAACTTTGGACATTCTCGCGAAGGGTTCCCAATCCCCGACAAGACTGGTACCCTTTCACGTCCAAATCTCTCAAACTCCGGGAGAGATTCTCAAAACCGAGGTTGACATGTTTCGAGTTCCTCTCAACATTTTGGAAATCCCGCTGAAACTTTGGACATTCTCGCGAAGGGTTCCCAATCCCCGACAAGACTGGTACCCTTTCACGTCCAAATCTCTCAAACTCCGGGAGAGATTCTCAAAACCAAGGTTGACATGTTTCGAGTTCCTCTCAACATTTTGGAAATCCCGCTGAAACTTTGGACATTCTCGCGAAGGGTTCCCAATCCCCGACAAGACTGGTACCCTTTCACGTCCAAATCTCTCAAACTCCGGGAGACATTCTCAAAACCAAGGTTGACATGTTTCGAGTTCCTCTCAACATTTTGGAAATCCCGCTGAAACTTTGGACATTCTCGCGAAGGGTTCCCAATCCCCGACAAGACTGGTACCCTTTCACGTCCAAATCTCTCAAACTCCGGGAGAGATTCTCAAAACCGAGGTTGACATGTTTCGAGTTCCTCTCAACATTTTGGAAATCCCGCTGAAACTTTGGACATTCTCGCGAAGGGTTCCCAATCCCCGACAAGACTGGTACCCTTTCACGTCCAAATCTCTCAAACTCCGGGAGAGATTCTCAAAACCAAGGTTGACATGTTTCGAGTTCCTCTCAACATTTTGGAAATCCCGCTGAAACTTTGGACATTCTGGCGAAGGGTTCCCAATCCCCGACAAGACTGGTACCCTTTCACGTCCAAATCTCTCAAACTCCGGGAGAGATTCTCAAAACCAAGGCTGAACATGTTTCGAGTTCCTCTCAACATTTTGGAAATCCCGCTGAAACATTGGACATTCTCGCGAAGGGTTCCCAATCCCCGACAAGACTGGTACCCTTTCACGTCCAAATCTCTCAAACTCCGGGAGAGATTCTCAAAACTAAGGTTCACATGATTCGAGTTCCTCTCAACATTTTGGAAATCCCGCTGAAACTTTGGACATTCTCGCGAAGGGTTCCCAATCCCTGACAAGACTGGTACCCTTTCACGTCCAAATCTCTCAAACTCCGGGAGAGATTCTCAAAACCAAGGTTGACATGTTTCGAGTTCCTCTCAACATTTTGGAAATCCCGCTGAAACTTTGGACATTCTCGCGAAGGGTTCCCAATCCCCGACAAGACTGGTACCCTTTCACGTCCAAATCTCTCAAACTCCGGGAGAGATTCTCAAAACCAAGGTTGACATGTTTCGAGTTCCTCTCAACATTTTGGAAATCCTGCTGAAACTTTGGACATTCTGGCGAAGGGTTCCCAATCCCCGACAAGACTGGTACCCTTTCACGTCCAAATCTCTCAAACTCCGGGAGAGATTCTCAAAACCAAGGTTCACATGTTTCGAGTTCCTCTCAACATTTTGGAAATCCCGCTGAAACTTTGGACATTCTCGCGAAGGGTTCCCAATCCCCGACAAGACTGGTACCCTTTCACGTCCAAATCTCTCAAACTCCGGGAGAGATTCTCAAAACCAAGGTTGACATGTTTCGAGTTCTTTTCAACATTTTGGAAATCCCGCTGAAACTTTGGACATTCTGGCGAAGGGTTCCCAATCCCCGACAAGACTGGTACCCTTTCACGTCCAAATCTCTCAAACTCCGGGAGAGATTCTCAAAACCAAGGTTGACATGTTTCGAGTTCCTCTCAACATTTTGGAAATCCCGCTGAAACTTTGGACATTCTCGCGAAGGGTTTCCAATCCCCGACAAGACTGGTACCCTTTCACGTCCAAATCTCTCAAACTCCGGGAGACATTCTCAAAACCAAGGTTGACATGTTTCGAGTTCCTCTCAACATTTTGGAAATCCCGCTGAAACTTTGGACATTCTCGCGAAGGGTTCCCAATCCCCGACAAGACTGGTACCCTTTCACGTCCAAATCTCTCAAACTCCGGGAGAGATTCTCAAAACCGAGGTTGACATGTTTCGAGTTCCTCTCAACATTTTGGAAATCCCGCTGAAACTTTGGACATTCTCGCGAAGGGTTCCCAATCCCCGACAAGACTGGTACCCTTTCACGTCCAAATCTCTCAAACTCCGGGAGAGATTCTCAAAACCAAGGTTGACATGTTTCGAGTTCCTCTCAACATTTTGGAAATCCCGCTGAAACTTTGGACATTCTGGCGAAGGGTTCCCAATCCCCGACAAGACTGGTACCCTTTCACGTCCAAATCTCTCAAACTCCGGGAGAGATTCTCAAAACCAAGGCTGAACATGTTTCGAGTTCCTCTCAACATTTTGGAAATCCCGCTGAAACATTGGACATTCTCGCGAAGGGTTCCCAATCCCCGACAAGACTGGTACCCTTTCACGTCCAAATCTCTCAAACTCCGGGAGAGATTCTCAAAACTAAGGTTCACATGATTCGAGTTCCTCTCAACATTTTGGAAATCCCGCTGAAACTTTGGACATTCTCGCGAAGGGTTCCCAATCCCTGACAAGACTGGTACCCTTTCACGTCCAAATCTCTCAAACTCCGGGAGAGATTCTCAAAACCAAGGTTGACATGTTTCGAGTTCCTCTCAACATTTTGGAAATCCCGCTGAAACTTTGGACATTCTCGCGAAGGGTTCCCAATCCCCGACAAGACTGGTACCCTTTCACGTCCAAATCTCTCAAACTCCGGGAGAGATTCTCAAAACCAAGGTTGACATGTTTCGAGTTCCTCTCAACATTTTGGAAATCCCGCTGAAACTTTGGACATTCTGGCGAAGGGTTCCCAATCCCCGACAAGACTGGTACCCTTTCACGTCCAAATCTCTCAAACTCCGGGAGAGATTCTCAAAACCAAGGTTGACATGTTTCGAGTTCCTCTCAACATTTTGGAAATCCCGCTGAAACTTTGGACATTCTCGCGAAGGGTTCCCAATCCCCGACAAGACTGGTACCCTTTCACGTCCAAATCTCTCAAACTCCGGGAGAGATTCTCAAAACCAAGGTTGACATGTTTCGAGTTCTTTTCAACATTTTGGAAATCCCGCTGAAACTTTGGACATTCTGGCGAAGGGTTCCCAATCCCCGACAAGACTGGTACCCTTTCACGTCCAAATCTCTCAAACTCCGGGAGAGATTCTCAAAACCAAGGTTGACATGTTTCGAGTTCCTCTCAACATTTTGGAAATCCCGCTGAAACTTTGGACATTCTCGCGAAGGGTTTCCAATCCCCGACAAGACTGGTACCCTTTCACGTCCAAATCTCTCAAACTCCGGGAGAGATTCTCAAAACCAAGGTTGACATGTTTCGAGTTCCTCTCAACATTTTGGAAATCCCGCTGAAACTTTGGACATTCTCGCGAAGGGTTCCCAATCCCCGACAAGACTGGTACCCTTTCACGTCCAAATCTCTCAAACTCCGGGAGAGATTCTCAAAACCAAGGTTCACATGTTTCGAGTTCCTCTCAACATTTTGGAAATCCCGCTGAAACTTTGGACATTCTCGCGAAAAGTTCCCAATCCCCGACAAGACTGGTACCCTTTCACGTCCAAATCTCCCAAACTCCGGGAGAGATTCTCAAAACCAAGGTTGACATGTTTCGAGTTCCTCTCAACATTTTGGAAATCCCGCTGACACTTTGGACATTCTCGCGAAGGGTTCCCAATCCCCGACAAGACTGGTACCCTTTCACGTCCAAATCTCTCAAACTCCGGGAGACATTCTCAAAACCAAGGTTGACATGTTTCGAGTTCCTCTCAACATTTTGGAAATCCCGCTGAAACTTTGGACATTCTCGCGAAGGGTTCCCAATCCCCGACAAGACTGGTACCCTTTCACGTCCAAATCTCTCAAACTCCGGGAGAGATTCTCAAAACCGAGGTTGACATGTTTCGAGTTCCTCTCAACATTTTGGAAATCCCGCTGAAACTTTGGACATTCTCGCGAAGGGTTCCCAATCCCCGTCAAGACTGGTACCCTTTCACGTCCAAATCTCTCAAACTCCGGGAGAGATTCTCAAAACCAAGGTTGACATGTTTCGAGTTCCTCTCAACATTTTGGAAATCCCGCTGAAACTTTGGACATTCTGGCGAAGGGTTCCCAATCCCCGACAAGACTGGTACCCTTTCACGTCCAAATCTCTCAAACTCCGGGAGAGATTCTCAAAACCAAGGTTCACATGTTTCGAGTTCCTCTCAACATTTTGGAAATCCCGCTGAAACTTTGGACATTCTCGCGAAGGGTTCCCAATCCCCGACAAGACTGGTACCCTTTCACGTCCAAATCTCTCAAACTCCGGGAGAGATTCTCAAAACCAAGGTTGACATGTTTCGAGTTCCTCTCAACATTTTGGAAATCCCGCTGAAACTTTGGACATTCTCGCGAAGGGTTCCCAATCCCCGACAAGACTGGTACCCTTTCACGTCCAAATCTCTCAAACTCCGGGAGAGATTCTCAAAACCGAGGTTGACATGTTTCGAGTTCCTCTCAACATTTTGGAAATCCCGCTGAAACTTTGGACATTCTCGCGAAGGGTTCCCAATCCCCGACAAGACTGGTACCCTTTCACGTCCAAATCTCTCAAACTCCGGGAGAGATTCTCAAAACCAAGGTTGACATGTTTCGAGTTCCTCTCAACATTTTGGAAATCCCGCTGAAACTTTGGACATTCTCGCGAAGGGTTCCCAATCCCCGACAAGACTGGTACCCTTTCACGTCCAAATCTCTCAAACTCCGGGAGACATTCTCAAAACCAAGGTTGACATGTTTCGAGTTCCTCTCAACATTTTGGAAATCCCGCTGAAACTTTGGACATTCTCGCGAAGGGTTCCCAATCCCCGACAAGACTGGTACCCTTTCACGTCCAAATCTCTCAAACTCCGGGAGAGATTCTCAAAACCGAGGTTGACATGTTTCGAGTTCCTCTCAACATTTTGGAAATCCCGCTGAAACTTTGGACATTCTCGCGAAGGGTTCCCAATCCCCGACAAGACTGGTACCCTTTCACGTCCAAATCTCTCAAACTCCGGGAGAGATTCTCAAAACCAAGGTTGACATGTTTCGAGTTCCTCTCAACATTTTGGAAATCCCGCTGAAACTTTGGACATTCTGGCGAAGGGTTCCCAATCCCCGACAAGACTGGTACCCTTTCACGTCCAAATCTCTCAAACTCCGGGAGAGATTCTCAAAACCAAGGCTGAACATGTTTCGAGTTCCTCTCAACATTTTGGAAATCCCGCTGAAACTTTGGACATTCTCGCGAAGGGTTCCCAATCCCCGACAAGACTGGTACCCTTTCACGTCCAAATCTCTCAAACTCCGGGAGAGATTCTCAAAACCAAGGTTGACATGATTCGAGTTCCTCTCAACATTTTGGAAATCCCGCTGAAACTTTGGACATTCTCGCGAAAAGTTCCCAATCCCCGACAAGACTGGTACCCTTTCACGTCCAAATCTCCCAAACTCCGGGAGAGATTCTCAAAACCAAGGTTGACATGTTTCGAGTTCCTCTCAACATTTTAGAAATCCCGCTGACACTTTGGACATTCTCGCGAAGGGTTCCCAATCCCCGACAAGACTGGTACCCTTTCACGTCCAAATCTCTCAAACTCCGGGAGAGATTCTCAAAACCAAGGTTGACATGTTCTGAGTTCCTCTCAACATTTTGGAAATCCCGCTGAAACTTTGGACATTCTCGCGAAGGGTTCCCAATCCCCGACAAGACTGGTACCCTTTCACGTCCAAATCTCTCAAACTCCGGGAGAGATTCTCAAAACCAAGGTTGACATGTTTCGAGTTCCTCTCAACATTTTGGAAATCCCGCTGAAACTTTGGACATTCTCGCGAAGGGTTCCCAATCCCTGACAAGACTGGTACCCTTTCACGTCCAAATCTCTCAAACTCCGGGAGAGATTCTCAAAACCAAGGTTGAACATGTTTCGAGTTCCTCTCAACATTTTGGAAATCCCGCTGAAACTTTGGGCATTCTGGCGAAGGGTTCCCAATCCCCTACAAGACTGGTACCCTTTCACGTCCAAATCTCTCAATCTCTGGGAGAGCTTCTCAAAACCAAGGTTGACATGATTCGAGTCCCTCTCAACATTTTGGAAATCCCGTTGAAACTTTGGACATTCTCGCGAAGGGTTCCCAATCCCCGACAAGACTGGTACCCTTTCACGTCCAAATCTCTCAAACTCCGGGAGAGATTCTCAAAACCAAGGTTGACATGTTTCGAGTTCCTCTCAACATTTTGGAAATCCCGCTGAAACTTTGGACATTCTCGCGAAGGGTTCCCAATCCCCGACAAGACTGGTACCCTTTCACGTCCAAATCTCTCAAACTCCGGGAGAGATTCTCAAAACCAAGGTTGACATGTTTCGAGTTCCTCTCAACATTTTGGAAATCCCGTTGAAACTTTGGACATTCTCGCGAAGGGTTCCCAATCCCCGACAAGACTGGTACCCTTTCACGTCCAAATCTCTCAAACTCCGGGAGAGATTCTCAAAACCAAGGTTGACATGTTTAGAGTTCCTCTCAACATTTTGGAAATCCCGCTGAAACTTTGGACATTCTGGCGAAGGGTTCCCAATCCCCGACAAGACTGGTACCCTTTCACGTCCAAATCTCTCAAACTCCGGGAGAGATTCTGAAAACCAAGGTTGAACATGTTTCGAGTTCCTCTCAACATTTTGGAAATCCCGCTGAAACTTTGGACATTCTCGCGAAGGGTTCCCAATCCCCGACAAGACTGGTACCCTTTCACGTCCAAATCTCTCAAAATCCGGGAGAGATTCTCAAAACCAAGGTTGACATGATTCGAGTTCCTCTCAACATTTTGGAAATCCCGCTGAAACTTTGGACATTCTCGCGAAGGGTTCCCAATCCCCGACAAGACTGGTACCCTTTCACGTCCAAATTTCTCAAACTCCGGGAGAGATTCTCAAAACCAAGGTTGACATGTTTCGAGTTCCTCTCAACATTTTGGAAATCCCGCTGAAACTTTGGACATTCTCGCGAAGGGTTCCCAATCCCCGACAAGACTGGTACCCTTTCACGTCCAAATCTCTCAAACTCCGGGAGAGATTCTCAAAACTAAGGTTCACATGATTCGAGTTCCTCTCAACATTTTGGAAATCCCGCTGAAACTTTGGACATTCTCACGAAGGGTTCCCAATCCCTGACAAGACTGGTACCCTTTCACGTCCAAATCTCTCAAACTCCGGGAGAGATTCTCAAAACCAAGGTTGACATGTTTCGAGTTCCTCTCAACATTTTGGAAATCCCGCTGAAACTTTGGACATTCTCGCGAAGGGTTCCCAATCCCCGACAAGACTGGTACCCTTTCACGTCCAAATCTCTCAAACTCCGGGAGAGATTCTCAAAACCAAGGTTGACATGTTTCGAGTTCCTCTCAACATTTTGGAAATCCCGCTGAAACTTTGGACATTCTCGCGAAGGGTTCCCAATCCCCGACAAGACTGGTACCCTTTCACGTCCAAATCTCTCAAACTCCGGGAGAGATTCTCAAAACCAAGGTTGACATGTTTCGAGTTCCTCTCAACATTTTGGAAATCCCGCTGAAACTTTGGACATTCTCGCGAAGGGTTCCCAATCCCCGACAAGACTGGTACCCTTTCACGTCCAAATCTCTCAAACTCCGGGAGAGATTCTCAAAACCAAGGTTGACATGTTTCGAGTTCCTCTCAACATTTTGGAAATCCCGCTGAAACTTTGGACATTCTCGCGAAGGGTTCCCAATCCTTGACAAGACTGGTACCCTTTCACGTCCAAATCTCTCAAACTCCGGGAGAGATTCTCAAAACCAAGGTTGACATGTTTCGAGTTCCTCTCAACATTTTGGAAATCCCGCTGAAACTTTGGACATTCTCGCGAAGGGTTCCCAATCCCCGACAAGACTGGTACCCTTTCACGTCCAAATCTCTCAAACTCCGGGAGAGATTCTCAAAACCAAGGTTGACATGTTTCGAGTTCCTCTCAACATTTTGGAAATCCCGCTGAAACTTTGGACATTCTCGCGAAGGGTTCCCAATCCCCGACAAGACTGGTACCCTTTCACGTCCAAATCTCTCAAACTCCGGGAGAGATTCTCAAAACCAAGGTTGACATGTTTCGAGTTCCTCTCAACATTTTGGAAATCCCGTTGAAACTTTGGACATTCTCGCGAAGGGTTCCCAATCCCCGACAAGACTGGTACCCTTTCACGTCCAAATCTCTCAAACTCCGGGAGAGATTCTCAAAACCAAGGTTGACATGTTTAGAGTTCCTCTCAACATTTTGGAAATCCCGCTGAAACTTTGGACATTCTGGCGAAGGGTTCCCAATCCCCGACAAGACTGGTACCCTTTCACGTCCAAATCTCTCAAACTCCGGGAGAGATTCTGAAAACCAAGGTTGAACATGTTTCGAGTTCCTCTCAACATTTTGGAAATCCCGCTGAAACTTTGGACATTCTCGCGAAGGGTTCCCAATCCCCGACAAGACTGGTACCCTTTCACGTCCAAATCTCTCAAAATCCGGGAGAGATTCTCAAAACCAAGGTTGACATGATTCGAGTTCCTCTCAACATTTTGGAAATCCCGCTGAAACTTTGGACATTCTCGCGAAGGGTTCCCAATCCCCGACAAGACTGGTACCCTTTCACGTCCAAATTTCTCAAACTCCGGGAGAGATTCTCAAAACCAAGGTTGACATGTTTCGAGTTCCTCTCAACATTTTGGAAATCCCGCTGAAACTTTGGACATTCTCGCGAAGGGTTCCCAATCCCCGACAAGACTGGTACCCTTTCACGTCCAAATCTCTCAAACTCCGGGAGAGATTCTCAAAACTAAGGTTCACATGATTCGAGTTCCTCTCAACATTTTGGAAATCCCGCTGAAACTTTGGACATTCTCACGAAGGGTTCCCAATCCCTGACAAGACTGGTACCCTTTCACGTCCAAATCTCTCAAACTCCGGGAGAGATTCTCAAAACCAAGGTTGACATGTTTCGAGTTCCTCTCAACATTTTGGAAATCCCGCTGAAACTTTGGACATTCTCGCGAAGGGTTCCCAATCCCCGACAAGACTGGTACCCTTTCACGTCCAAATCTCTCAAACTCCGGGAGAGATTCTCAAAACCAAGGTTGACATGTTTCGAGTTCCTCTCAACATTTTGGAAATCCCGCTGAAACTTTGGACATTCTCGCGAAGGGTTCCCAATCCCCGACAAGACTGGTACCCTTTCACGTCCAAATCTCTCAAACTCCGGGAGAGATTCTCAAAACCAAGGTTGACATGTTTCGAGTTCCTCTCAACATTTTGGAAATCCCGCTGAAACTTTGGACATTCTCGCGAAGGGTTCCCAATCCCCGACAAGACTGGTACCCTTTCACGTCCAAATCTCTCAAACTCCGGGAGAGATTCTCAAAACCAAGGTTGACATGTTTCGAGTTCCTCTCAACATTTTGGAAATCCCGCTGAAACTTTGGACATTCTCGCGAAGGGTTCCCAATCCTTGACAAGACTGGTACCCTTTCACGTCCAAATCTCTCAAACTCCGGGAGAGATTCTCAAAACCAAGGTTGACATGTTTCGAGTTCCTCTCAACATTTTGGAAATCCCGCTGAAACTTTGGACATTCTCGCGAAGGGTTCCCAATCCCCGACAAGACTGGTACCCTTTCACGTCCAAATCTCTCAAACTCCGGGAGAGATTCTCAAAACCAAGGTTGACATGTTTCGAGTTCCTCTCAACATTTTGGAAATCCCGCTGAAACTTTGGACATTCTCGCGAAGGGTTCCCAATCCCCGACAAGACTGGTACCCTTTCACGTCCAAATCTCTCAAACTCCGGGAGAGATTCTCAAAACCAAGGTTGACATGTTTCGAGTTCCTCTCAACATTTTGGAAATCCCGCTGAAACTTTGGACATTCTCGCGAAGGGTTCCCAATCCCCGACAAGACTGGTACCCTTTCACGTCCAAATCTCTCAAACTCCGGGAGAGATTCTCAAAACCGAGGTTGACATGTTTCGAGTTCCTCTCAACATTTTGGAAATCCCGCTGAAACTTTGGACATTCTCACGAAGGGTACCCAATCCCCGACAAGACTGGTACCCTTTCACGTCCAAATCTCTCAAACTCCGGGAGAGATTCTCAAAACCAAGGTTCACATGTTTCGAGTTCCTCTCAACATTTTGGAAATCCCGCTGAAACTTTGGACATTCTCGCGAAGGGTTCCCAATCCCCGACAAGACTGGTACCCTTTCACGTCCAAATCTCTCAAACTCCGGGAGAGATTCTCAAAACCGAGGTTGACATGTTTCGAGTTCCTCTCAACATTTTGGAAATCCCGCTGAAACTTTGGACATTCTCGCGAAGGGTTCCCAATCCCCGACAAGACTGGTACCCTTTCACGTCCAAATCTCTCAAACTCCGGGAGAGATTCTCAAAACCGAGGTTGACATGTTTTGAGTTCCTCTCAACATTTTGGAAATCCCGCTGAAACTTTGGACATTCTCGCGAAGGGTTCCCAATCCCCGAAAAGACTGGTACCCTTTCACGTCCAAATCTCTCAAACTCTGGGAGAGCTTCTCAAAACCAAGGTTGACATGTTTCGAGTTCCTCTCAGCATTTTGGAAATCCCGCTGAAACTTTGGACATTCTCGCGAAGGGTTCCCAATCCCCGACAAGACTGGTACCCTTTCACGTCCAAATCTCTCAAACTCCGGGAGAGATTCTCAAAACCAAGGTTGACATGTTTCGAGTTCCTCTCAACATTTTGGAAATCCCGCTGAAACTTTGGACATTCTCGCGAAGGGTTCCCAATCCCCGACAAGACTGGTACCCTTTCACGTCCAAATCTCTCAAACTCCGGGAGAGATTCTCAAAACCAAGGTTGACATGTTTCGAGTTCCTCTCAACATTTTGGAAATCCCGCTGAAACTTTGGACATTCTCGCGAAGGGTTCCCAATCCTTGACAAGACTGGTACCCTTTCACGTCCAAATCTCTCAAACTCCGGGAGAGATTCTCAAAACCAAGGTTGACATGTTTCGAGTTCCTCTCAACATTTTGGAAATCCCGCTGAAACTTTGGACATTCTCGCGAAGGGTTCCCAATCCCCGACAAGACTGGTACCCTTTCACGTCCAAATCTCTCAAACTCCGGGAGAGATTCTCAAAACCAAGGTTGACATGTTTCGAGTTCCTCTCAACATTTTGGAAATCCCGCTGAAACTTTGGACATTCTCGCGAAGGGTTCCCAATCCCCGACAAGACTGGTACCCTTTCACGTCCAAATCTCTCAAACTCCGGGAGAGATTCTCAAAACCAAGGTTGACATGTTTCGAGTTCCTCTCAACATTTTGGAAATCCCGCTGAAACTTTGGACATTCTCGCGAAGGGTTCCCAATCCCCGACAAGACTGGTACCCTTTCACGTCCAAATCTCTCAAACTCCGGGAGAGATTCTCAAAACTAAGGTTCACATGATTCGAGTTCCTCTCAACATTTTGGAAATCCCGCTGAAACTTTGGACATTCTCACGAAGGGTTCCCAATCCCTGACAAGACTGGTACCCTTTCACGTCCAAATCTCTCAAACTCCGGGAGAGATTCTCAAAACCAAGGTTGACATGTTTCGAGTTCCTCTCAACATTTTGGAAATCCCGCTGAAACTTTGGACATTCTCGCGAAGGGTTCCCAATCCCCGACAAGACTGGTACCCTTTCACGTCCAAATCTCTCAAACTCCGGGAGAGATTCTCAAAACCAAGGTTGACATGTTTCGAGTTCCTCTCAACATTTTGGAAATCCCGCTGAAACTTTGGACATTCTCGCGAAGGGTTCCCAATCCCCGACAAGACTGGTACCCTTTCACGTCCAAATCTCTCAAACTCCGGGAGAGATTCTCAAAACCAAGGTTGACATGTTTCGAGTTCCTCTCAACATTTTGGAAATCCCGCTGAAACTTTGGACATTCTCGCGAAGGGTTCCCAATCCCCGACAAGACTGGTACCCTTTCACGTCCAAATCTCTCAAACTCCGGGAGAGATTCTCAAAACCAAGGTTGACATGTTTCGAGTTCCTCTCAACATTTTGGAAATCCCGCTGAAACTTTGGACATTCTCGCGAAGGGTTCCCAATCCTTGACAAGACTGGTACCCTTTCACGTCCAAATCTCTCAAACTCCGGGAGAGATTCTCAAAACCAAGGTTGACATGTTTCGAGTTCCTCTCAACATTTTGGAAATCCCGCTGAAACTTTGGACATTCTCGCGAAGGGTTCCCAATCCCCGACAAGACTGGTACCCTTTCACGTCCAAATCTCTCAAACTCCGGGAGAGATTCTCAAAACCAAGGTTGACATGTTTCGAGTTCCTCTCAACATTTTGGAAATCCCGCTGAAACTTTGGACATTCTCGCGAAGGGTTCCCAATCCCCGACAAGACTGGTACCCTTTCACGTCCAAATCTCTCAAACTCCGGGAGAGATTCTCAAAACCAAGGTTGACATGTTTCGAGTTCCTCTCAACATTTTGGAAATCCCGCTGAAACTTTGGACATTCTCGCGAAGGGTTCCCAATCCCCGACAAGACTGGTACCCTTTCACGTCCAAATCTCTCAAACTCCGGGAGAGATTCTCAAAACCGAGGTTGACATGTTTCGAGTTCCTCTCAACATTTTGGAAATCCCGCTGAAACTTTGGACATTCTCACGAAGGGTACCCAATCCCCGACAAGACTGGTACCCTTTCACGTCCAAATCTCTCAAACTCCGGGAGAGATTCTCAAAACCAAGGTTCACATGTTTCGAGTTCCTCTCAACATTTTGGAAATCCCGCTGAAACTTTGGACATTCTCGCGAAGGGTTCCCAATCCCCGACAAGACTGGTACCCTTTCACGTCCAAATCTCTCAAACTCCGGGAGAGATTCTCAAAACCGAGGTTGACATGTTTCGAGTTCCTCTCAACATTTTGGAAATCCCGCTGAAACTTTGGACATTCTCGCGAAGGGTTCCCAATCCCCGACAAGACTGGTACCCTTTCACGTCCAAATCTCTCAAACTCCGGGAGAGATTCTCAAAACCGAGGTTGACATGTTTTGAGTTCCTCTCAACATTTTGGAAATCCCGCTGAAACTTTGGACATTCTCGCGAAGGGTTCCCAATCCCCGAAAAGACTGGTACCCTTTCACGTCCAAATCTCTCAAACTCTGGGAGAGCTTCTCAAAACCAAGGTTGACATGTTTCGAGTTCCTCTCAGCATTTTGGAAATCCCGCTGAAACTTTGGACATTCTCGCGAAGGGTTCCCAATCCCCGACAAGACTGGTACCCTTTCACGTCCAAATCTCTCAAACTCCGGGAGAGATTCTCAAAACCAAGGTTGACATGTTTCGAGTTCCTCTCAACATTTTGGAAATCCCGCTGAAACTTTGGACATTCTCGCGAAGGGTTCCCAATCCCCGACAAGACTGGTACCCTTTCACGTCCAAATCTCTCAAACTCCGGGAGAGATTCTCAAAACCGAGGTTGACATGTTTCGAGTTCCTCTCAACATTTTGGAAATCCCGCTGAAACTTTGGACATTCTCGCGAAGGGTTCCCAGTCCCCGACAAGACTGGTACCCTTTCACGTCCAAATCTCTCAAACTCCGGGAGAGATTCTCAAAACCGAGGTTGACATGTTTCGAGTTCCTCTCAACATTTTGGAAATCCCGCTGAAACTTTGGACATTCTCGTGAAGGGTTCCCAATCCCCGACAAGACTGGTACCCTTTCACGTCCAAATCTCTCGAACACCGGGAGAGATTCTCAAAACCAAGGTTGACATGTTTCGAGTTCCTCTCAACATTTTGGAAATCCCGCTGAAACTTTGGACATTCTCGCGAAGGGTTCCCAATCCCCGACAAGACTGGTACCCTTTCACGTCCAAATCTCTCAAACTCCGGGAGAGATTCTCAAAACCAAGGTTGACATGTTTCGAGTTCCTCTCAACATTTTCGAAATCCCGCTGAAACTTTGGACATTCTCGCGAAGGGTTCCCAATCCTTGACAAGACTGGTACCCTTTCACGTCCAAATCTCTCGAACACCGGGAGAGATTCTCAAAACCAAGGTTCACATGTTTCGAGTTCCTCTCAACATTTTGGAAATCCTGCTGAAACTTTGGACATTCTGGCGAAGGGTTCCCAATCCCCGACAAGACTGGTACCCTTTCACGTCCAAATCTCTCAAACTCCGGGAGAGATTCTCAAAACCAAGGTTGACATGATTCGAGTTCCTCTCAACATTTTGGAAATCCTGCAGAAACTTTGGAAATTATCGCGAAGGGTTCCCAATCCCCGACAAGACTGGTACCCTTTCACGTCCAAATCTCTCAAACTCCGGGAGAGATTCTCAAAACCAAGGTTGACATGTTTCGAGTTCCTCTCAACATTTTGGAAATCCCGCTGAAACTTTGGACATTCTGGCGAAGGGTTCCCAATCCTTGACAAGACTGGTACCCTTTCACGTCCAAATCTCTCAAACTCCGGGAGAGATTCTCAAAACCAAGGTTGACATGTTTCGAGTTCCTCTCAACATTTTGGAAATCCCGCTGAAACTTTGGACATTCTCGCGAAGGGTTCCCAATCCCCGACAAGACTGGTACCCTTTCACGTCCAAATCTCTCAAACTCCGGGAGAGATTCTCAAAACCAAGGTTGACATGTTTCGAGTTCCTCTCAACATTTTGGAAATCCCGCTGAAACTTTGGACATTCTCGCAAAGGGTTCCCAATCCCCGACAAGACTGGTACCCTTTCACGTCCAAATCTCTCAAACTCCGGGAGAGATTCTCAAAACCAAGGCTGAACATGTTTCGAGTTCCTCTCAACATTTTGGAAATCCCGCTGAAACTTTGGACATTCTCGCGAAGGGTTCCCAATCCCCGACAAGACTGGTACCCTTTCACGTCCAAATCTCTCAAACTCCGGGAGAGATTCTCAAAACCAAGGTTGACATGATTCGAGTTTCTCTCAACATTTTGGAAATCCCGCTGAAACTTTGGACATTCTCGCGAAGGGTTCCCAATCCCCGACAAGACTGGTACCCTTTCACGTCCAAATCTCTCAAACTCCGGGAGAGATTCTCAAAACCAAGGTTGACATGTTTCGAGTTCCTCTCAACATTTTGGAAATCCCGCTGAAACTTTGGACATTCTGGCGAAGGGTTCCCAATCCCCGACAAGACTGGTACCCTTTCACGTCCAAATCTCTCAAACTCCGGGAGAGATTCTCAAAACCAAGGTTGACATGTTCTGAGTTCCTCTCAACATTTTGGAAATCCCGCTGAAACTTTGGACATTCTCGCGAAGGGTTCCCAATCCCCGACAAGACTGGTACCCTTTCACGTCCAAATCTCTCAAACTCCGGGAGAGATTCTCAAAACCAAGGTTGACATGTTTCGAGTTCCTCTCAACATTTTGGAAATCCCGCTGAAACTTTGGACATTCTCGCGAAGGGTTCCCAATCCCTGACAAGACTGGTACCCTTTCACGTCCAAATCTCTCAAACTCCGGGAGAGATTCTCAAAACCAAGGTTGAACATGTTTCGAGTTCCTCTCAACATTTTGGAAATCCCGCTGAAACTTTGGGCATTCTGGCGAAGGGTTCCCAATCCCCTACAAGACTGGTACCCTTTCACGTCCAAATCTCTCAATCTCTGGGAGAGCTTCTCAAAACCAAGGTTGACATGATTCGAGTCCCTCTCAACATTTTGGAAATCCCGTTGAAACTTTGGACATTCTCGCGAAGGGTTCCCAATCCCCGACAAGACTGGTACCCTTTCACGTCCAAATCTCTCAAACTCCGGGAGAGATTCTCAAAACCAAGGTTGACATGTTTCGAGTTCCTCTCAACATTTTGGAAATCCCGCTGAAACTTTGGACATTCTCGCGAAGGGTTCCCAATCCCCGACAAGACTGGTACCCTTTCACGTCCAAATCTCTCAAACTCCGGGAGAGATTCTCAAAACCAAGGTTGACATGTTTCGAGTTCCTCTCAACATTTTGGAAATCCCGTTGAAACTTTGGACATTCTCGCGAAGGGTTCCCAATCCCCGACAAGACTGGTACCCTTTCACGTCCAAATCTCTCAAACTCCGGGAGAGATTCTCAAAACCAAGGTTGACATGTTTAGAGTTCCTCTCAACATTTTGGAAATCCCGCTGAAACTTTGGACATTCTGGCGAAGGGTTCCCAATCCCCGACAAGACTGGTACCCTTTCACGTCCAAATCTCTCAAACTCCGGGAGAGATTCTGAAAACCAAGGTTGAACATGTTTCGAGTTCCTCTCAACATTTTGGAAATCCCGCTGAAACTTTGGACATTCTCGCGAAGGGTTCCCAATCCCCGACAAGACTGGTACCCTTTCACGTCCAAATCTCTCAAAATCCGGGAGAGATTCTCAAAACCAAGGTTGACATGATTCGAGTTCCTCTCAACATTTTGGAAATCCCGCTGAAACTTTGGACATTCTCGCGAAGGGTTCCCAATCCCCGACAAGACTGGTACCCTTTCACGTCCAAATTTCTCAAACTCCGGGAGAGATTCTCAAAACCAAGGTTGACATGTTTCGAGTTCCTCTCAACATTTTGGAAATCCCGCTGAAACTTTGGACATTCTCGCGAAGGGTTCCCAATCCCCGACAAGACTGGTACCCTTTCACGTCCAAATCTCTCAAACTCCGGGAGAGATTCTCAAAACTAAGGTTCACATGATGCGAGTTCCTCTCAACATTTTGGAAATCCCGCTGAAACTTTGGACATTCTCACGAAGGGTTCCCAATCCCTGACAAGACTGGTACCCTTTCACGTCCAAATCTCTCAAACTCCGGGAGAGATTCTCAAAACCAAGGTTGACATGTTTCGAGTTCCTCTCAACATTTTGGAAATCCCGCTGAAACTTTGGACATTCTCGCGAAGGGTTCCCAATCCCCGACAAGACTGGTACCCTTTCACGTCCAAATCTCTCAAACTCCGGGAGAGATTCTCAAAACCAAGGTTGACATGTTTCGAGTTCCTCTCAACATTTTGGAAATCCCGCTGAAACTTTGGACATTCTCGCGAAGGGTTCCCAATCCCCGACAAGACTGGTACCCTTTCACGTCCAAATCTCTCAAACTCCGGGAGAGATTCTCAAAACCAAGGTTGACATGTTTCGAGTTCCTCTCAACATTTTGGAAATCCCGCTGAAACTTTGGACATTCTCGCGAAGGGTTCCCAATCCCCGACAAGACTGGTACCCTTTCACGTCCAAATCTCTCAAACTCCGGGAGAGATTCTCAAAACCAAGGTTGACATGTTTCGAGTTCCTCTCAACATTTTGGAAATCCCGCTGAAACTTTGGACATTCTCGCGAAGGGTTCCCAATCCTTGACAAGACTGGTACCCTTTCACGTCCAAATCTCTCAAACTCCGGGAGAGATTCTCAAAACCAAGGTTGACATGTTTCGAGTTCCTCTCAACATTTTGGAAATCCCGCTGAAACTTTGGACATTCTCGCGAAGGGTTCCCAATCCCCGACAAGACTGGTACCCTTTCACGTCCAAATCTCTCAAACTCCGGGAGAGATTCTCAAAACCAAGGTTGACATGTTTCGAGTTCCTCTCAACATTTTGGAAATCCCGCTGAAACTTTGGACATTCTCGCGAAGGGTTCCCAATCCCCGACAAGACTGGTACCCTTTCACGTCCAAATCTCTCAAACTCCGGGAGAGATTCTCAAAACCAAGGTTGACATGTTTCGAGTTCCTCTCAACATTTTGGAAATCCCGCTGAAACTTTGGACATTCTCGCGAAGGGTTCCCAATCCCCGACAAGACTGGTACCCTTTCACGTCCAAATCTCTCAAACTCCGGGAGAGATTCTCAAAACCGAGGTTGACATGTTTCGAGTTCCTCTCAACATTTTGGAAATCCCGCTGAAACTTTGGACATTCTCACGAAGGGTACCCAATCCCCGACAAGACTGGTACCCTTTCACGTCCAAATCTCTCAAACTCCGGGAGAGATTCTCAAAACCAAGGTTCACATGTTTCGAGTTCCTCTCAACATTTTGGAAATCCCGCTGAAACTTTGGACATTCTCGCGAAGGGTTCCCAATCCCCGACAAGACTGGTACCCTTTCACGTCCAAATCTCTCAAACTCCGGGAGAGATTCTCAAAACCGAGGTTGACATGTTTCGAGTTCCTCTCAACATTTTGGAAATCCCGCTGAAACTTTGGACATTCTGGCGAAGGGTTCCCAATCCCCGACAAGACTGGTACCCTTTCACGTCCAAATCTCTCAAACTCCGGGAGAGATTCTCAAAACCGAGGTTGACATGTTTTGAGTTCCTCTCAACATTTTGGAAATCCCGCTGAAACTTTGGACATTCTCGCGAAGGGTTCCCAATCCCCGAAAAGACTGGTACCCTTTCACGTCCAAATCTCTCAAACTCCGGGAGAGATTCTCAAAACCAAGGTTGACATGTTTCGAGTTCCTCTCAGCATTTTGGAAATCCCGCTGAAACTTTGGACATTCTCGCGAAGGGTTCCCAATCCCCGACAAGACTGGTACCCTTTCACGTCCAAATCTCTCAAACTCCGGGAGAGATTCTCAAAACCAAGGTTGACATGTTTCGAGTTCCTCTCAACATTTTGGAAATCCCGCTGAAACTTTGGACATTCTCGCGAAGGGTTCCCAATCCCCGACAAGACTGGTACCCTTTCACGTCCAAATCTCTCAGACTCCGGGAGAGATTCTCAAAACCGAGGTTGACATGTTTCGAGTTCCTCTCAACATTTTGGAAATCCCGCTGAAACTTTGGACATTCTCGCGAAGGGTTCCCAGTCCCCGACAAGACTGGTACCCTTTCACGTCCAAATCTCTCAAACTCCGGGAGAGATTCTCAAAACCGAGGTTGACATGTTTCGAGTTCCTCTCAACATTTTGGAAATCCCGCTGAAACTTTGGACATTCTCGTGAAGGGTTCCCAATCCCCGACAAGACTGGTACCCTTTCACGTCCAAATCTCTCGAACACCGGGAGAGATTCTCAAAACCAAGGTTGACATGTTTCGAGTTCCTCTCAACATTTTGGAAATCCCGCTGAAACTTTGGACATTCTCGCGAAGGGTTCCCAATCCCCGACAAGACTGGTACCCTTTCACGTCCAAATCTCTCAAACTCCGGGAGAGATTCTCAAAACCAAGGTTGACATGTTTCGAGTTCCTCTCAACATTTTCGAAATCCCGCTGAAACTTTGGACATTCTCGTGAAGGGTTCCCAATCCCCGACAAGACTGGTACCCTTTCACGTCCAACTCTCTCGAACACCGGGAGAGATTCTCAAAACCAAGGTTCACATGTTTCGAGTTCCTCTCAACATTTTGGAAATCCTGCTGAAACTTTGGACATTCTGGCGAAGGGTTCCCAATCCCCGACAAGACTGGTACCCTTTCACGTCCAAATCTCTCAAACTCCGGGAGAGATTCTCAAAACCAAGGTTGACATGATTCGAGTTCCTCTCAACATTTTGGAAATCCTGCAGAAACTTTGGACATTATCGCGAAGGGTTCCCAATCCCCGACAAGACTGGTACCCTTTCACGTCCAAATCTCTCAAACTCCGGGAGAGATTCTCAAAACCAAGGTAGACATGTTTCGAGTTCCTCTCAACATTTTGGAAATCCCGCTGAAACTTTGGACATTCTCGCGAAGGGTTCCCAATCCTTGACAAGACTGGTACCCTTTCACGTCCAAATCTCTCAAACTCCGGGAGAGATTCTCAAAACCAAGGTTGACATGATTCGAGTTCCTCTCAACATTTTGGAAATCCCGCTGAAACTTTGGACATTCTCGCGAAGGGTTCCCAATCCCCGACAAGACTGGTACCCTTTCACGTCCAAATCTCTCAAACTCCGGGAGAGATTCTCAAAACCAAGGTTGACATGTTTCGAGTTCCTCTCAACATTTTGGAAATCCCGCTGAAACTTTGGACATTCTGGCGAAGGGTTCCCAATCCCCGACAAGACTGGTACCCTTTCACGTCCAAATCTCTCAAACTCCGGGAGAGATTCTCAAAACCAAGGTTGACATGTTTCGAGTTCCTCTCAACATTTTGGAAATCCCGCTGAAACTTTGGACATTCTCGCGAAGGGTTCCCAATCCCCGACAAGACTGGTACCCTTTCACGTCCAAATCTCTCAAACTCCGGGAGAGATTCTCAAAACCGAGGTTGACATGTTTCGAGTTCCTCTCAACATTTTGGAAATCCCGCTGAAACTTTGGACATTCTCGCGAAGGGTTCCCAATCCCCGACAAGACTGGTACCCTTTCACGTCCAAATCTCTCAAACTCCGGGAGAGATTCTCAAAACCAAGGTTGACATGTTTCGAGTTCCTCTCAACATTTTGGAAATCCCGCTGAAACTTTGGACATTCTGGCGAAGGGTTCCCAATCCCCGACAAGACTGGTACCCTTTCACGTCCAAATCTCTCAAACTCCGGGAGAGATTCTCAAAACCGAGGTTGACATGTTTCGAGTTCCTCTCAACATTTTGGAACTCCCGCTGAAACTTTGGACATTCTCGCGAAGGGTTCCCAATCCCCGACAAGACTGGTACCCTTTCACGTCCAAATCTCTCGAACTCCGGGAGAGATTCTCAAAACCAAGGTTGACATGTTTCGAGTTCCTCTCAACATTTTGGAAATCCCGCTGAAACTTTGGACATTCTCGCGAAGGGTTCCCAATCCCCGACAAGACTGGTACCCTTTCACGTCCAAATCTCTCAAACTCCGGGAGAGATTCTCAAAACCAAGGTTGACATGTTTCGAGTTCCTCTCAACATTTTCGAAATCCCGCTGAAACTTTGGACATTCTCGTGAAGGGTTCCCAATCCCCGACAAGACTGGTACCCTTTCACGTCCAAATCTCTCGAACACCGGGAGAGATTCTCAAAACCAAGGTTCACATGTTTCGAGTTCCTTTCAACATTTTGGAAATCCTGCTGAAACTTTGGACATTCTCGCGAAGGGTTCCCAATCCCCGACAAGACTGGTACCCTTTCACGTCCAAATCTCTCAAACTCCGGGAGAGATTCTCAAAACCAAGGTTGACATGATTCGAGTTCCTCTCAACATTTTGGAAATCCTGCAGAAACTTTGGACATTATCGCGAAGGGTTCCCAATCCCCGACAAGACTGGTACCCTTTCACGTCCAAATCTCTCAGACTCCGGGAGAGATTCTCAAAACCACGGTTGACATGTTTGGAGTTCCTCTCAACATTTTGGAAATCCCGCTGAAACTTTGGACATTCTCGCGAAGGGTTCCCAATCCTTGACAAGACTGGTACCCTTTCACGTCCAAATCTCTCAAACTCCGGGAGACATTCTCAAAACCGAGGTTGACATGTTTCGAGTTCCTCTCAACATTTTGGAAATCCCGCTGAAACTTTGGACATTCTGGCGAAGGGTTCCTAATCCCCGACAAGACTGGTACCCTTTCATGTCCAAATCTCTCAAACTCCGGGAGAGATTCTCAAAACCAAGGTTGACATGTTTCGAGTTCCTCTCAACATTTTGGAAATCCTGCTGAAACTTTGGACATTCTCGCGAAGGGTTCCCAATCCCCGACAAGACTGGTACCCTTTCACGTCCAAATCTCTCAAACTCCGGGAGACATTCTCAAAACCAAGGTTGACATGTTTCGAGTTCCTCTCAACATTTTGGAAATCCCGCTGAAACTTTGGACATTCTGGCGAAGGGTTCCCAATCCCCGACAAGACTGGTACCCTTTCATGTCCAAATCTCTCAAACTCCGGGAGAGATTCTCAAAACCAACGTTGACATGTTTCGAGTTCCTCTCAACATTTTGGAAATCCTGCTGAAACTTTGGACATTCTCGCGAAGGGTTCCCAATCCCCGACAAGACTGGTACCCTTTCACGTCCAAATCTCTCAAACTCCGGGAGAGATTCTCAAAACCAAGGTTGACATGTTTGGAGTTCCTCTCAACATTTTGGAAATCCCGCTGAAACTTTGGACATTGTGGCGAAGGGTTCCCAATCCCCGACAAGACTGGTACCCTTTCACGTCCAAATGTCTCAAACTCCGGGAGAGATTCTCAAAACCGAGGTTGACATGTTTCGAGTTCCTCTCAACATTTTGGAACTCCCGCTGAAACTTTGGACATTCTGGCGAAGGGTTCCCAATCCCCGACAAGACTGGTACCCTTTCACGTCCAAATCTCTCAAACTCCGGGAGAGATTCTCAAAACCAAGGTTCACATGTTTCGAGTTCCACTCAACATTTTAAAAATCCCGCTGAAACTTTGGACATTCTCGCGAAGGGTTCCCAATCCCCGACAAGACTGGTACCCTTTCACGTCCGAATCTCTCAAACTCCGGGAGAGATTCTCAAAACCAAGGTTGACATGTTTCGAGTTCCTCTCAACATTTTGGAAATCCCGCTGAAACTTTGGGCATTCTCGCGAAGGGTTCTCAATCCCCGACAAGACTGGTACCCTTTCACGTCCAAATCTCTCAAACTCCGGGAGAGATTCTCAAAACCAAGGTTCACATGTTGCGAGTTCCTTTCAATATTTTGGAAATCCCGCTGAAACTTTGGGCATTCTCGCGAAGGGTTCCCAATCCCCGACAAGACTGGTACCCTTTCACGTCCAAATCTCTCAAACTCCGGGAGAGATTCTCAAAACCAAGGTTGACATGTTTCGAGTTCCTCTCAACATTTTGGAAATCCCGCTGAAACTTTGGACATTCTCGCGAAGGGTTCCCAATCCCCGACAAGACTGGTACCCTTTCACGTCCAAATCTCTCAAACTCCGGGAGAGATTCTCAAAACCAAGGTTGACAGGTTTCAAGTTCTTCTCAACATTTTAAAAATCCCGCTGAAACTTTGGACATTCTCGCGAAGGGTTCCCAATCCCCGACAAGACTGGTACCCTTTCACGTCCAAATCTCTCAAACTCCGGGAGAGATTCTCAAAACCAAGGTTGACATGTTTCGAGTTCCTCTCAACATTTTGGAAATCCCGCTGAAACTTTGGGCATTCTCGCGAAGGGTTCCCAATCCCCGACAAGACTGGTACCCTTTCACGTCCAAATCTCTCAAACTCCGGGAGAGATTCTCAAAACCAAGGTTGACATGTTTCGAGTTCCTCTCAACATTTTGGAAATCCCGCTGAAACTTTGGGCATTCTCGCGAAGAGTTCCCAATAACCGACAAGACTGGTACCCTTTCACGTCCAAATCTCTCAAACTCCGGGAGAGATTCTCAAAACCAAGGTTGACATGTTTCGAGTTCCTCTCAACATTTTGGAAATCCCGCTGAAACTTTGGACATTCTCGCGAAGGGTTCCCAATCCCCGACAAGACTGGTACCCTTTCACGTCCAAATCTCTCAAACTCCGGGAGACATTCTCAAAACCAAGGTTGACATGTTTCGAGTTCCTCTCAACATTTTGGAAATCCCGCTGAAACTTTGGACATTGTGGTGAAGGGTTCCCAATCCCCGACAAGACTGGTACCCTTTCACGTCCAAATGTCTCAAACTCCGGGAGAGATTCTCAAAACCGAGGTTGACATGTTTCGAGTTCCTCTCAACATTTTGGAAATCCTGCTGAAACTTTGGACATTCTCGCGAAGGGTTCCCAATCCCCGACAAGACTGGTACCCTTTCACGTCCAAATCTCTCAAACTCCGGGAGAGATTCTCAAAACCAAGGTTGACATGTTTCGAGTTCCACTCAACATTTTAAAAATCCCGCTGAAACTTTGGACATTCTGGCGAAGGGTTCCCAATCCCCGACAAGACTGGTACCCTTTCACGTCCAAATCTCTCAAACTCCGGGAGACATTCTCAAAACCAAGGTTGACATGTTTCGAGTTCCTCTCAACATTTTGGAAATCCCGCTGAAACTTTGGACATTCTCGCGAAGGGTTCCCAATCCCCGACAAGACTGGTACCCTTTCATGTCCAAATCTCTCAAACTCTGGGAGAGATTCTCAAAACCAAGGTTGACATGTTTCGAGTTCCTCTCAACATTTTGGAAATCCTGCTGAAACTTTGGACATTCTCGCAAAGGGTTCCCAATCCCCGACAAGACTGGTACCCTTTCACGTCCAAATCTCTCAAACTCCGGGAGAGATTCTCAAAACCAAGGTTGACATGTTTCGAGTTCCTCTCAACATTTTGGAAATCCCGCTGAAACTTTGGACATTGTGGCGAAGGGTTCCCAATCCCCGACAAGACTGGTACCCTTTCACGTCCAAATGTCTCAAACTCCGGGAGAGATTCTCAAAACCGAGGTTGACATGTTTCGAGTTCCTCTCAACATTTTGGAACTCCCGCTGAAACTTTGGACATTCTCGCGAAGGGTTCCTAATCCCCGACAAGACTGGTACCCTTTCACGTCCAAATCTCTCAAACTCCGGGAGAGATTCTCAAAACCGAGGTTGACAGGTTTCGATTTCCTCTCAACATTTTGGAAATCCCGCTGAAACTTTGGACATTCTCGCGAAGGGTTCCCAATCCCCGACAAGACTGGTACCCTTTCACGTCCAAATCTCTCAAACTCCGGGAGAGATTCTCAAAACCAAGGTTGACATGTTTCGAGTTCCTCTCAACATTTTGGAAATCCCGCTGAAACTTTGGACATTCTCGCGAAGGGTTCCCAATCCCCGACAAGACTGGTACCCTTTCACGTCCAAATCTCTCAAACTCCGGGAGAGATTCTCAAAACCAAGGTTCACATGTTTCGAGTTCCACTCAACATTTTAAAAATCCCGCTGAAACTTTGGACATTCTCGCGAAGGGTTCCCAATCCCCGACAAGACTGGTACCCTTTCACGTCCAAATCTCTCAAACTCCGGGAGAGATTCTCAAAACCAAGGTTGACATGTTTCGATTTCCTCTCAACATTTTGGAAATCCCGCTGAAACTTTGGACATTCTCGCGAAGGGTTCCCAATCCCCGACAAGACTGGTACCCTTTCACGTCCAAATCTCTCAAACTCCGGGAGAGATTCTCAAAACCAAGGTTCACATGTTTCGAGTTCCACTCAACATTTTAAAAATCCCGCTGAAACTTTGGACATTCTCGCGAAGGGTTCCCAATCCCCGACAAGACTGGTACCCTTTCACGTCCAAATCTCTCAAACTCCGGGAGAGATTCTCAAAACCAAGGTTGACATGTTTCGAGTTCCTCTCAACATTTTGGAAATCCCGCTGAAACTTTGGACATTCTCGCGAAGGGTTCCCAATCCCCGACAAGACTGGTACCCTTTCATGTCCAAATCTCTCAAACTCCGGGAGAGATTCTCAAAACCAAGGTTGACATGTTTCGAGTTCCTCTCAACATTTTGGAAATCCTGCTGAAACTTTGGACATTCTCGCGAAGGGTTCCCAATCCCCGACAAGACTGGTACCCTTTCACGTCCAAATCTCTCAAACTCCGGGAGAGATTCTCAAAACCGAGGTTGACATGTTTCGAGTTCCTCTCAACATTTTGGAACTCCCGCTGAAGCTTTGGACATCCTCGCGAAGGGTTCCCAATCCCCGACAAGACTGGTACCCTTTCACGTCCAAATCTCTCAAACTCCGGGAGAGATTCTCAAAACCGAGGTTGACATGTTTCGAGTTCCTCTCAACATTTTGGAAATCCCGCTGAAACTTTGGACATTCTGGCGAAGGGTTCCCAATCCCCGACAAGACTGGTACCCTTTCACATCCAAATCTCTCAAACTCCGGGAGAGATTCTCAAAACCAAGGTTGACATGTTTCGAGTTCCTCTCAACATTTTGGAAATCCCGCTGAAACTTTGGACATTCTCGCGAAGGGTTCCCAATCCCCGACAAGACTGGTACCCTTTCACGTCCAAATCTCTCAAACTCCGGGAGAGATTCTCAAAACCAAGGTTGACATGTTTCGAGTTCCTCTCAACATTTTAAAAATCCCGCTGAAACTTTGGACATTCTCGCGAAGGGTTCCCAATCCCCGAGAAGACTGGTACCCTTTCACGTCCAAATCTCTCAAACTCCGGGAGAGATTCTCAAAACCAAGGTTGACATGTTTCGAGTTCCTCTCAACATTTTGGAAATCCCGCTGAAACTTTGGACATTCTCGCAAAGGGTTCCCAATCCCCGACAAGACTGGTACCCTTTCACGTCCAAATCTCTCAAACTCCGGGAGAGATTCTCATAACCAAGGTTGACATGTTTCGAGTTCCTCTCAACATTTTGGAAATCCCGCTGAAACTTTGGGCATTCTCGCGAAGGGTTCCCAATCCCCGACAAGACTGGTACCCTTTCACGTCCAAATCTCTCAAACTCCGGGAGAGATTCTCAAAACCAAGGTTGACATGTTTCGAGTTCCTCTCAACATTTTGGAAATCCCGCTGAAACTTTGGACATTCTCGCAAAGGGTTCCCAATCCCCGACAAGACTGGTACCCTTTCACGTCCAAATCTCTCAAACTCCGGGAGACATTCTCAAAACCAAGGTTGACATGTTTCGAGTTCCTCTCAACATTTTGGAAATCCCGCTGAAACTTTGGACATTCTGGCGAAGGGTTCCCAATCCCCGACAAGACTGGTACCCTTTCATGTCCAAATCTCTCAAACTCCGGGAGAGATTCTCAAAACCAAGGTTGACATGTTTCGAGTTCCTCTCAACATTTTGGAAATCCTGCTGAAACTTTGGACATTTTCGCGAAGGGTTCCCAATCCCCGACAAGACTGGTACCCTTTCACGTCCAAATCTCTCAAACTCCGGGAGAGATTCTCAAAACCAAGGTTGACATGTTTCGAGTTCCTCTCAACATTTTGGAAATCCCGCTGAAACTTTGGACATTGTGGCGAAGGGTTCCCAATCCCCGACAAGACTGGTACCCTTTCACGTCCAAATGTCTCAAACTCCGGGAGAGATTCTCAAAACCGAGGTTGACATGTTTCGAGTTCCTCTCAACATTTTGGAACTCCCGCTGAAACTTTGGACATTCTCGCGAAGGGTTCCCAATCCCCGACAAGACTGGTACCCTTTCACGTCCAAATCTCTCAAACTCCGGGAGAGATTCTCAAAACCAAGGTTGACATGTTTCGCGTTCCTCTCAACATTTTGGAAATCCCGCTGAAACTTTGGACATTCTGGCGAAGGGTTCCCAATCCCCGACAAGACTGGTACCATTTCACGTCCAAATCTCTCAAACTGTGGGAGAGATTCTCAAAACCAAGGTTGACATGTTTCGAGTTCCTTTCAACATTTTGGAAATCCCGCTGAAACTTTGGACATTCTGGCGAAGGGTTCCCAATCCCCGACAAGACTGGTACCCTTTCACGTCCAAATCTCTCAAACTCCGGGAGAGATTCTCAAAACCAAGGTTGACATGTTTCGAGTTCCTCTCAACATTTTGGAAATCCCGCTGAAACTTTGGACATTCTCGCGAAGGGTTCCCAATCCCCGACAAGACTGGTACCCTTTCACGTCCAAATCTCTCAAACTCCGGGAGAGATTCTCAAAACCAAGGTTGACATGTTTCGAGTTCCTCTCAACATTTTGGAAATCCCGCTGAAACTTTGGACATTGTGGCGAAGGGTTCCCAATCCCCGACAAGACTGGTACCCTTTCACGTCCAAATCTCTCAAACTCCGGGAGAGATTCTCAAAACCAAGGTTGACATGTTTCGAGTTCCTCTCAACATTTTGGAAATCCCGCTGAAACTTTGGACATTCTCGCGAAGGGTTCCCAATCCCCGACAAGACTGGTACCCTTTCACGTCCAAATCTCTCAAACTCCGGGAGAGATTCTCAAAACCAAGGTTGACATGTTTCGAGTTCCTCTCAACATTTTGGAAATCCCGCTGAAACTTTGGACATTCTCGCGAAGGGTTCCCAATCCCCGACAAGACTGGTACCCTTTCACGTCCCAATCTCTCAAACTCCGGGAGAGATTCTCAAAACCAAGGTTGACATGTTTCGAGTTCCTCTCAACATTTTGGAAATCCCGCTGAAACTTTGGACATTCTGGCGAAGGGTTCCCAATCCCCGACAAGACTGGTACCCTTTCACGTCCAAATCTCTCAAACTCCGGGAGAGATTCTCAAAACCGAGGTTGACATGTTTCGAGTTCCTCTCAACATTTTGGAAATCCCGCTGAAATTTTGGACATTCTCGCAAAGGGTTCCCAATCCCCGACAAGACTGGTACCCTTTCACGTCCAAATCTCTCAAACTCCGGGAGAGATTCTCAAAACCAAGGTTGACATGTTTGGAGTTCCTCTCAACATTTTGGAAATCCCGCTGAAACTTTGTACATTGTGGCGAAGGGTTCCCAATCCCCGACAAGACTGGTACCCTTTCACGTCCAAATGTGGCAAACTCCGGGAGAGATTCTCAAAACCGAGGTTGACATGTTTCGAGTTCCTCTAAACATTTTGGAACTCCCGCTGAAACTTTGGACATTCTGGCGAAGGGTTCCCAATCCCCGACAAGACTGGTACCCTTTCACGTCCAAATCTCTCAAACTCCGGGAGAGATTCTCAAAACCAAGGTTGACATGTTTCGCGTTCCTCTCAACATTTTGGAAATCCCGCTGAAACTTTGGACATTCTGGCGAAGGGTTCCCAATCCCCGACAAGACTGGTACCATTTCACGTCCAAATCTCTCAAACTGTGGGAGAGATTCTCAAAACCGAGGCTGACATGTTGCGAGTTCCTTTCAACATTTTGGAAATCCCGCTGAAACTTTGGACATTCTGGCGAAGGGTTCCCAATCCCCGACAAGACTGGTACCCTTTCACGTCCAAATCTCTCAAACTCCGGGAGAGATTCTCAAAACCAAGGTTGACATGTTTCGAGTTCCTCTCAACATTTTGGAAATCCCGCTGAAACTTTGGACATTCTCGCGAAGGGTTCCCAATCCCCGACAAGACTGGTACCCTTTCACGTCCAAATCTCTCAAACTCCGTGAGAGATTCTCAAAACCAAGGTTGACAGGTTTCGAGTTCCTCTCAACATTTTGGAAATCCCGCTGAAACTTTGTACATTGTGGCGAAGGGTTCCCAATCCCCGACAAGACTGGTACCCTTTCACGTCCAAATGTGGCAAACTCCGGGAGAGATTCTCAAAACCGAGGTTGACATGTTTCGAGTTCCTCTCAACATTTTGGAACTCCCGCTGAAACTTTGGACATTCTCGCGAAGGGTTCCCAATCCCCGACAAGACTGGTACCCTTTCACGTCCAAATCTCTCAAACTCCGGGAGAGATTCTCAAAACCAAGGTTGACATGTTTCGCGTTCCTCTCAACATTTTGGAAATCCCGCTGAAACTTTGGACATTCTGGCGAAGGGTTCCCAATCCCCGACAAGACTGGTACCATTTCACGTCCAAATCTCTCAAACTGTGGGAGAGATTCTCAAAACCGAGGCTGACATGTTGCGAGTTCCTTTCAACATTTTGGAAATCCCGCTGAAACTTTGGACATTCTGGCGAAGGGTTCCCAATCCCCGACAAGACTGGTACCCTTTCACGTCCAAATCTCTCAAACTCCGGGAGAGATTCTCAAAACCAAGGTTGACATGTTTCGAGTTCCTCTCAACATTTTGGAAATCCCGCTGAAACTTTGGACATTCTCGCGAAGGGTTCCCAATCCCCGACAAGACTGGTACCCTTTCACGTCCAAATCTCTCAAACTCCGTGAGAGATTCTCAAAACCAAGGTTGACATGTTTCGAGTTCCTCTCAACATTTTGGAAATCCCGCTGAAACTTTGGACATTCTCGCGAAGGGTTCCCAATCCCCGACAAGACTGGTACCCTTTCACGTCCAAATCTCTCAAACTCCGGGAGAGATTCTCAAAACCAAGGTTGACATGTTTCGAGTTCCTCTCAACATTTTGGAAATCCCGCTGAAACTTTGGACATTCTCGCGAAGGGTTCCCAATCCCCGACAAGACTGGTACCCTTTCACGTCCAAATCTCTCAAACTCCGGGAGAGATTCTCAAAACCAAGGTTGACATGTTTCGAGTTCCTCTCAACATTTTGGAAATCCCGCTGAAACTTTGGACATTCTGGCGAAGGGTTCCCAATCCCCGACAAGACTGGTACCCTTTCACGTCCAAATCTCTCAAACTCCGGGAGACATTCTCAAAACCAAGGTTGACATGTTTCGAGTTCCTCTCAACATTTTGGAAATCCCGCTGAAACTTTGGACATTCTCGCGAAGGGTTCCCAATCCCCGACAAGACTGGTACCCTTTCATGTCCAAATCTCTCAAACTCCGGGAGAGATTCTCAAAACCAAGGTTGACATGTTTCGAGTTCCTCTCAACATTTTGGAAATCCTGCTGAAACTTTGGACATTCTCGCGAAGGGTTCCCAATCCCCGACAAGACTGGTACCCTTTCACGTCCAAATCTCTCAAACTCCGGGAGAGATTCTCAAAACCAAGGTTGACATGTTTCGAGTTCCTCTCAACATTTTGGAAATCCCGCTGAAACTTTGGACATTGTGGCGAAGGGTTCCCAATCCCCGACAAGACTGGTACCCTTTCACGTCCAAATCTCTCAAACTCCGGGAGAGATTCTCAAAACCGAGGTTGACATGTTTCGAGTTCCTCTCAACATTTTGGAACTCCCGCTGAAACTTTGGACATTCTCGCGAAGGGTTCCCAATCCCCGACAAGACTGGTACCCTTTCACGTCCAAATCTCTCAAACACCGGGAGAGATTCTCAAAACCAAGGTTGACATGTTTCGCGTTCCTCTCAACATTTTGGAAATCCCGCTGAAACTTTGGACATTCTCGCGAAGGGTTCCCAATCCCCGACAAGACTGGTACCCTTTCACGTCCAAATCTCTCAAACTCCGTGAGAGATTCTCAAAACCAAGGTTGACAGGTTTCGAGTTCCTCTCAACATTTTGGAAATCCCGCTGAAACTTTGTACATTGTGGCGAAGGGTTCCCAATCCCCGACAAGACTGGTACCCTTTCACGTCCAAATGTGGCAAACTCCGGGAGAGATTCTCAAAACCGAGGTTGACATGTTTCGAGTTCCTCTCAACATTTTGGAACTCCCGCTGAAACTTTGGACATTCTCGCGAAGGGTTCCCAATCCCCGACAAGACTGGTACCCTTTCACGTCCAAATCTCTCAAACTCCGGGAGAGATTCTCAAAACCAAGGTTGACATGTTTCGCGTTCCTCTCAACATTTTGGAAATCCCGCTGAAACTTTGGACATTCTGGCGAAGGGTTCCCAATCCCCGACAAGACTGGTACCATTTCACGTCCAAATCTCTCAAACTGTGGGAGAGATTCTCAAAACCGAGGCTGACATGTTGCGAGTTCCTTTCAACATTTTGGAAATCCCGCTGAAACTTTGGACATTCTGGCGAAGGGTTCCCAATCCCCGACAAGACTGGTACCCTTTCACGTCCAAATCTCTCAAACTCCGGGAGAGATTCTCAAAACCAAGGTTGACATGTTTCGAGTTCCTCTCAACATTTTGGAAATCCCGCTGAAACTTTGGACATTCTCGCGAAGGGTTCCCAATCCCCGACAAGACTGGTACCCTTTCACGTCCAAATCTCTCAAACTCCGTGAGAGATTCTCAAAACCAAGGTTGACATGTTTCGAGTTCCTCTCAACATTTTGGAAATCCCGCTGAAACTTTGGACATTCTCGCGAAGGGTTCCCAATCCCCGACAAGACTGGTACCCTTTCACGTCCAAATCTCTCAAACTCCGGGAGAGATTCTCAAAACCAAGGTTGACATGTTTCGAGTTCCTCTCAACATTTTGGAAATCCCGCTGAAACTTTGGACATTCTCGCGAAGGGTTCCCAATCCCCGACAAGACTGGTACCCTTTCACGTCCAAATCTCTCAAACTCCGGGAGAGATTCTCAAAACCAAGGTTGACATGTTTCGAGTTCCTCTCAACATTTTGGAAATCCCGCTGAAACTTTGGACATTCTGGCGAAGGGTTCCCAATCCCCGACAAGACTGGTACCCTTTCACGTCCAAATCTCTCAAACTCCGGGAGACATTCTCAAAACCAAGGTTGACATGTTTCGAGTTCCTCTCAACATTTTGGAAATCCCGCTGAAACTTTGGACATTCTCGCGAAGGGTTCCCAATCCCCGACAAGACTGGTACCCTTTCATGTCCAAATCTCTCAAACTCCGGGAGAGATTCTCAAAACCAAGGTTGACATGTTTCGAGTTCCTCTCAACATTTTGGAAATCCTGCTGAAACTTTGGACATTCTCGCAAAGGGTTCCCAATCCCCGACAAGACTGGTACCCTTTCACGTCCAAATCTCTCAAACTCCGGGAGAGATTCTCAAAACCAAGGTTGACATGTTTCGAGTTCCTCTCAACATTTTGGAAATCCCGCTGAAACTTTGGACATTGTGGCGAAGGGTTCCCAATCCCCGACAAGACTGGTACCCTTTCACGTCCAAATCTCTCAAACTCCGGGAGAGATTCTCAAAACCGAGGTTGACATGTTTCGAGTTCCTCTCAACATTTTGGAACTCCCGCTGAAACTTTGGACATTCTCGCGAAGGGTTCCCAATCCCCGACAAGACTGGTACCCTTTCACGTCCAAATCTCTCAAACACCGGGAGAGATTCTCAAAACCAAGGTTGACATGTTTCGCGTTCCTCTCAACATTTTGGAAATCCCGCTGAAACTTTGGACATTCTCGCGAAGGGTTCCCAATCCCCGACAAGACTGGTACCCTTTCACGTCCAAATCTCTCGAACTCCGGGAGAGATTCTCAAAACCAAGGTTCACATGTTGCGAGTTCCTTTCAACATTTTGGAAATCTCGCTGAAACTTTGGACATTCTCGCGAAGGGTTCCCAATCCCCGACAAGACTGGTACCCTTTCACGTCCAAATCTCTCAAACTCCGGGAGAGATTCTCAAAACCAAGGTTGACATGTTTCGAGTTCCTCTCAACATTTTGGAAATCCCGCTGAAACTTTGGACATTCTCGCGAAGGGTTCCCAATCCCCGACAAGACTGGTACCCTTTCACGTCCAAATCTCTCAAACTCCGGGAGAGATTCTCAAAACCAAGGTTGACATGTTTCAAGTTCCTCTCAACATTTTGGAAATCCCGCTGAAACTTTGGACATTCTGGCGAAGGGTTCCCAATCCCCGACAAGACTGGTACCCTTTCACGTCCAAATCTCTCAAACTCCGGGAGAGATTCTCAAAACCAAGGTTGACATGTTTCGAGTTCCTCTCAACATTTTGGAAATCCCGCTGAAACTTTGGACATTCTGGCGAAGGGTTCCCAATCCCCGACAAGACTGGTACCCTTTCACGTCCAAATCTCTCAAACTCCGGGAGAGATTCTCAAAACCAAGGTTGACATGTTTCGAGTTCCTCTCAACATTTTGGAAATCCCGCTGAAACTTTGGACATTCTGGCGAAGGGTTCCCAATCCCCGACAAGACTGGTACCCTTTCACGTCCAAATCTCTCAAACTCCGGGAGAGATTCTCAAAACCGAGGTTGACATGTTTCGAGTTCCTCTCAACATTTTGGAAATCCCGCTGAAATTTTGGACATTCTCGCAAAGGGTTCCCAATCCCCGACAAGACTGGTACCCTTTCACGTCCAAATCTCTCAAACTCCGGGAGAGATTCTCAAAACCAAGGTTGACATGTTTGGAGTTCCTCTCAACATTTTGGAAATCCCGCTGAAACTTTGGACATTGTGGCGAAGGGTTCCCAATCCCCGACAAGACTGGTACCCTTTCACGTCCAAATGTCTCAAACTCCGGGAGAGATTCTCAAAACCGAGGTTGACATGTTTCGAGTTCCTCTCAACATTTTGGAACTCCCGCTGAAACTTTGGACATTCTCGCGAAGGGTTCCCAATCGCCGACAAGACTGGTACCCTTTCACGTCCAAATCTCTCAAACTCCGGGAGAGATTCTCAAAACCAAGGTTGACATGTTTCGCGTTCCTCTCAACATTTTGGAAATCCCGCTGAAACTTTGGACATTCTGGCGAAGGGTTCCCAATCCCCGACAAGACTGGTACCATTTCACGTCCAAATCTCTCAAACTGTGGGAGAGATTCTCAAAACCAAGGTTCACATGTTGCGAGTTCCTTTCAACATTTTGGAAATCCCGCTGAAACTTTGGACATTCTGGCGAAGGGTTCCCAATCCCCGACAAGACTGGTACCATTTCACGTCCAAATCTCTCAAACTGTGGGAGAGATTCTCAAAACCAAGGTTCACATGTTGCGAGTTCCTTTCAACATTTTGGAAATCCCGCTGAAACTTTGGACATTCTCGCGAAGGGTTCCCAATCCCCGACAAGACTGGTACCCTTTCACGTCCAAATCTCTCAAACTCCGGGAGAGATTCTCAAAACCAAGGTTGACATGATTCGAGTTCCTCTCAACATTTTGGAAATCCCGCTGAAACTTTGGACATTCTCGCGAAGGGTTCCCAATCCCCGACAAGACTGGTACCCTTTCACGTCCAAATCTCTCAAACTCCGGGAGAGATTCTCAAAACCAAGGTTGACATGTTTCGAGTTCCTCTCAACATTTTGGAAATCCCGCTGAAACTTTGGACATTCTCGCGAAGAGTTCCCAATCCCCGAGAAGACTGGTACCCTTTCACGTCCAAATCTCTCAAACTCCGGGAGAGATTCTCAAAACCAAGGTTGACATGTTTCGAGTTCCTCTCAACATTTTGGAAATCCCGCTGAAACTTTGGACATTCTGGCGAAGGGTTCCCAATCCCCGACAAGACTGGTACCCTTTCACGTCCAAATCTCTCAAACTCCGGGAGACATTCTCAAAACCAAGGTTGACATGTTTCGAGTTCCTCTCAACATTTTGGAAATCCCGCTGAAACTTTGGACATTCTGGCGAAGGGTTCCCAATCCCCGACAAGACTGGTACCCTTTCATGTCCAAATCTCTCAAACTCCGGGAGAGATTCTCAAAACCAAGGTTGACATGTTTCGAGTTCCTCTCAACATTTTGGAAATCCTGCTGAAACTTTGGACATTCTCGCAAAGGGTTCCCAATCCCCGACCAGACTGGTACCCTTTCACGTCCAAATCTCTCAAACTCCGGGAGAGATTCTCAAAACCAAGGTTGACATGTTTCGAGTTCCTCTCAACATTTTGGAAATCCCGCTGAAACTTTGGACATTCTCGCGAAGGGTTCCCAATCCCCGACAAGACTGGTACCCTTTCACGTCCAAATCTCTCAAACTCCGGGAGAGATTCTCAAAACCAAGGTTGACATGTTTCGAGTTCCTCTCAACATTTTGGAAATCCCGCTGAAACTTTGGACATTCTCGCGAAGGGTTCCCAATCCCCGACAAGACTGGTACCCTTTCACGTCCAAATCTCTCAAACTCCGGGAGAGATTCTCAAAACCAAGGTTGACATGATTCGAGTTCCTCTCAACATTTTGGAAATCCTGCTGAAACTTTGGACATTCTCGCAAAGGGTTCCCAATCCCCGACAAGACTGGTACCCTTTCACGTCCAAATCTCTCAAACTCAGGGAGAGATTCTCAAAACCAAGGTTGACATGTTTCGAGTTCCTCTCAACATTTTGGAAATCCCGCTGAAACTTTGGACATTCTCGCGAAGGGTTCCCAATCCCCGACAAGACTGGTACCCTTTCACGTCCAAATCTCTCAAACTCCGGGAGAGATTCTCAAAACCGATGTTGACATGTTTCGAGTTCCTCTCAACATTTTGGAAATCCCGCTGAAACTTTGGACATTCTCGCGAAGGGTTCCCAGTCCCCAATAAGACTGGTACACTTTCACGTCCAAATCTCTCAAACTCCGGGAGAGATTCTCAAAACCGAGGTTGACATGTTTCGAGTTCCTCTCAACATTTTGGAAATCCCACTGAAACTTTGGACATTCTGGCGAAGGGTTCCCAATCCCCGACAAGACTGGTACCCTTTCACGTCCAAATCTCTCAAACTCCGGGAGAGATTCTCAAAACCACGGTTGACATGTTTCGAGTTCCTCTCAACATTTTGGAAATCCCGCTGAAACTTTGGACATTCTGGCGAAGGGTTCCCAATCCCCGACAAGACTGGTACCCTTTCACGTCCAAATCTCTCAAACTCCGGGAGAGATTCTCAAAACCGAGGTTGACGTTTCGAGTTCCTCTCAACATTTTGGAAATCCCGCTGAAACTTTGGACATTCTCGCGAAGAGTTCCCAATCCCCGACAAGACTGGTACCCTTTCACGTCCAAATCTCTCGAACTCCGGGAGAGATTCTCAAAACCAAGGTTCACATGTTGCGAGTTCCTTTCAACATTTTGGAAATCTCGCTGAAACTTTGGACATTCTCGCGAAGGGTTCCCAATCCCCGACAAGACTGGTACCCTTTCACGTCCAAATCTCTCAAACTCCGGGAGAGATTCTCAAAACCAAGGTTGACATGTTTCGAGTTCCTCTCAACATTTTGGAAATCCCGCTGAAACTTTGGACATTCTCGCGAAGGGTTCCCAATCCCCGACAAGACTGGTACCCTTTCACGTCCAAATCTCTCAAACTCCGGGAGAGATTCTCAAAACCAAGGTTGACATGTTTCAAGTTCCTCTCAACATTTTGGAAATCCCGCTGAAACTTTGGACATTCTGGCGAAGGGTTCCCAATCCCCGACAAGACTGGTACCCTTTCACGTCCAAATCTCTCAAACTCCGGGAGAGATTCTCAAAACCAAGGTTGACATGTTTCGAGTTCCTCTCAACATTTTGGAAATCCCGCTGAAACTTTGGACATTCTGGCGAAGGGTTCCCAATCCCCGACAAGACTGGTACCCTTTCACGTCCAAATCTCTCAAACTCCGGGAGAGATTCTCAAAACCAAGGTTGACATGTTTCGAGTTCCTCTCAACATTTTGGAAATCCCGCTGAAACTTTGGACATTCTCGCGAAGGGTTCCCAATCCCCGACAAGACTGGTACCCTTTCACGTCCAAATCTCTCAAACTCCGGGAGAGATTCTCAAAACCGAGGTTGACATGTTTCGAGTTCCTCTCAACATTTTGGAAATCCCGCTGAAATTTTGGACATTCTCGCAAAGGGTTCCCAATCCCCGACAAGACTGGTACCCTTTCACGTCCAAATCTCTCAAACTCCGGGAGAGATTCTCAAAACCAAGGTTGACATGTTTGGAGTTCCTCTCAACATTTTGGAAATCCCGCTGAAACTTTGGACATTGTGGCGAAGGGTTCCCAATCCCCGACAAGACTGGTACCCTTTCACGTCCAAATGTCTCAAACTCCGGGAGAGATTCTCAAAACCGAGGTTGACATGTTTCGAGTTCCTCTCAACATTTTGGAACTCCCGCTGAAACTTTGGACATTCTCGCGAAGGGTTCCCAATCCCCGACAAGACTGGTACCCTTTCACGTCCAAATCTCTCAAACTCCGGGAGAGATTCTCAAAACCAAGGTTGACATGTTTCGCGTTCCTCTCAACATTTTGGAAATCCCGCTGAAACTTTGGACATTCTGGCGAAGGGTTCCCAATCCCCGACAAGACTGGTACCATTTCACGTCCAAATCTCTCAAACTGTGGGAGAGATTCTCAAAACCAAGGTTCACATGTTGCGAGTTCCTTTCAACATTTTGGAAATCCCGCTGAAACTTTGGACATTCTGGCGAAGGGTTCCCAATCCCCGACAAGACTGGTACCCTTTCACGTCCAAATCTCTCAAACTCCGGGAGAGATTCTCAAAACCAAGGTTGACATGTTTCGAGTTCCTCTCAACATTTTGGAAATCCCGCTGAAACTTTGGACATTCTCGCGAAGGGTTCCCAATCCCCGACAAGACTGGTACCCTTTCACGTCCAAATCTCTCAAACTCCGGGAGAGATTCTCAAAACCAAGGTTGACATGATTCGAGTTCCTCTCAACATTTTGGAAATCCCGCTGAAACTTTGGACATTCTCGCGAAGGGTTCCCAATCCCCGACAAGACTGGTACCCTTTCACGTCCAAATCTCTCAAACTCCGGGAGAGATTCTCAAAACCAAGGTTGACATGTTTCGAGTTCCTCTCAACATTTTGGAAATCCCGCTGAAACTTTGGACATTCTCGCGAAGAGTTCCCAATCCCCGACAAGACTGGTACCCTTTCACGTCCAAATCTCTCAAACTCCGGGAGAGATTCTCAAAACCAAGGTTGACATGTTTCGAGTTCCTCTCAACATTTTGGAAATCCCGCTGAAACTTTGGACATTCTGGCGAAGGGTTCCCAATCCCCGACAAGACTGGTACCCTTTCACGTCCAAATCTCTCAAACTCCGGGAGACATTCTCAAAACCAAGGTTGACATGTTTCGAGTTCCTCTCAACATTTTGGAAATCCCGCTGAAACTTTGGACATTCTCGCGAAGGGTTCCCAATCCCCGACAAGACTGGTACCCTTTCACGTCCAAATCTCTCAAACTCCGGGAGAGATTCTCAAAACCAAGGTTGACATGATTCGAGTTCCTCTCAACATTTTGGAAATCCTGCTGAAACTTTGGACATTCTCGCAAAGGGTTCCCAATCCCCGACAAGACTGGTACCCTTTCACGTCCAAATCTCTCAAACTCAGGGAGAGATTCTCAAAACCAAGGTTGACATGTTTCGAGTTCCTCTCAACATTTTGGAAATCCCGCTGAAACTTTGGACATTCTCGCGAAGGGTTCCCAATCCCCGACAAGACTGGTACCCTTTCACGTCCAAATCTCTCAAACTCCGGGAGAGATTCTCAAAACCGATGTTGACATGTTTCGAGTTCCTCTCAACATTTTGGAAATCCCGCTGAAACTTTGGACATTCTCGCGAAGGGTTCCCAGTCCCCAATAAGACTGGTACACTTTCACGTCCAAATCTCTCAAACTCCGGGAGAGATTCTCAAAACCGAGGTTGACATGTTTCGAGTTCCTCTCAACATTTTGGAAATCCCACTGAAACTTTGGACATTCTGGCGAAGGGTTCCCAATCCCCGACAAGACTGGTACCCTTTCACGTCCAAATCTCTCAAACTCCGGGAGAGATTCTCAAAACCACGGTTGACATGTTTCGAGTTCCTCTCAACATTTTGGAAATCCCGCTGAAACTTTGGACATTCTCGCGAAGGGTTCCCAATCCCCGACAAGACTGGTACCCTTTCACGTCCAAATCTCTCAAACTCCGGGAGAGATTCTCAAAACCGATGTTGACATGTTTCGAGTTCCTCTCAACATTTTGGAAATCCCGCTGAAACTTTGGACATTCTCGCGAAGGGTTCCCAGTCCCCAATAAGACTGGTACACTTTCACGTCCAAATCTCTCAAACTCCGGGAGAGATTCTCAAAACTGAGGTTGACATGTTTCGAGTTCCTCTCAACATTTTGGAAATCCCACTGAAACTTTGGACATTCTGGTGAAGGGTTCCCAATCCCCGACAAGACTGGTACCCTTTCACGTCCAAATCTCTCAAACTCCGGGAGAGATTCTCAAAACCACGGTTGACATGTTTCGAGTTCCTCTCAACATTTTGGAAATCCCGCTGAAACTTTGGACATTCTGGCGAAGGGTTCCCAATCCCCGACAAGACTGGTACCCTTTCACGTCCAAATCTCTCAAACTCCGGGAGAGATTCTCAAAACCGAGGTTGACGTTTCGAGTTCCTCTCAACATTTTGGAAATCCCGCTGAAACTTTGGACATTCTCGCGAAGAGTTCCCAATCCCCGACAAGACTGGTACCCTTTCACGTCCAAATCTCTCGAACTCCGGGAGAGATTCTCAAAACCAAGGTTCACATGTTGCGAGTTCCTTTCAACATTTTGGAAATCTCGCTGAAACTTTGGACATTCTCGCGAAGGGTTCCCAATCCCCGACAAGACTGGTGCCCTTTCACGTCCAAATCTCTCAAACTCCGGGAGAGATTCTCAAAACCAAGGTTGACATGTTTCGAGTTCCTCTCAACATTTTGGAAATCCCGCTGAAACTTTGGACATTCTCGCGAAGGGTTCCCAATCCCCGACAAGACTGGTACCCTTTCACGTCCAAATCTCTCAAACTCCGGGAGAGATTCTCAAAACCAAGGTTGACATGATTCGAGTTCCTCTCAACATTTTGGAAATCCTGCTGAAACTTTGGACATTTTCGCAAAGGGTTCCCAATCCCCGACAAGACTGGTACCCTTTCACGTCCAAATCTCTCAAACTCCGGGAGAGATTCTCAAAACCAAGGTTGACATGTTTCGAGTTCCTCTCAACATTTTGGAAATCCCGCTGAAACTTTGGGCATTCTCGCGAAGGGTTCCCAATCCCCGACAAGACTGGTACCCTTTCACGTCCAAATCTCTCAAACTCCGGGAGAGATTCTCAAAACCAAGGTTGACATGTTTCGAGTTCCTCTCAACATTTTGGAAATCCCGCTGAAACTTTGGGCATTCTCGCGAAGGGTTCCCAATCCCCGACAAGACTGGTACCCTTTCACGTCCAAATCTCTCAAACTCCGGGAGAGATTCTCAAAACCAAGGTTGACATGTTTCGAGTTCCTCTCAACATTTTGGAAATCCCGCTGAAACTTTGGACATTCTCACGAAGGGTTCCCAATCCTTGACAAGACTGGTACCCTTTCACGTCCAAATCTCTCAAACTCCGGGAGACATTCTCAAAACCAAGGTTGACATGTTTCGAGTTCCTCTCAACATTTTGGAAATCCCGCTGAAACTTTGGACATTCTGGCGAAGGGTTCCCAATCCCCGACAAGACTGGTACCCTTTCACGTCCAAATCTCTCAAACTCCGGGAGAGATTCTCAAAACCAAGGTTGACATGTTTCGAGTTCCTCTCAACATTTTGGAAATCCCGCTGAAACTTTGGACATTCTCGCGAAGAGTTCCCAATCCCCGACAAGACTGGTACCCTTTCACGTCCAAATCTCTCGAACTCCGGGAGAGATTCTCAAAACCAAGGTTCACATGTTGCGAGTTCCTTTCAACATTTTGGAAATCTCGCTGAAACTTTGGACATTCTCGCGAAGGGTTCCCAATCCCCGACAAGACTGGTGCCCTTTCACGTCCAAATCTCTCAAACTCCGGGAGAGATTCTCAAAACCAAGGTTGACATGTTTCGAGTTCCTCTCAACATTTTGGAAATCCCGCTGAAACTTTGGACATTCTCGCGAAGGGTTCCCAATCCCCGACAAGACTGGTACCCTTTCACGTCCAAATCTCTCAAACTCCGGGAGAGATTCTCAAAACCAAGGTTGACATGATTCGAGTTCCTCTCAACATTTTGGAAATCCTGCTGAAACTTTGGACATTTTCGCAAAGGGTTCCCAATCCCCGACAAGACTGGTACCCTTTCACGTCCAAATCTCTCAAACTCCGGGAGAGATTCTCAAAACCAAGGTTGACATGTTTCGAGTTCCTCTCAACATTTTGGAAATCCCGCTGAAACTTTGGGCATTCTCGCGAAGGGTTCCCAATCCCCGACAAGACTGGTACCCTTTCACGTCCAAATCTCTCAAACTCCGGGAGAGATTCTCAAAACCAAGGTTGACATGTTTCGAGTTCCTCTCAACATTTTGGAAATCCCGCTGAAACTTTGGGCATTCTCGCGAAGGGTTCCCAATCCCCGACAAGACTGGTACCCTTTCACGTCCAAATCTCTCAAACTCCGGGAGAGATTCTCAAAACCAAGGTTGACATGTTTCGAGTTCCTCTCAACATTTTGGAAATCCCGCTGAAACTTTGGACATTCTCACGAAGGGTTCCCAATCCTTGACAAGACTGGTACCCTTTCACGTCCAAATCTCTCAAACTCCGGGAGACATTCTCAAAACCAAGGTTGACATGTTTCGAGTTCCTCTCAACATTTTGGAAATCCCGCTGAAACTTTGGACATTCTGGCGAAGGGTTCCCAATCCCCGACAAGACTGGTACCCTTTCACGTCCAAATCTCTCAAACTCCGGGAGAGATTCTCAAAACCAAGGTTGACATGTTTCGAGTTCCTCTCAACATTTTGGAAATCCCGCTGAAACTTTGGACATTCTCGCGAAGGGTTCCCAATCCCCGACAAGACTGGTACCCTTTCACGTCCAAATCTCTCAAACTCCGGGAGAGATTCTCAAAACCGAGGTTGACATGTTTCGAGTTCCTCTCAACATTTTGGAAATCCCGCTGAAACTTTGGACATTCTCGCGAAGGGTTCCCAATCCCCGACAAGACTGGTACCCTTTCACGTCCCAATCTCTTAAACTCCGGGAGAGATTCTCAAAACCAAGGTTGACATGTTTCGAGTTCCTCTCAACATTTTGGAAATCCCGCTGAAACTTTGGACATTCTCGCGAAGGGTTCCCAATCCCCGACAAGACTGGTACCCTTTCACGTCCAAATCTCTCAAACTCCGGGAGAGATTCTCAAAACCGAGGTTGACATGTTTCGAGTTCCTCTCAACATTTTGGAAATCCCGCTGAAACTTTGGACATTCTCGCGAAGGGTTCCCAATCCCCGACAAGACTGGTACCCTTTCACGTCCAAATCTCTCCAACTCCGGGAGAGATTCTCAAAACCAAGGTTGACATGTTTCGAGTTCCTCTCAACATTTTGGAAATCCCGCTGAAACGTTGGACATTCTCGCGAAGGGTTCCCAATCCCCGACAAGACTGGTACCCTTTCACGTCCAAATCTCTCAAACTCCGGGAGAGATTCTCAAAACCGAGGTTGACATGTTTCGAGTTCCTCTCAACATTTTGGAAATCCCGCTGAAACTTTGGACATTCTGGCGAAGGGTTCCCAATCCCCGACAAGACTGGTACCCTTTCACGTCCAAATCTCTCAAACTCCGGGAGAGATTCTCAAAACCAAGGTTGACATGTTTCGAGTTCCTCTCAACATTTTGGAAATCCCGCTGAAACTTTGGGCATTCTCGCGAAGGGTTCCCAATCCCCGACAAGACTGGTACCCTTTCACGTCCAAATCTCTCAAACTCCGGGAGAGATTCTCAAAACCGAGGTTGACATGTTTCGAGTTCCTCTCAACATTTTGGAACTCCCGCTGAAACTTTGGACATTCTGGCGAAGGGTTCCCAATCCCCGACAAGACTGGTACCCTTTCACGTCCAAATCTCTCAAACTCCGGGAGAGATTCTCAAAACCAAGGTTGACATGTTTCGAGTTCCTCTCAACATTTTGGAAATCCCGCTGAAACTTTGGACATTCTCGCGAAGGGTTCCCAATCCCCGACAAGACTGGTACCCTTTCACGTCCAAATCTCTCAAACTCCGGGAGAGATTCTCAAAACCAAGGTTGACATGTTTCAAGTTCCTCTCAACATTTTGGAAATCCCGCTGAAACTTTGGACATTCTCGCGAAGGGTTCCCAATCCCCGACAAGACTGGTACCCTTTCACGTCCCAATCTCTCAAACTCCGGGAGAGATTCTCAAAACCAAGGTTGACATGTTTCGAGTTCCCTCAACATTTTGGAAATCCCGCTGAAACGTTGGACATTATCGCGAAGGGTTCCCAATCCCCGACAAGACTGGTACCCTTTCACGTCCAAATCTCTCAAACTCCGGGAGAGATTCTCAAAACCGAGGTTGACATGTTTCGAGTTCCTCTCAACATTTTGGAAATCCCGCTGAAACTTTGGACATTCTGGCGAAGGGTTCCCAATCCCCGACAAGACTGGTACCCTTTCACGTCCAAATCTCTCAAACTTCCGGGAGAGATTCTCAAAACCGAGGTTGACGTTTCGAGTTCCTCTCAACATTTTGGAAATCCCGCTGAAACTTTGGACATTCTCGCGAAGAGTTCCCAATCCCCGACAAGACTGGTACCCTTTCACGTCCAAATCTCTCGAACTCCGGGAGAGATTCTCAAAACCAAGGTTCACATGTTGCGAGTTCCTTTCAACATTTTGGAAATCTCGCTGAAACTTTGGACATTCTCGCGAAGGGTTCCCAATCCCCGACAAGACTGGTACCCTTTCACGTCCAAATCTCTCAAACTCTGGGAGAGATTCTCAAAACCAAGGTTGACATGTTTCGAGTTCCTCTCAACATTTTGGAAATCCCGCTGAAACTTTGGACATTCTCGCGAAGGGTTCCCAATCCCCGACAAGACTGGTACCCTTTCACGTCCAAATCTCTCAAACTCCGGGAGAGATTCTCAAAACCAAGGTTGACATGATTCGAGTTCCTCTCAACATTTTGGAAATCCTGCTGAAACTTTGGACATTTTCGCAAAGGGTTCCCAATCCCCGACAAGACTGGTACCCTTTCACGTCCAAATCTCTCAAACTCAGGGAGAGATTCTCAAAACCAAGGTTGACATGTTTCGAGTTCCTCTCAACATTTTGGAAATCCCGCTGAAACTTTGGGCATTCTCGCGAAGGGTTCCCAATCCCCGACAAGACTGGTACCCTTTCACGTCCAAATCTCTCAAACTCCGGGAGAGATTCTCAAAACCAAGGTTGACATGTTTCGAGTTCCTCTCAACATTTTGGAAATCCCGCTGAAACTTTGGGCATTCTCGCGAAGGGTTCCCAATCCCCGACAAGACTGGTACCCTTTCACGTCCAAATCTCTCAAACTCCGGGAGAGATTCTCAAAACCAAGGTTGACATGTTTCGAGTTCCTCTCAACATTTTGGAAATCCCGCTGAAACTTTGGACATTCTGGCGAAGGGTTCCCAATCCCCGACAAGACTGGTACCCTTTCACGTCCAAATCTCTCAAACTCCGGGAGAGATTCTCAAAACCGAGGTTGACATGATTCGAGTTCCTCTCAACATTTTGGAAATCCTGCTGAAACTTTGGACATTTTCGCAAAGGGTTCCCAATCCCCGACAAGACTGGTACCCTTTCACGTCCAAATCTCTCAAACTCAGGGAGAGATTCTCAAAACCAAGGTTGACATGTTTCGAGTTCCTCTCAACATTTTGGAAATCCCGCTGAAACTTTGGACATTGTGGCGAAGGGTTCCCAATCCCCGACAAGACTGGTACCCTTTCACGTCCAAATGTCTCAAACTCCGGGAGAGATTCTCAAAACCGAGGTTGACATGTTTCGAGTTCCTCTCAACATTTTGGAAATCCCGCTGAAACTTTGGACATTCTCGCGAAGAGTTCCCAATCCCCGACAAGACTGGTACCCTTTCACGTCCAAATCTCTCGAACTCCGGGAGAGATTCTCAAAACCAAGGTTGACATGTTTCGAGTTCCTTTCAACATTTTGGAAATCTCGCTGAAACTTTGGACATTCTCGCGAAGGGTTCCCAATCCCCGACAAGACTGGTACCCTTTCACGTCCAAATCTCTCAAACTCCGGGAGAGATTCTCAAAACCAAGGTTGACATGTTTCGAGTTCCTCTCAACATTTTGGAAATCCCGCTGAAACTTTGGACATTCTTGCGAAGGGTTCCCAATCCCCGACAAGACTGGTACCCTTTCACGTCCAAATCTCTCAAACTCCGGGAGAGATTCTCAAAACCAAGGTTGACATGATTCGAGTTCCTCTCAACATTTTGGAAATCCTGCTGAAACTTTGGACATTTTCGCAAAGGGTTCCCAATCCCCGACAAGACTGGTACCCTTTCACGTCCAAATCTCTCAAACTCCGGGAGAGATTCTCAAAACCAAGGTTGACATGTTTCGAGTTCCTCTCAACATTTTGGAAATCCCGCTGAAACTTTGGGCATTCTCGCGAAGGGTTCCCAATCCCCGACAAGACTGGTACCCTTTCATGTCCAAATCTCTCAAACTCCGGGAGAGATTCTCAAAACCAAGGTTGACATGTTTCGAGTTCCTCTCAACATTTTGGAAATCCCGCTGAAACTTTGGGCATTCTCGCGAAGGGTTCCCAATCCCCGACAAGACTGGTACCCTTTCACGTCCAAATCTCTCAAACTCCGGGAGAGATTCTCAAAACCAAGGTTGACATGTTTCGAGTTCCTCTCAACATTTTGGAAATCCCGCTGAAACTTTGGACATTCTCACGAAGGGTTCCCAATCCTTGACAAGACTGGTACCCTTTCATGTCCAAATCTCTCAAACTCCGGGAGAGATTCTCAAAACCAAGGTTGACATGTTTCGAGTTCCTCTCAACATTTTGGAAATCCTGCTGAAACTTTGGACATTTTCGTGAAGGGTTCCCAATCCCCGACAAGACTGGTACCCTTTCACATCCAAATCTCTCAAACTCCGGGAGAGATTCTCAAAACCAAGGTTGACATGTTTCGAGTTCCTCTCAACATTTTGGAAATCCCGCTGAAACTTTGGACATTGTGGCGAAGGGTTCCCAATCCCCGACAAGACTGGTACCCTTTCACGTCCAAATGTCTCAAACTCCGGGAGAGATTCTCAAAACCGAGGTTGACATGTTTCGAGTTCCTCTCAACATTTTGGAACTCCCGCTGAAACTTTGGACATTCTCGCGAAGGGTTCCCAATCCCCGACAAGACTGGTACACTTTCACGTCCAAATCTCTCAAACTCCGGGAGAGATTCTCAAAACCAAGGTTGACATGTTTCGCGTTCCTCTCAACATTTTGGAAATCCCGCTGAAACTTTGGACATTCTGGCGAAGGGTTCCCAATCCCCGACAAGACTGGTACCCTTTCACGTCCAAATCTCTCAAACTGTGGGAGAGATTCTCAAAACCAAGGTTCACATGTTGCGAGTTCCTTTCAACATTTTGGAAATCCCGCTGAAACTTGGGACATTCTGGCGAAGGGTTCCCAATCCCCGACAAGACTGGTACCCTTTCACGTCCAAATCTCTCAAACTCCGGGAGAGATTCTCAAAACCAAGGTTGACATGTTTCGAGTTCCTCTCAACATTTTGGAAATCCCGCTGAAACTTTGGACATTCTCGCGAAGGGTTCCCAATCCCCGACAAGACTGGTACCCTTTCACGTCCAAATCTCTCAAACTCCGGGAGAGATTCTCAAAACCAAGGTTGACAGGTTTCGAGTTCCTCTCAACATTTTGGAAATCCCGCTGAAACTTTGGACATTCTCGCGAAGGGTTCCCAATCCCCGACAAGACTGGTACCCTTTCACGTCCAAATCTCTCAAACTCCGGGAGAGATTCTCAAAACCAAGGTTGACATGTTTCGAGTTCCTCTCAACATTTTGGAAATCCCGCTGAAACTTTGGACATTCTGGCGAAGGGTTCCCAATCCCCGACAAGACTGGTACCCTTTCACGTCCAAATCTCTCAAACTCCGGGAGAGATTCTCAAAACCAAGGTTGACATGTTTCGAGTTCCTCTCAACATTTTGGAAATCCCGCTGAAACTTTGGACATTCTCGCGAAGGGTTCCCAATCCCCGACAAGACTGGTACCCTTTCACGTCCAAATCTCTCAAACTCCGGGAGACATTCTCAAAACCAAGGTTGACATGTTTCGAGTTCCTCTCAACATTTTGGAAATCCCACTGAAACTTTGGACATTCTGGCGAAGGGTTCCCAATCCCCGACAAGACTGGTACCCTTTCACGTCCAAATCTCTCAAACTCCGGGAGAGATTCTCAAAACCAAGGTTGACATGTTTCGAGTTCCTCTCAACATTTTGGAAATCCCGCTGAAACTTTGGACATTCTCGCGAAGGGTTCCCAATCCCCGACAAGACTGGTACCCTTTCACGTCCAAATCTCTCAAACTCCGGGAGAGATTCTCAAAACCGAGGTTGACATGTTTCGAGTTCCTCTCAACATTTTGGAAATCCCGCTGAAACTTTGGACATTCTCGCGAAGGGTTCCCAATCCCCGACAAGACTGGTACCCTTTCACGTCCCAATCTCTCAAACTCCGGGAGAGATTCTCAAAACCAAGGTTGACATGTTTCGAGTTCCTCTCAACATTTTGGAAATCCCGCTGAAACGTTGGACATTATCGCGAAGGGTTCCCAATCCCCGACAAGACTGGTACCCTTTCACGTCCAAATCTCTCAAACTCCGGGAGAGATTCTCAAAACCAAGGTTGACATGTTTCGAGTTCCTCTCAACATTTTGGAAATCCCGCTGAAACTTTGGACATTCTCGCGAAGGGTTCCCAATCCCCGACAAGACTGGTACCCTTTCACGTCCAAATCTCTCAAACTCCGGGAGAGATTCTCAAAACCGAGGTTGACATGTTTCGAGTTCCTCTCAACATTTTGGAAATCCCGCTGAAACTTTGGACATTCTCGCAAAGGGTTCCCAATCCCCGACAAGACTGGTACCCTTTCACGTCCAAATCTCTCAAACTCCGGGAGAGATTCTCAAAACCAAGGTTGACATGTTTGGAGTTCCTCTCAACATTTTGGAAATCCCGCTGAAACTTTGGACATTGTGGCGAAGGGTTCCCAATCCCCGACAAGACTGGTACCCTTTCACGTCCAAATGTCTCAAACTCCGGGAGAGATTCTCAAAACCGAGGTTGACATGTTTCGAGTTCCTCTCAACATTTTGGAAATCCCGCTGAAACTTTGGACATTCTCGCGAAGGGTTCCCAATCCCCGACAAGACTGGTACCCTTTCACGTCCAAATCTCTCAAACTCCGGGAGAGATTCTCAAAACCGAGGTTGACATGTTTCGAGTTCCTCTCAACATTTTGGAAATCCCGCTGAAACTTTGGACATTCTCGCGAAGGGTTCCCAATCCCCGACAAGACTGGTACCCTTTCACGTCCAAATCTCTCAAACTCCGGGAGAGATTCTCAAAACCAAGGTTGACATGTTTCGAGTTCCTCTCAACATTTTGGAAATCCCGCTGAAACGTTGGACATTATCGCGAAGGGTTCCCAATCCCCGACAAGACTGGTACCCTTTCACGTCCAAATCTCTCAAACTCCGGGAGAGATTCTCAAAACCAAGGTTGACATGTTTCGAGTTCCTCTCAACATTTTGGAAATCCCGCTGAAACTTTGGACATTCTCGCGAAGGGTTCCCAATCCCCGACAAGACTGGTACCCTTTCACGTCCAAATCTCTCAAACTCCGGGAGAGATTCTCAAAACCAAGGTTGACATGTTTCGAGTTCCTCTCAACATTTTGGAAATCCCGCTGAAACTTTGGACATTCTGGCGAAGGGTTCCCAATCCCCGACAAGACTGGTACCCTTTCACGTCCAAATCTCTCAAACTCCGGGAGAGATTCTCAAAACCGAGGTTGACATGTTTCGAGTTCCTCTCAACATTTTGGAAATCCCGCTGAAACTTTGGACATTCTCGCGAAGGGTTCCCAATCCCCGACAAGACTGGTACCCTTTCACGTCCAAATCTCTCAAACTCCGGGAGAGATTCTCAAAACCAAGGTTGACATGTTTCGAGTTCCTCTCAACATTTTGGAAATCCCGCTGAAACGTTGGACATTATCGCGAAGGGTTCCCAATCCCCGACAAGACTGGTACCCTTTCACGTCCAAATCTCTCAAACTCCGGGAGAGATTCTCAAAACCGAGGTTGACATGTTTCGAGTTCCTCTCAACATTTTGGAAATCCCGCTGAAACTTTGGACATTCTCGCGAAGGGTTCCCAATCCCCGACAAGACTGGTACCCTTTCACGTCCAAATCTCTCAAACTCCGGGAGAGATTCTCAAAACCAAGGTTGACATGTTTCGAGTTCCTCTCAACATTTTGGAAATCCCGCTGAAACTTTGGACATTCTGGCGAAGGGTTCCCAATCCCCGACAAGACTGGTACCCTTTCACGTCCAAATCTCTCAAACTCCGGGAGAGATTCTCAAAACCAAGGTTGACATGTTTTGAGTTCCTCTCAACATTTTGGAAATCCCGCTGAAACTTTGGACATTCTCGCGAAGGGTTCCCAATCCCCGACAAGACTGGTACCCTTTCACGTCCAAATCTCTCAAACTCCGGGAGAGATTCTCAAAACCGAGGTTGACATGTTTCGAGTTCCTCTCAACATTTTGGAAATCCCGCTGAAATTTTGGACATTCTCGCAAAGGGTTCCCAATCCCCGACAAGACTGGTACCCTTTCACGTCCAAATGTCTCAAACTCCGGGAGAGATTCTCAAAACCGAGGTTGTCATGTTTCGAGTTCCTCTCAACATTTTGGAACTCCCGCTGAAACTTTGGACATTCTCGCGAAGGGTTCCCAATCCCCGACAAGACTGGTACCCTTTCACGTCCAAATCTCTCAAACTCCGGGAGAGATTCTCAAAACCAAGGTTGACATGTTTCGCGTTCCTCTCAACATTTTGGAAATCCCGCTGAAACTTTGGACATTCTGGCGAAGGGTTCCCAATCCCCGACAAGACTGGTACCATTTCACGTCCAAATCTCTCAAACTGTGGGAGAGATTCTCAAAACCAAGGTTCACATGTTGCGAGTTCCTTTCAACATTTTGGAAATCCCGCTGAAACTTTGGACATTCTGGCGAAGGGTTCCCAATCCCCGACAAGACTGGTACCCTTTCACGTCCAAATCTCTCAAACTCCGGGAGAGATTCTCAAAACCAAGGTTGACATGTTTCGAGTTCCTCTCAACATTTTGGAAATCCCACAGAAACTTTGGACATTCTCGCGAAGGGTTCCCAATCCCCGACAAGACTGGTACCCTTTCACGTCCAAATCTCTCAAACTCCGGGAGAGATTCTCAAAACCAAGGTTGACAGGTTTCGAGTTCCTCTCAACATTTTGGAAATCCTGCTGAAACTTTGGACATTCTCGCGAAGGGTTCCCAATCCCCGACAAGACTGGTACCCTTTCACGTCCAAATCTCTCAAACTCCGGGAGAGATTCTCAAAACCAAGGTTGACATGTTTCGAGTTCCTCTCAACATTTTGGAAATCCCGCTGAAACTTTGGACATTCTCGCGAAGGGTTCCCAATCCCCGACAAGACTGGTACCCTTTCACGTCCAAATCTCTCAAACTCCGGGAGAGATTCTCAAAACCAAGGTTGACATGTTTCGAGTTCCTCTCAACATTTTGGAAATCCCGCTGAAACTTTGGACATTCTGGCGAAGGGTTCCCAATCCCCGACAAGACTGGTACCCTTTCACGTCCAAATCTCTCAAACTCCGGGAGACATTCTCAAAACCAAGGTTGACATGTTTCGAGTTCCTCTCAACATTTTGGAAATCCCGCTGAAACTTTGGACATTCTCGCGAAGGGTTCCCAATCCCCGACAAGACTGGTACCCTTTCATGTCCAAATCTCTCAAACTCCGGGAGAGATTCTCAAAACCAAGGTTGACATGTTTCGAGTTCCTCTCAACATTTTGGAAATCCTGCTGAAACTTTGGACATTCTCGCAAAGGGTTCCCAATCCCCGACCAGACTGGTACCCTTTCACGTCCAAATCTCTCAAACTCCGGGAGAGATTCTCAAAACCAAGGTTGACATGTTTCGAGTTCCTCTCAACATTTTGGAAATCCCGCTGAAACTTTGGACATTCTCGCGAAGGGTTCCCAATCCCCGACAAGACTGGTACCCTTTCACGTCCAAATGTCTCAAACTCCGGGAGAGATTCTCAAAACCGAGGTTGACATGTTTCGAGTTCCTCTCAACATTTTGGAACTGCTGCTGAAACTGTGGACATTCTCGCGAAGGGTTCCCAATCCCCGACAAGACTGGTACCCTTTCACGTCCAAATCTCTCAAACACCGGGAGAGATTCTCAAAACCAAGGTTGACATGTTTCGCGTTCCTCTCAACATTTTGGAAATCCCGCTGAAACTTTGGACATTCTCGCGAAGGGTTCCCAATCCCCGACAAGACTGGTACCCTTTCACGTCCAAATCTCTCGAACTCCGGGAGAGATTCTCAAAACCAAGGTTCACATGTTGCGAGTTCCTTTCAACATTTTGGAAATCTCGCTGAAACTTTGGACATTCTCGCGAAGGGTTCCCAATCCCCGACAAGACTGGTACCCTTTCACGTCCAAATCTCTCAAAGTCAGGGAGAGATTCTCAAAACCAAGGTTGACATGTTTCGAGTTCCTCTCAACATTTTGGAAATCCCGCTGAAACTTTGGACATTCTCGCGAAGGGTTCCCAATCCCCGACAAGACTGGTACCCTTTCACGTCCAAATCTCTCAAACTCCGGGAGAGATTCTCAAAACCAAGGTTGACATGATTCGAGTTCCTCTCAACATTTTGGAAATCCTGCTGAAACTTTGGACATTCTCGCAAAGGGTTCCCAATCCCCGACAAGACTGGTACACTTTCACGTCCAAATCTCTCAAACTCCGGGAGAGATTCTCAAAACCAAGGTTGACATGTTTCGAGTTCCTCTCAACATTTTGGAAATCCCACTGAAACTTTGGACATTCTGGCGAAGGGTTCCCAATCCCCGACAAGACTGGTACCCTTTCACGTCCAAATCTCTCAAACTCCGGGAGAGATTCTCAAAACCACGGTTGACATGTTTCGAGTTCCTCTCAACATTTTGGAAATCCCGCTGAAACTTTGGACATTCTGGCGAAGGGTTCCCAATCCCCGACAAGACTGGTACCCTTTCACGTCCAAATCTCTCAAACTCCGGGAGAGATTCTCAAAACCGAGGTTGACGTTTCGAGTTCCTCTCAACATTTTGGAAATCCCGCTGAAACTTTGGACATTCTCGCGAAGAGTTCCCAATCCCCGACAAGACTGGTACCCTTTCACGTCCAAATCTCTCGAACTCCGGGAGAGATTCTCAAAACCAAGGTTCACATGTTGCGAGTTCCTTTCAACATTTTGGAAATCTCGCTGAAACTTTGGACATTCTCGCGAAGGGTTCCCAATCCCCGACAAGACTGGTACCCTTTCACGTCCAAATCTCTCAAACTCCGGGAGAGATTCTCAAAACCAAGGTTGACATGTTTCGAGTTCCTCTCAACATTTTGGAAATCCCGCTGAAACTTTGGACATTCTCGCGAAGGGTTCCCAATCCCCGACAAGACTGGTACCCTTTCACGTCCAAATCTCTCAAACTCCGGGAGAGATTCTCAAAACCAAGGTTGACATGATTCGAGTTCCTCTCAACATTTTGGAAATCCTGCTGAAACTTTGGACATTTTCGCAAAGGGTTCCCAATCCCCGACAAGACTGGTACCCTTTCACGTCCAAATCTCTCAAACTCAGGGAGAGATTCTCAAAACCAAGGTTGACATGTTTCGAGTTCCTCTCAACATTTTGGAAATCCTGCTGAAACTTTGGACATTCTCGCGAAGGGTTCCCAATCCCCGACAAGACTGGTACCCTTTCACGTCCAAATCTCTCAAACTCCGGGAGAGATTCTCAAAACCGAGTTTGACGTTTCGAGTTCCTCTCAACATTTTGGAAATCCCGCTGAAACTTTGGACATTCTCGCGAAGAGTTCCCAATCCCCGACAAGACTGGTACCCTTTCACGTCCAAATCTCTCGAACTCCGGGAGAGATTCTCAAAACCAAGGTTCACATGTTGCGAGTTCCTTTCAACATTTTGGAAATCTCGCTGAAACTTTGGACATTCTCGCGAAGGGTTCCCAATCCCCGACAAGACTGGTACCCTTTCACGTCCAAATCTCTCAAACTCCGGGAGAGATTCTCAAAACCAAGGTTGACATGTTTCGAGTTCCTCTCAACATTTTGGAAATCCCGCTGAAACTTTGGACATTCTCGCGAAGGGTTCCCAATCCCCGACAAGACTGGTACCCTTTCACGTCCAAATCTCTCCAACTCCGGGAGAGATTCTCAAAACCAAGGTTGACATGATTCGAGTTCCTCTCAACATTTTGGAAATCCCGCTGAAACTTTGGACATTTTCGCAAAGGGTTCCCAATCCCCGACAAGACTGGTACCCTTTCACGTCCAAATCTCTCAAACTCAGGGAGAGATTCTCAAAACCAAGGTTGACATGTTTCGAGTTCCTCTCAACATTTTGGAAATCCCGCTGAAACTTTGGACATTCTCGCGAAGGGTTCCCAATCCCCGACAAGACTGGTACCCTTTCACGTCCAAATCTCTCAAACTCCGGGAGAGATTCTCAAAACCAAGGTTGACATGTTTCGAGTTCCTCTCAACATTTTGGAAATCCCGCTGAAACTTTGGACATTCTCGCGAAGGGTTCCCAATCCCCGACAAGACTGGTACCCTTTCACGTCCAAATCTCTCAAACTCCGGGAGAGATTCTCAAAACCAAGGTTGACATGTTTTGAGTTCCTCTCAACATTTTGGAAATCCCGCTGAAACTTTGGACATTCTGGCGAAGGGTTCCCAATCCCCGACAAGACTGGTACCCTTTCACGTCCAAATCTCTCAAACTCCGGGAGAGATTCTCAAAACCGAGGTTGACATGTTTCGAGTTCCTCTCAACATTTTGGAAATCCCGCTGAAACTTTGGACATTCTCGCGAAGGGTTCCCAATCCCCGACAAGACTGGTACCCTTTCACGTCCAAATCTCTCAAACTCCCGGAGAGATTCTCAAAACCGAGGTTCACATGTTTCGGGTTCCTCTCAACATTTTGGAAATCCCGCTGAAACTTTGGACATTCTCGCGAAGGGTTCCCAATCCCCGACAAGACTGGTACGCTTTCACGTCCAAATCTCTCAAAGTCCGGGAGAGATTCTCAAAACCAAGGTTGACATGTTTCGAGTTCCTCTCAACATTTTGGAAATCCCGCTGAAACTTTGGACATTCTCGCGAAGGGTTCCCAATCCCCGACAAGACTGGTACCCTTTCACGTCCAAATCTCTCAAACTCCGGGAGAGATTCTCAAAACCAAGGTTGACATGTTTCGAGTTCCTCTCAACATTTTGGAAATCCCGCTGAAACTTTGGACATTCTGGCGAAGGGTTCCCAATCCCCGACAAGACTGGTACCCTTTCACGTCCAAATCTCTCAAACTCCGGGAGAGATTCTCAAAACCGAGGTTGACATGTTTCGAGTTCCTCTCAACATTTTAGAAATCCCGCTGAAACTTTGGACATTCTCGCGAAGGGTTCCCAATCCCCGACAAGACTGGTACCCTTTCACGTCCAAATCTCTCAAACTCCGGGAGAGATTCTCAAAACCGAGGTTGACATGTTTCGAGTTCCTCTCAACATTTTGGAAATCCCGCTGAAACTTTGGGCATTCTCGCGAAGGGTTCCCAATCCCCGACAAGACTGGTACCCTTTCACGTCCAAATCTCTCAAACTCCGGGAGAGATTCTCAAAACCAAGGTTGACATGTTTCGAGTTCCTCTCAACATTTTGGAAATCCCGCTGAAACTTTGGACATTCTGGCGAAGGGTTCCCAATCCCCGACAAGACTGGTACCCTTTCACGTCCAAATCTCTCAAACTTCGGGAGAGATTCTCAAAACCAAGGTTGACATGTTTCGAGTTCCTCTCAACATTTTGGAAATCCCCCTGAAACTTTGGACATTCTCGCAAAGGGTTCCCAATCCCCGACAAGACTGGTACCCTTTCACGTCCAAATCTCTCAAACTCCGGGAGAGATTCTCAAAACCGAGGTTGACATGTTTCGAGTTCCTCTCAACATTTTGGAAATCCCGCTGAAGCTTTGGACATTCTCGCGAAGGGTTCCCAATCCCCGACAAGACTGGTACCCTTTCACGTCCAAATCTCTCAAACTCCGGGAGAGATTCTCAAAACCAAGGTTGACATGTTTCGAGTTCCTCTCAACATTTTGGAAATCCCGCTGAAACTTGGGACATTCTGGCGAAGGGTTCCCAATCCCCGACTAGACTGGTACCCTTTCACGTCCAAATCTCTCAAACTCCGGGAGACATTCTCAAAACCAAGGTTGACATGTTTCGAGTTCCTCTCAACATTTTGGAAATCCCGCTGAAACTTTGGACATTCTGGCGAAGGGTTCCCAATCCCCGAGAAGACTGGTACCCTTTCACGTCCAAATCTCTCAAACTCCGGGAGAGATTCTCAAAACCAAGGTTCACATGTTTCGAGTTCCTCTCAACATTTTGGAAATCCCGCTGAAACTTTGGACATTCTGGCGAAGGGTTCCCAATCCCCGACAAGACTGGTACCCTTTCACGTCCAAATCTCTCAAACTCCGGGAGAGGTTCTCAAAACCAAGGTTGACATGTTTCGAGTTCCTCTCAACATTTTAGAAAACCTGCTGAAACTTTGGACATTCTCGCGAAGGGTTCCCAATCCCCGACAAGACTGGTACCCTTTCACGTCCAAATCTCTCAAACTCCGGGAGAGATTCTCAAAACCAAGGTTGACATGTTTCGAGTTCCTCTCAACATTTTGGAAATCCCGCTGAAACTTTGGACATTCTGGCGAAGGGTTCCCAATCCCCGACAAGACTGGTACCCTTTCACGTCCAAATCTCTCAAACTCCGGGAGAGATTCTCAAAACCAAGGTTGACATGTTTCGAGTTCCTCTCAACATTTTGGAAATCCCGCTGAAACTTTGGACATTCTCGCAAAGGGTTCCCAATCCCCGACAAGACTGGTACCCTTTCACGTCCAAATCTCTCAAACTCCGGGAGAGATTCTCAAAACCGAGGTTGACATGTTTCGAGTTCCTCTCAACATTTTGGAAATCCCGCTGAAGCTTTGGACATTCTCGCGAAGGGTTCCCAATCCCCGACAAGACTGGTACCCTTTCACGTCCAAATCTCTCAAACTCCGGGAGAGATTCTCAAAACCAAGGTTGACATGTTTCGACTTCCTCTCAACATTTTGGAAATCCCGCTGAAACTTTGGACATTCTGGCGAAGGGTTCCCAATCCCCGACAAGACTGGTACCCTTTCACGTCCAAATCTCTCAAACTCCGGGAGAGATTCTCAAAACCAAGGTTGACATGTTTCGAGTTCCTCTCAACATTTTGGAAATCCCGCTGAAACTTTGGACATTCTCGCGAAGGGTTCCCAATCCCCGACAAGACTGGTGCCCTTTCACGTCCAAATCTCTCAAACTCCGGGAGAGATTCTCAAAACCGAGGTTGACATGTTTCGAGTTCCTCTCAACATTTTGGAAATCCCGCTGAAACTTTGGACATTCTCGCGAAGGGTTCCCAATCCCCGACAAGACTGGTACCCTTTCACGTCCAAATCTCTCAAACTCCGGGAGAGATTCTCAAAACCAAGGTTCACAAGTTTCGAGTTCCTCTCAACATTTTGGAAATCCCGCTGAAACTTTGGACATTCTCGCAAAGGGTTCCCAATCCCCGACAAGACTGGTACCCTTTCACGTCCAAATCTCTCAAACTCCGGGAGAGATTCTCAAAACCGAGGTTGACATGTTTCGAGTTCCTCTCAACATTTTGGAAATCCCGCTGAAACTTTGGACATTCTGGCGAAGGGTTCCCAATCCCCGACAAGACTGGTACCCTTTCACGTCCAAATCTCTCAAACTCCGGGAGAGATTCTCAAAACCAAGGTTGACATGTTTCGAGTTCCTCTCAACATTTTGGAAATCCCGCTGAAACTTTGGACATTCTCGCAAAGGGTTCCCAATCCCCGACAAGACTGGTACCCTTTCACGTCCAAATCTCTCAAACTCCGGGAGAGATTCTCAAAACCGAGGTTGACATGTTTCGAGTTCCTCTCAACATTTTGGAAATCCCGCTGAAGCTTTGGACATTCTCGCGAAGGGTTCCCAATCCCCGACAAGACTGGTACCCTTTCACGTCCAAATCTCTCAAACTCCGGGAGAGATTCTCAAAACCAAGGTTGACATGTTTCGACTTCCTCTCAACATTTTGGAAATCCCGCTGAAACTTTGGACATTCTGGCGAAGGGTTCCCAATCCCCGACAAGACTGGTACCCTTTCACGTCCAAATCTCTCAAACTCCGGGAGAGATTCTCAAAACCAAGGTTGACATGTTTCGAGTTCCTCTCAACATTTTGGAAATCCCACTGAAACTTTGGACATTCTCGCGAAGGGTTCCCAATCCCCGACAAGACTGGTGCCCTTTCACGTCCAAATCTCTCAAACTCCGGGAGAGATTCTCAAAACCGAGGTTGACATGTTTCGAGTTCCTCTCAACATTTTGGAAATCCCGCTGAAACTTTGGACATTCTCGCGAAGGGTTCCCAATCCCCGACAAGACTGGTACCCTTTCACGTCCAAATCTCTCAAACTCTGGGAGAGATTCTCAAAACCAAGGTTCACAAGTTTCGAGTTCCTCTCAACATTTTGGAAATCCCGCTGAAACTTTGGACATTCTCGCAAAGGGTTCCCAATCCCCGACAAGACTGGTACCCTTTCACGTCCAAATCTCTCAAACTCCGGGAGAGATTCTCAAAACCGAGGTTGACATGTTTCGAGTTCCTCTCAACATTTTGGAAATCCCGCTGAAACTTTGGACATTCTGGCGAAGGGTTCCCAATCCCCGACAAGACTGGTACCCTTTCACGTCCAAATCTCTCAAACTCCGGGAGAGATTCTCAAAACCAAGGTTGACATGTTTCGAGTTCCTCTCAACATTTTGGAAATCCCGCTGAAACTTTGGACATTCTCGCGAAGGGTTCCCAATCCCCGACAAGACTGGTACCCTTTCACGTCCAAATCTCTCAAACTCCGGGAGAGATTCTCAAAACCGAGGTTCACATGTTTCGGGTTCCTCTCAACATTTTGGAAATCCCGCTGAAACTTTGGACATTCTCGCGAAGGGTTCCCAATCCCCGACAAGACTGGTACCCTTTCACGTCCAAATCTCTCAAAGTCAGGGAGAGATTCTCAAAACCAAGGTTGACATGTTTCGAGTTCCTCTCAACATTTTGGAAATCCCGCTGAAACTTTGGACATTCTGGCGAAGGGTTCCCAATCCCCGACAAGACTGGTACCCTTTCACGTCCAAATCTCTCAAACTCCGGGAGAGATTCTCAAAACCAAGGTTGACATGTTTCGAGTTCCTCTCAACATTTTGGAAATCCCGCTGAAACTTTGGACATTCTGGCGAAGGGTTCCCAATCCCCGACAAGACTGGTACCCTTTCACGTCCAAATGTCTCAAACTCCGGGAGAGATTCTCAAAACCGAGGTTGACATGTTTCGAGTTCCTCTCAACATTTTGGAAATCCCGCTGAAACTTTGGACATTCTGGCGAAGGGTTCCCAATCCCCGACAAGACTGGTACCCTTTCACGTCCAAATCTCTCAAACTCCGGGAGAGATTCTCAAAACCGAGGTTGACATGTTTCGAGTTCCTCTCAACATTTTGGAAATCCCGCTGAAACTTTGGACATTCTGGCGAAGGGTTCCCAATCCCCGACAAGACTGGTACCCTTTCACGTCCAAATCTCTCAAACTCCGGGAGAGATTCTCAAAACCAAGGTTGACATGTTTCGAGTTCCTCTCAACATTTTGGAAATCCCGCTGAAACTTTGGACATTCTCGCGAAGGGTTCCCAATCCCCGACAAGACTGGTACCCTTTCACGTCCAAATCTCTCAAACTCCGGGAGAGGTTCTCAAAACCAAGGTTGACATGTTTCGAGTTCCTCTCAACATTTTGGAAATCCCGCTGAAACTTTGGACATTCTCGCGAAGGGTTCCCAATCCCCGACAAGACTGGTACCCTTTCACGTCCAAATCTCTCAAACTCCGGGAGAGATTCTCAAAACCAAGGTTCACATGTTTCGAGTTCCTTTCAACATTTTGGAAATCCCGCTGAAACTTTGGCATTCTCGCGAAGGGTTCCCAATCCCCGACAAGACTGGTACCCTTTCACGTCCAAATCTCTCCAACTCCGGGAGAGATTCTCAAAACCAAGGTTGACATGTTTCGAGTTCCTCTCAACATTTTGGAAATCCCGCTGAAACTTTGGACATTCTGGCGAAGGGTTCCCAATCCCCGACAAGACTGGTACCCTTTCACGTCCAAATCTCTCAAACTCCGGGAGAGATTCTCAAAACCGAGGTTGACATGTTTCGAGTTCCTCTCAACATTTTGGAAATCCCGCTGAAACTTTGGACATTCTCGCGAAGGGTTCCCAATCCCCGACAAGACTGGTACCCTTTCACGTCCAAATCTCTCAAACTCCGGGAGAGATTCTCAAAACCAAGGTAGACATGTTTCGAGTTCCTCTCAACATTTTGGAAATCCCGCTGAAACTTTGGACATTCTGGCGAAGGGTTCCCAATCCCCGACTAGACTGGTACCCTTTCACGTCCAAATCTCTCAAACTCCGGGAGACATTCTCAAAACCAAGGTTGACATGTTTCGAGTTCCTCTCAACATTTTGGAAATCCCGCTGAAACTTTGGACATTCTGGCGAAGGGTTCCCAATCCCCGACAAGACTGGTACCCTTTCACGTCCAAATCTCTCAAACTCCGGGAGAGATTCTCAAAACCAAGGTTCACATGTTTCGAGTTCCTCTCAACATTTTGGAAATCCCGCTGAAACTTTGGACATTCTCGCGAAGGGTTCCCAATCCCCGACAAGACTGGTACCCTTTCACGTCCAAATCTCTCAAACTCCGGGAGAGGTTCTCAAAACCAAGGTTGACATGTTTCGAGTTCCTCTCAACATTTTGGAAATCCCGCTGAAACTTTGGACATTCTCGCGAAGGGTTCCCAATCCCCGACAAGACTGGTACCCTTTCACGTCCAAATCTCTCAAACTCCGGGAGAGATTCTCAAAACCACGGTTGACATGTTTCGAGTTCCTCTCAACATTTTGGAAATCCCGCTGAAACTTTGGACATTCTGGCGAAGGGTTCCCAATCCCCGACAAGACTGGTACCCTTTCACGTCCAAATCTCTCAAACTCCGGGAGAGATTCTCAAAACCAAGGTTGACATGTTTCGAGTTCCTCTCAACATTTTGGAAATCCCGCTGAAACTTTGGACATTCTCGCAAAGGGTTCCCAATCCCCGACAAGACTGGTACCCTTTCACGTCCAAATCTCTCAAACTCCGGGAGAGATTCTCAAAACCGAGGTTGACATGTTTCGAGTTCCTCTCAACATTTTGGAAATCCCGCTGAAGCTTTGGACATTCTCGCGAAGGGTTCCCAATCCCCGACAAGACTGGTACCCTTTCACGTCCAAATCTCTCAAACTCCGGGAGAGATTCTCAAAACCAAGGTTGACATGTTTCGAGTTCCTCTCAACATTTTGGAAATCCCGCTGAAACTTTGGACATTCTGGCGAAGGGTTCCCAATCCCCGACAAGACTGGTACCCTTTCACGTCCAAATCTCTCAAACTCCGGGAGAGATTCTCAAAACCAAGGTTGACATGTTTCGAGTTCCTCTCAACATTTTGGAAATCCCGCTGAAACTTTGGACATTCTCGCGAAGGGTTCCCAATCCCCGACAAGACTGGTGCCCTTTCACGTCCAAATCTCTCAAACTCCGGGAGAGATTCTCAAAACCGAGGTTGACATGTTGCGAGTTCCTCTCAACATTTTGGAAATCCCGCTGAAACTTTGGACATTCTGGCGAAGGGTTCCCAATCCCCGACAAGACTGGTACCCTTTCACGTCCAAATCTCTCAAACTCCGGGAGAGATTCTCAAAACCGAGGTTGACATGTTTCGAGTTCCTCTCAACATTTTGGAAATCCCGCTGAAACTTTGGACATTCTGGCGAAGGGTTCCCAATCCCCGACAAGACTGGTACCCTTTCACGTCCAAATCTCTCAAACTCCGGGAGAGATTCTCAAAACCAAGGTTGACATGTTTCGAGTTCCTCTCAACATTTTGGAAATCCCGCTGAAACTTTGGACATTCTGGCGAAGGGTTCCCAATCCCCGACAAGACTGGTACCCTTTCACGTCCAAATCTCTCAAACTCCGGGAGAGATTCTCAAAACCAAGGTTCACATGTTTCGAGTTCCTCTCAACATTTTGCAAATCCCGCTGAAACTTTGGACATTCTGGCGAAGGGTTCCCAATCCCCGACAAGACTGGTACCCTTTCACGTCCAAATCTCTCAAACTCCGGAAGAGATTCTCAAAACCAAGGTTGACATGTTTCGAGTTCCTCTCAACATTTTGGAAATCCCGCTGAAACTTTGGACATTCTGGCGAAGGGTTCCCAATCCCCGACAAGACTGGTACCCTTTCACGTCCAAATCTCTCAAACTCCGGGAGAGATTCTCAAAACCAAGGTTGACATGTTTCGAGTTCCTCTCAACATTTTGGAAATCCCGCTGAAACTTTGGACATTCTGGCGAAGGGTTCCCAATCCCCGACAAGACTGGTACCCTTTCACGTCCAAATCTCTCAAACTCCGGGAGAGATTCTCAAAACCAAGGTTGACATGTTTCGAGTTCCTCTCAACATTTTGGAAATCCCGCTGAAACTTTGGACATTCTCGCAAAGGGTTCCCAATCCCCGACAAGACTGGTACCCTTTCACGTCCAAATCTCTCAAACTCCGGGAGAGATTCTCAAAACCGAGGTTGACATGTTTCGAGTTCCTCTCAACATTTTGGAAATCCCGCTGAAGCTTTGGACATTCTCGCGAAGGGTTCCCAATCCCCGACAAGACTGGTACCCTTTCACGTCCAAATCTCTCAAACTCCGGGAGAGATTCTCAAAACCAAGGTTGACATGTTTCGAGTTCCTCTCAACATTTTGGAAATCCCGCTGAAACTTTGGACATTCTGGCGAAGGGTTCCCAATCCCCGACAAGACTGGTACCCTTTCACGTCCAAATCTCTCAAACTCCGGGAGAGATTCTCAAAACCAAGGTTGACATGTTTCGAGTTCCTCTCAACATTTTGGAAATCCCGCTGAAACTTTGGACATTCTCGCGAAGGGTTCCCAATCCCCGACAAGACTGGTGCCCTTTCACGTCCAAATCTCTCAAACTCCGGGAGAGATTCTCTAAAACCGAGGTTGACATGTTTCGAGTTCCTCTCAACATTTTGGAAATCCCGCTGAAACTTTGGACATTCTCGCGAAGGGTTCCCAATCCCCGACAAGACTGGTACCCTTTCACGTCCAAATCTCTCAAACTCCGGGAGAGATTCTCAAAACCAAGGTTCACAAGTTTCGAGTTCCTCTCAACATTTTGGAAATCCCGCTGAAACTTTGGACATTCTGGCGAAGGGTTCCCAATCCCCGACAAGACTAGTACCCTTTCACGTCCAAATCTCTCAAACTCCGGGAGAGATTCTCAAAACCAAGGTTGACATGTTTCGAGTTCCTCTCAACATTTTGGAAATCCCGCTGAAACTTTGGACATTCTTGCGAAGGGTTCCCAATCCCCGACAAGACTGGTACCCTTTCACGTCCAAATCTCTCAAACTCCGGGAGAGATTCTCAAAACCAAGGTTCACATGTTTCGAGTTCCTCTCAACATTTTGGAAATCCCGCTGAAACTTTGGACATTCTGGCGAAGGGTTCCCAATCCCCGACAAGACTGGTACCCTTTCACGTCCAAATCTCTCAAACTCCAGGAGAGATTCTCAAAACCAAGGTTCACATGTTTCGAGTTCCTCTCAACATTTTGGAAATCCCGCTGAAACTTTGGACATTCTGGCGAAGGGTTCCCAATCCCCGACAAGACTGGTACCCTTTCACGTCCAAATCTCTCAAACTCCGGGAGAGATTCTCAAAACCGAGGTTGACATGTTTCGAGTTCCTCTCAACATTTTGGAAATCCCGCTGAAACTTTGGACATTCTCGCGAAGGGTTCCCAATCCCCGACAAGACTGGTACCCTTTCACGTCCAAATCTCTCAAACTCCGGGAGACATTCTCAAAACCAAGGTTGACATGTTTCGAGTTCCTCTCAACATTTTGGCAATCCCGCTGAAACTTTGGACATTCTGGCGAAGGGTTCCCAATCCCCGACAAGACTGGTACCCTTTCACGTCCAAATCTCTCAAACTCCGGGAGAGATTCTCAAAACCAAGGTTGACATGTTTCGAGTTCCTCTCAACATTTTGGAAATCCCGCTGAAACTTTGGACATTCTGGCGAAGGGTTCCCAATCCCAGACAAGACTGGTACCCTTTCACGTCCAAATCTCTCAAACTCCGGGAGAGATTCTCAAAACCAAGGTTGACATGTTTCGAGTTCCTCTCAACATTTTGGAAATCCCGCTGAAACTTTGGACATTCTCGCGAAGGGTTCCCAATCCCCGACAAGACTGGTACCCTTTCACGTCCAAATCTCTCAAACTCCGGGAGAGATTCTCAAAACCAAGGTTGACATGTTTCGAGTTCCTCTCAACATTTTGGAAATCCCGCTGAAACTTTGGACATTCTCGCGAAGGGTTCCCAATCCCCGACAAGACTGGTACCCTTTCACGTCCAAATCTCTCAAACTCCGGGAGAGATTCTCAAAACCGAGGTTGACATGTTTCGAGTTCCTCTCAACATTTTGGAAATCCCGCTGAAACTTTGGACATTCTCGCGAAGGGTTCCCAATCCCCGACAAGACTGGTACCCTTTCACGTCCAAATCTCTCAAACTCCGGGAGAGATTCTCAAAACCAAGGTTGACATGTTTCGAGTTCCTCTCAACATTTTGGAAATCCCGCTGAAACTTTGGACATTCTCGCGAAGGGTTCCCAATCCCCGACAAGACTGGTACCCTTTCACGTCCAAATCTCTCAAACTCTGGGAGAGATTCTCAAAACCGAGGTTGACATGTTTCGAGTTCCTCTCAACATTTTGGAAATCCCGCTGAAACTTTGGACATTCCCGCAAAGGGTTCCCAATCCCCGACAAGACTGGTACCCTTTCACGTCCAAATCTCTCAAACTCCGGGAGAGATTCTCAAAACCAAGGTTCACATGTTTCGGGTTCCTCTCAACATTTTGGAAATCCCGCTGAAACTTTGGACATTCTGGCGAAGGGTTCCCAATCCCCGACAAGACTGGTACCCTTTCACGTCCAAATCTCTCAAACTCCGGGAGAGATTCTCAAAACCAAGGTTGACATGTTTCGAGTTCCTCTCAACATTTTGGAAATCCTGCTGAAACTTTGGACATTATCGCGAAGGGTTCCCAATCCCCGACAAGACTGGTACCCTTTCACGTCCAAATCTCTCAAACTCCGGGAGAGGTTCTCAAAACCAAGGTTGACATGTTTCGAGTTCCTCTCAACATTTTGGAAATGCCGCTGAAACTTTGGACATTCTCGCGAAGGGTTCCCAATCCCCGACAAGACTGGTACCCTTTCACGTCCAAATCTCTCAAACTCCGGGAGAGATTCTCAAAACCAAGGTTGACATGTTTCGAGTTCCTCTCAACATTTTGGAAATCCCGCTGAAACTTTGGACATTCTCGCGAAGGGTTCCCAATCCCCGACAAGACTGGTACCCTTTCACGTCCAAATCTCTCAAACTCCGGGAGAGGTTCTCAAAACCAAGGTTGACATGTTTCGAGTTCCTCTCAACATTTTGGAAATGCCGCTGAAACTTTGGACATTCTCGCGAAGGGTTCCCAATCCCCGACAAGACTGGTACCCTTTCACGTCCAAATCTCTCAAACTCCGGGAGAGATTCTCAAAACCAAGGTTGACATGTTTCGAGTTCCTCTCAACATTTTGGAAATCCCGCTGAAACTTTGGACATTCTCGCGAAGGGTTCCCAATCCCCGACAAGACTGGTACCCTTTCACGTCCAAATCTCTCAAACTCCGGGAGAGATTCTCAAAACCAAGGTTGACATGTTTCGAGTTCCTCTCAACATTTTGGAAATCCCGCTGAAACTTTGGACATTCTCGCGAAGGGTTCCCAATCCCCGACAAGACTGGTACCCTTTCACGTCCAAATCTCTCAAACTCCGGGAGAGATTCTCAAAACCGAGGTTGACATGTTTCGAGTTCCTCTCAACATTTTGGAAATCCCGCTGAAACTTTGGACATTCTCGCGAAGGGTTCCCAATCCCCGACAAGACTGGTACCCTTTCACGTCCAAATCTCTCAAACTCCGGGAGAGATTCTCAAAACCAAGGTTGACATGTTTCGAGTTCCTCTCAACATTTTGGAAATCCCGCTGAAACTTTGGACATTCTCGCGAAGGGTTCCCAATCCCCGACAAGACTGGTACCCTTTCACGTCCAAATCTCTCAAACTCTGGGAGAGATTCTCAAAACCGAGGTTGACATGTTTCGAGTTCCTCTCAACATTTTGGAAATCCCGCTGAAACTTTGGACATTCCCGCAAAGGGTTCCCAATCCCCGACAAGACTGGTACCCTTTCACGTCCAAATCTCTCAAACTCCGGGAGAGATTCTCAAAACCAAGGTTCACATGTTTCGGGTTCCTCTCAACATTTTGGAAATCCCGCTGAAACTTTGGACATTCTGGCGAAGGGTTCCCAATCCCCGACAAGACTGGTACCCTTTCACGTCCAAATCTCTCAAACTCCGGGAGAGATTCTCAAAACCAAGGTTGACATGTTTCGAGTTCCTCTCAACATTTTGGAAATCCTGCTGAAACTTTGGACATTATCGCGAAGGGTTCCCAATCCCCGACAAGACTGGTACCCTTTCACGTCCAAATCTCTCAAACTCCGGGAGAGGTTCTCAAAACCAAGGTTGACATGTTTCGAGTTCCTCTCAACATTTTGGAAATGCCGCTGAAACTTTGGACATTCTCGCGAAGGGTTCCCAATCCCCGACAAGACTGGTACCCTTTCACGTCCAAATCTCTCAAACTCCGGGAGAGATTCTCAAAACCAAGGTTGACATGTTTCGAGTTCCTCTCAACATTTTGGAAATCCCGCTGAAACTTTGGACATTCTCGCGAAGGGTTCCCAATCCCCGACAAGACTGGTACCCTTTCACGTCCAAATCTCTCAAACTCCGGGAGAGGTTCTCAAAACCAAGGTTGACATGTTTCGAGTTCCTCTCAACATTTTGGAAATGCCGCTGAAACTTTGGACATTCTCGCGAAGGGTTCCCAATCCCCGACAAGACTGGTACCCTTTCACGTCCAAATCTCTCAAACTCCGGGAGAGATTCTCAAAACCAAGGTTGACATGTTTCGAGTCCCTTTCAACATTTTGGAAATCCCGCTGAAACTTTGGACATTCTGGCGAAGGGTTCCCAATCCCCGACAAGACTGGTACCCTTTCACGTCCAAATCTCTCAAACTCCGGGAGAGATTCTCAAAACCAAGGTTGACATGTATCGAGTTCCTCTCAACATTTTGGAAATCCCGCTGAAACTTTGGACATTCTCGCGAAGGGTTCCCAATCCCCGACAAGACTAGTACCCTTTCACGTCCAAATCTCTCAAACTCCGGGAGAGATTCTCAAAACCGAGGTTGACATGTTTCGAGTTCCTCTCAACATTTTGGAAATCCCGCAGAAACTTTGGACATTCTGGTGAAGGGTTCCCAATCCCCGACAAGACTGGTACCCTTTCACGTCCAAATCTCTCAAACTCCGGGAGAGATTCTCAAAACCAAGGTTGACATGATTCGAGTTCCTCTCAACATTTTGGAAATCCCGCTGAAACTTTGGACATTCTCGCGAAGGGTTCCCAATCCCCGACAAGACTGGTACCCTTTCACGTCCAAATCTCTCAAACTCCGGGAGAGATTCTCAAAACCAAGGTTGACATGTTTCGAGTTCCTCTCAACATTTTGGAAATCCCCCTGAAACTTTGGACATTCTCGCGAAGGGTTCCCAATCCCCGACAAGACTGGTACCCTTTCACGTCCAAATCTCTCAAACTCCGGGAGAGATTCTCAAAACCAAGGTTGATATGTTTCGAGTTCCTCTCAACATTTTGGAAATCCCGCTGAAACTTTGGACATTCTCGCGAAGGGTTCCCAATCCCTGACAAGACTGGTACCCTTTCACGTCCAAATCTCTCAAACTCCGGGAGAGATTCTCAAAACCAAGGTTGACATGTTTCGAGTTCCTCTCAACATTTTGGAAATCCCGCTGAAACTTTGGACATTCTGGCGAAGGGTTCCCAATCCCCGACAAGACTGGTACCCTTTCACGTCCAAATCTCTCAAACTCCGGGAGAGGTTCTCAAAACCAAGGTTGACATGTTTCGAGTTCCTCTCAACATTTTGGAAATCCCGCTGAAACTTTGGACATTCTCGCGAAGGGTTCCCAATCCCTGACAAGACTGGTACCCTTTCACGTCCAAATCTCTCAAACTCCGGGAGAGATTCTCAAAACCAAGGTTGACATGTTTCGAGTTCCTCTCAACATTTTGGAAATCCCGCTGAAACTTTGGGCATTCTGGCGAAGGGTTCCCAATCCCCGACAAGACTGGTACCCTTTCACGTCCAAATCTCTCAAACTCCGGGAGACATTCTCAAAACCAAGGTTGACATGTATCGAGTTCCTCTCAACATTTTGGAAATCCCGCTGAAACTTTGGACATTCTCGCGAAGGGTTCCCAATCCCCGACAAGACTGGTACCCTTTCACGTCCAAATCTCTCAAACTTCGGGAGAGATTCTCAAAACCGAGGTTGACATGTTTCGAGTTCCTCTCAACATTTTGGAAATCCCGCTGAAACTTTGGACATTCTCGCGAAGGGTTCCCAATCCCCGACAAGACTGGTACCCTTTCACGTCCAAATCTCTCAAACTCCGGGAGAGATTCTCAAAACCAAGGTTGACATCTTTCGAGTTCATTTCAACATTTTGGAAATCCCGCTGAAACTTTGAACATTCTCGCGAAGGGTTCCCAATCCCCGACAAGACTGGTACCCTTTCACGTCCAAATCTCTCAAACTCCGGGAGAGATTCTCAAAACCAAGGTTGACATGTTTCGAGTTCCTCTCAACATTTTGGAAATCCCGCTGAAACTTTGGACATTCTGGCGAAGGGTTCCCAATCCCCGACAAGACTGGTACCCTTTCACGTCCAAATCTCTCAAACTCCGGGAGAGATTCTCAAAACCAAGGTTGACATGTTTCGAGTTCCTCTCAACATTTTGGAAATCCCGCTGAAACTTTGGACATTCTCGCGAAGGGTTCCCAATCCCCGACAAGACTGGTACCCTTTCACGTCCAAATCTCTCAAACTCCGGGAGAGATTCTCAAAACCAAGGTTGACATGTTTCGAGTTCCTCTCAACATTTTGGAAATCCCGCTGAAACTTTGGACATTCTCGCGAAGGGTTCCCAATCCCTGACAAGACTGGTACCCTTTCACGTCCAAATCTCTCAAACTCCGGGAGAGATTCTCAAAACCAAGGTTGACATGTTTCGAGTTCCTCTCAACATTTTGGAAATCCCGCTGAAACTTTGGACATTCTGGCGAAGGGTTCCCAATCCCCGACAAGACTGGTACCCTTTCACGTCCAAATCTCTCAAACTCCAGGAGAGATTCTCAAAACCAAGGTTGACATGTTTCGAGTTCCTCTCAACATTTTGGAAATCCCGCTGAAACTTTGGACATTCTCGCGAAGGGTTCCCAATCCCCGACAAGACTGGTTCCCATTCACGTCCAAATCTCTCAAACTCCGGGAGAGATTCTCAAAACCAAGGTTGACATGTTTCGAGTTCCTCTCAACATTTTGGAAATCCCGCTGAAACTTTGGACATTCTGGCGAAGGGTTCCCAATCCCCGACAAGACTGGTACCCTTTCACGTCCAAATCTCTCAAACTCCGGGAGAGATTCTCAAAACCAAGGTTGACATGTTTCGAGTTCCTCTCAACATTTTGGAAATCCCGCTGAAACTTTGGACATTCTCGCGAAGGGTTCCCAATCCCCGACAAGACTGGTACCCTTTCACGTCCAAATCTCTCAAACTCCGGGAGAGATTCTCAAAACCAAGGTTGACATGATTCGAGTTCCTCTCAACATTTTGGAAATCCCGCTGAAACTTTGGACATTCTCGCGAAGGGTTCCCAATCCCCGAGAAGACTGGTACCCTTTCACGTCCAAATCTCTCAAACTCCGGGAGAGATTCTCAAAACCAAGGTTGACATGTTTCGAGTTCCTCTCAACATTTTGGAAATCCCGCTGAAACTTTGGACATTGTGGCGAAGGGTTCCCAATCCCTGACAAGACTGGTACCCTTTCACGTCCAAATCTCTCAAACTCCGGGAGAGATTCTCAAAACCAAGGTTGACATGTTTCGAGTTCCTCTCAACATTTTGGAAATCCCGCTGAAACTTTGGACATTCTGGCGAAGGGTTCCCAATCCCCGACAAGACTGGTACCCTTTCACGTCCAAATCTCTCAAACTCCGGGAGAGATTCTCAAAACCAAGGTTGACATGTTTCGAGTTCCTCTCAACATTTTGGAAATCCCGCTGAAACTTTGGACATTCTCGCGAAGGGTTCCCAATCCCCGATAAGACTGGTACCCTTTCACGTCCAAATCTCTCAAACTCCGGGAGAGATTCTCAAAACCAAGGTTGACATGTTTCGAGTTCCTCTCAACATTTTGGAAATCCCGCTGAAACTTTGGACATTCTCGCGAAGGGTTCCCAATCCCCGACAAGACTGGTACCCTTTCAAGTCCAAATCTCTCAAACTCCGGGAGAGATTCTCAAAACCAAGGTTGACATGTTTTGAGTTCCTCTCAACATTTTGGAAATCCCGCTGAAACTTTGGACATTCTCGCGAAGGGTTCCCAATCCCCGACAAGACTGGTACCCTTTCACGTCCAAATCTCTCAAACTCCGGGAGAGATTCTCAAAACCAAGGTTGACATGTTTCGAGTTCCTCTCAACATTTTGGAAATCCCGCTGAAACTTTGGACATTCTGGCGAAGGGTTCCCAATCCCCGACAAGACTGGTACCCTTTCACGTCCAAATCTCTCAAACTCCGGGAGAGATTCTCAAAACCAAGGTTGACATGTTTCGAGTTCCTCTCAACATTTTGGAAATCCCGCTGAAACTTTGGACATTCTGGCGAAGGGTTCCCAATCCCCGACAAGACTGGTACCCTTTCACGTCCAAATCTCTCAAACTCCGGGAGAGATTCTCAAAACCAAGGTTGACATGTTTCGAGTTCCTCTCAACATTTTGGAAATCCCGCTGAAACTTTGGACATTCTCGCGAAGGGTTCCCAATCCCCGACAAGACTGGTACCCTTTCACGTCCAAATCTCTCAAACTCCGGGAGAGATTCTCAAAACCAAGGTTGACATGTTTCGAGTTCCTCTCAACATTTTGGAAATCCCGCTGAAACTTTGGACATTCTCGCGAAGGGTTCCCAATCCCTGACAAGACTGGTACCCTTTCACGTCCAAATCTCTCAAACTCCGGGAGAGATTCTCAAAACCAAGGTTGACATGTTTCGAGTTCCTCTCAACATTTTGGCAATCCCGCTGAAACTTTGGACATTCTCGCGAAGGGTTCCCAATCCCCGATAAGACTGGTACCCTTTCACGTCCAAATCTCTCAAACTCCGGGAGAGATTCTCAAAACCAAGGTTGACATGTTTCGAGTTCCTCTCAACATTTTGGAAATCCCGCTGAAACTTTGGACATTCTCGCGAAGGGTTCCCAATCCCCGACAAGACTGGTACCCTTTCACGTCCAAATCTCTCAAACTCCGGGAGAGATTCTCAAAACCAAGGTTGACATGTTTCGAGTTCTTCTCAACATTTTGGAAATCCCGCTGAAACTTTGGACATTCTCGCGAAGGGTTCCCAATCCCCGACAAGACTGGTTCCCATTCACGTCCAAATCTCTAAAACTCCGGGAGAGATTCTCAAAACCAAGGTTGACATGTTTCGAGTTCCTCTCAACATTTTGGAAATCCCGCTGAAACTTTGGACATTCTCGCGAAGCGTTCCCAATCCCCGACAAGACTGGTACCCTTTCACGTCCAAATCTCTCAAACTCCGGGAGAGATTCTCAAAACCAAGGTTGACATGTTTCGAGTTCCTCTCAACATTTTGGAAATCCCGCTGAAACTTTGGACATTCTCGCGAAGGGTTCCCAATCCCCGACAAGACTGGTACCCTTTCACGTCCAAATCTCTCAAACTCCGGGAGAGATTCTCAAAACCAAGGTTGACATGTTTCGAGTTCCTCTCAACATTTTGGAAATCCCGCTGAAACTTTGGACATTCTGGCGAAGGGTTCCCAATCCCTGACAAGACTGGTACCCTTTCACGTCCAAATCTCTCAAACTCCGGGAGAGATTCTCAAAACCAAGGTTGACATGATTCGAGTTCCTCTCAACATTTTGGAAATCCCGCTGAAACTTTGGACATTCTCGCGAAGGGTTCCCAATCCCCGAGAAGACTGGTACCCTTTCACGTCCAAATCTCTCAAACTCCGGGAGAGATTCTCAAAACCAAGGTTGACATGTTTCGAGTTCCTCTCAACATTTTGGAAATCCCGCTGAAACTTTGGACATTGTGGCGAAGGGTTCCCAATCCCTGACAAGACTGGTACCCTTTCACGTCCAAATCTCTCAAACTCCGGGAGAGATTCTCAAAACCAAGGTTGACATGTTTCGAGTTCCTCTCAACATTTTGGAAATCCCGCTGAAACTTTGGACATTCTCGCGAAGGGTTCCCAATCCCCGACAAGACTGGTACCCTTTCAAGTCCAAATCTCTCAAACTCCGGGAGAGATTCTCAAAACCAAGGTTGACATGTTTTGAGTTCCTCTCAACATTTTGGAAATCCCGCTGAAACTTTGGACATTCTCGCGAAGGGTTCCCAATCCCCGACAAGACTGGTACCCTTTCACGTCCAAATCTCTCAAACTCCGGGAGAGATTCTCAAAACCAAGGTTGACATGTTTCGAGTTCCTCTCAACATTTTGGAAATCCCGCTGAAACTTTGGACATTCTGGCGAAGGGTTCCCAATCCCCGACAAGACTGGTACCCTTTCACGTCCAAATCTCTCAAACTCCGGGAGAGATTCTCAAAACCAAGGTTGACATGTTTCGAGTTCCTCTCAACATTTTGGAAATCCCGCTGAAACTTTGGACATTCTGGCGAAGGGTTCCCAATCCCCGACAAGACTGGTACCCTTTCACGTCCAAATCTCTCAAACTCCGGGAGAGATTCTCAAAACCAAGGTTGACATGTTTCGAGTTCCTCTCAACATTTTGGAAATCCCGCTGAAACTTTGGACATTCTCGCGAAGGGTTCCCAATCCCCGACAAGACTGGTACCCTTTCACGTCCAAATCTCTCAAACTCCGGGAGAGATTCTCAAAACCAAGGTTGACATGTTTCGAGTTCCTCTCAACATTTTGGAAATCCCGCTGAAACTTTGGACATTCTCGCGAAGGGTTCCCAATCCCTGACAAGACTGGTACCCTTTCACGTCCAAATCTCTCAAACTCCGGGAGAGATTCTCAAAACCAAGGTTGACATGTTTCGAGTTCCTCTCAACATTTTGGCAATCCCGCTGAAACTTTGGACATTCTCGCGAAGGGTTCCCAATCCCCGATAAGACTGGTACCCTTTCACGTCCAAATCTCTCAAACTCCGGGAGAGATTCTCAAAACCAAGGTTGACATGTTTCGAGTTCCTCTCAACATTTTGGAAATCCCGCTGAAACTTTGGACATTCTCGCGAAGGGTTCCCAATCCCCGACAAGACTGGTACCCTTTCACGTCCAAATCTCTCAAACTCCGGGAGAGATTCTCAAAACCAAGGTTGACATGTTTCGAGTTCTTCTCAACATTTTGGAAATCCCGCTGAAACTTTGGACATTCTCGCGAAGGGTTCCCAATCCCCGACAAGACTGGTTCCCATTCACGTCCAAATCTCTAAAACTCCGGGAGAGATTCTCAAAACCAAGGTTGACATGTTTCGAGTTCCTCTCAACATTTTGGAAATCCCGCTGAAACTTTGGACATTCTCGCGAAGCGTTCCCAATCCCCGACAAGACTGGTACCCTTTCACGTCCAAATCTCTCAAACTCCGGGAGAGATTCTCAAAACCAAGGTTGACATGTTTCGAGTTCCTCTCAACATTTTGGAAATCCCGCTGAAACTTTGGACATTCTCGCGAAGGGTTCCCAATCCCCGACAAGACTGGTACCCTTTCACGTCCAAATCTCTCAAACTCCGGGAGAGATTCTCAAAACCAAGGTTGACATGTTTCGAGTTCCTCTCAACATTTTGGAAATCCCGCTGAAACTTTGGACATTCTGGCGAAGGGTTCCCAATCCCCGACAAGACTGGTACCCTTTCACGTCGAAATCTCTCAAACTCCGGGAGACATTCTCAAAACCAAGGTTGACATGTTTCGAGTTCCTCTCAACATTTTGGAAATCCCGCTGAAACTTTGGACATTGTAGCGAAGGGTTCCCAATCCCCGACAAGACTGGTACCCTTTCACGTCCAAATCTCTCAAACTCCGGGAGAGATTCTCAAAACCAAGGTTGACATGTTTCGAGTTCCTCTCAACATTTTGGAAATCCCGCTGAAACTTTGGACATTCTGGCGAAGGGTTCCCAATCCCCGACAAGACTGGTACCCTTTCACGTCCAAATCTCTCAAACTCCGGGAGAGATTCTCAAAACCAAGGTTGACATGTTTCGAGTTCTTCTCAACATTTTGGAAATCCCGCTGAAACTTTGGACATTCTCGCAAAGGGTTCCCAATCCCCGACAAGACTGGTACCCTTTCACGTCCAAATCTCTCAAACTCCGGGAGAGATTCTCAAAACCAAGGTTGACATGTTTCGAGTTCCTCTCAACATTTTGGAAATCCCGCTGAAACTTTGGACATTCTCGCGAAGGGTTCCCAATCCCCGACAAGACTGGTACCCTTTCACGTCCAAATCTCTCAAACTCCGGGAGAGATTCTCAAAACCAAGGTTGACATGTTTCGAGTTCCTCTCAACATTTTGGAAATCCCGCTGAAACTTTGGACATTCTCGCGAAGGGTTCCCAATCCCTGACAAGACTGGTACCCTTTCACGTCCAAATCTCTCAAACTCCGGGAGAGATTCTCAAAACCAAGGTTGACATGTTTCGAGTTCCTCTCAACATTTTGGAAATCCCGCTGAAACTTTGGACATTCTCGCGAAGGGTTCCCAATCCCCGATAAGACTGGTACCCTTTCACGTCCAAATCTCTCAAACTCCGGGAGAGATTCTCAAAACCAAGGTTCACATGTTTCGAGTTCCTCTCAACATTTTGGAAATCCCGCTGAAACTTTGGACATTCTCGCGAAGGGTTCCCAATCCCCGACAAGACTGGTTCCCATTCACGTCCAAATCTCTCAAACTCCGGGAGAGATTCTCAAAACCAAGGTTGACATGATTCGAGTTCCTCTCAACATTTTGGAAATCCCGCTGAAACATTGGACATTCTCGCGAAGGGTTCCCAATCCCCGACAAGACTGGTACCCTTTCACGTCCAAATCTCTCAAACTCCGGGAGAGATTCTCAAAACCAAGGTTGACATGATTCGAGTTCCTCTCAACATTTTGGAAATCCCGCTGAAACTTTGGACATTCTCGCGAAGGGTTCCCAATCCCCGACAAGACTGGTACCCTTTCACGTCCAAATCTCTCAAACTCCGGGAGAGATTCTCAAAACCAAGGTTGACATGTTTCGAGTTCCTCTCAACATTTTGGAAATCCCGCTGAAACTTTGGACATTCTCGCGAAGGGTTCCCAATCCCCGACAAGACTGGTACCCTTTCACGTCCAAATCTCTCAAACTCCGGGAGAGATTCTCAAAACCAAGGTTCACATGTTTCGAGTTCCTCTCAACATTTTGGAAATCCCGCTGAAACTTTGGACATTCTGGCGAAGGGTTCCCAATCCCCGACAAGACTGGTACCCTTTCACGTCCAAATCTCTCAAACTCCGGGAGAGATTCTCAAAACCAAGGTTGACATGTTTCGAGTTCCTCTCAACATTTTGGAAATCCCGCTGAAACTTTGGACATTCTCGCGAAGGGTTCCCAATCCCCGACAAGACTGGTACCCTTTCACGTCCAAATCTCTCAAACTCCGGGAGAGATTCTCAAAACCAAGGTTGACATGTTTCGAGTTCCTCTCAACATTTTGGAAATCCCGCTGAAACTTTGGACATTCTCGCGAAGGGTTCTAAATCCCCGACAAGACTGGTACCCTTTCACGTCCAAATCTCTCAAACTCCGGGAGAGATTCTCAAAACCAGGGTTGACATGATTCGAGTTCCTCTCAACATTTTGGAAATCCCGCTGAAACTTTGGACATTCTCGCGAAGGGTTCCCAATCCCCGACAAGACTGGTACCCTTTCACGTCCAAATCTCTCAAACTCCGGGAGAGATTCTCAAAACCAAGGTTCACATGTTTCGAGTTCCTCTCAACATTTTGGAAATCCCGCTGAAACTTTGGACATTCTCGCGAAGGGTTCCCAATCCCCGACAAGACTGGTACCCTTTCACGTCCAAATCTCTCAAACTCCGGGAGAGATTCTCAAAACCAAGGTTGACATGATTCGAGTTCCTCTCAACATTTTGGAAATCCCGCTGAAACTTTGGACATTCTCGCGAAGGGTTCCCAATCCCCGAGAAGACTGGTACCCTTTCACGTCCAAATCTCTCAAACTCCGGGAGAGATTCTCAAAACCAAGGTTGACATGTTTCGAGTTCCTCTCAACATTTTGGAAATCCCGCTGAAACTTTGGACATTCTGGCGAAGGGTTCCCAATCCCCGACAAGACTGGTACCCTTTCACGTCCAAATCTCTCAAACTCCGGGAGAGATTCTCAAAACCAAGGTTGACATGTTTCGAGTTCCTCTCAACATTTTGGAAATCCCGCTGAAACTTTGGACATTCTCGCGAAGGGTTCCCAATCCCCGACAAGACTGGTACCCTTTCACGTCCAAATCTCTCAAACTCCGGGAGAGATTCTCAAAACCAAGGTTGACATGTTTCGAGTTCCTCTCAACATTTTGGAAATCCCGCTGAAACTTTGGACATTCTCGCGAAGGGTTCCCAATCCCCGATAAGACTGGTACCCTTTCACGTCCAAATCTCTCAAACTCCGGGAGAGATTCTCAAAACCAAGGTTCACATGTTTCGAGTTCCTCTCAACATTTTGGAAATCCCGCTGAAACTTTGGACATTCTCGCGAAGGGTTCCCAATCCCCGACAAGACTGGTACCCTTTCACGTCCAAATCTCTCAAACTCCGGGAGAGATTCTCAAAACCAAGGTTCACATGTTTCGAGTTCTTCTCAACATTTTGGAAATCCCGCTGAAACTTTGGACATTCTCGCGAAGGGTTCCCAATCCCCGACAAGACTGGTTCCCATTCACGTCCAAATCTCTCAAACTCCGGGAGAGATTCTCAAAACCAAGGTTGACATGTTTCGAGTTCCTCTCAACATTTTGGAAATCCCGCTGAAACTTTGGACATTCTCGCGAAGCAATCCCAATCCCCGACCAGACTGGTACCCTTTCACGTCCAAATCTCTCAAACTCCGGGAGAGATTCTCAAAACCAAGGTTGACATGTTTCGAGTTCCTCTCAACATTTTGGAAATCCCGCTGAAACTTTGGACATTCTCGCGAAGGGTTCCCAATCCCCGACAAGACTGGTACCCTTTCACGTCCAAATCTCTCAAACTCCGGGAGAGATTCTCAAAACCAAGGTTGACATGATTCGAGTTCCTCTCAACATTTTGGAAATCCCGCTGAAACTTTGGACATTCTCGCGAAGGGTTCCCAATCCCCGACAAGACTGGTACCCTTTCACGTCCAAATCTCTCAAACTCCGGGAGAGATTCTCAAAACCAAGGTTGACATGTTTCGAGTTCCTCTCAACATTTTGGAAATCCCGCTGAAACTTTGGACATTCTCGCGAAGGGTTCCCAATCCCCGACAAGACTGGTACCCTTTCACGTCCAAATCTCTCAAACTCCGGGAGAGATTCTCAAAACCAAGGTTGACATGTTTCGAGTTCCTCTCAACATTTTGGAAATCCCGCTGAAACTTTGGACATTCTGGCGAAGGGTTCCCAATCCCCGACAAGACTGGTACCCTTTCACGTCCAAATCTCTCAAACTCCGGGAGAGATTCTCAAAACCAAGGTTGACATGTTTCGAGTTCCTCTCAACATTTTGGAAATCCCGCTGAAACTTTGGACATTCTCGCGAAGGGTTCCCAATCCCCGACAAGACTGGTACCCTTTCACGTCCAAATCTCTCAAACTCCGGGAGAGATTCTCAAAACCAAGGTTGACATGTTTCGAGTTCCTCTCAACATTTTGGAAATCCCGCTGAAACTTTGGACATTCTCGCGAAGGGTTCCCAATCCCCGACAAGACTGGTACCCTTTCACGTCCAAATCTCTCAAACTCCGGGAGAGATTCTCAAAACCAAGGTTGACATGTTTCGAGTTCCTCTCAACATTTTGGAAATCCCGCTGAAACTTTGGACATTCTCGCGAAGGGTTCCCAATCCCTGACAAGACTGGTACCCTTTCACGTCCAAATCTCTCAAACTCCGGGAGAGATTCTCAAAACCAAGGTTGACATGTTTCGAGTTCCTCTCAACATTTTGGAAATCCCGCTGAAACTTTGGACATTCTCGCGAAGGGTTCCCAATCCCCGATAAGACTGGTACCCTTTCACGTCCAAATCTCTCAAACTCCGGGAGAGATTCTCAAAACCAAGGTTCACATGTTTCGAGTTCCTCTCAACATTTTGGAAATCCCGCTGAAACTTTGGACATTCTCGCGAAGGGTTCCCAATCCCCGACAAGACTGGTACCCTTTCACGTCCAAATCTCTCAAACTCCGGGAGAGATTCTCAAAACCAAGGTTGACATGATTCGAGTTCCTCTCAACATTTTGGAAATCCCGCTGAAACTTTGGACATTCTCGCGAAGGGTTCCCAATCCCCGACAAGACTGGTACCCTTTCACGTCCAAATCTCTCAAACTCCGGGAGAGATTCTCAAAACCAAGGTTGACATGTTTCGAGTTCCTCTCAACATTTTGGAAATCCCGCTGAAACTTTGGACATTCTCGCGAAGGGTTCCCAATCCCCGACAAGACTGGTACCCTTTCACGTCCAAATCTCTCAAACTCCGGGAGAGATTCTCAAAACCGAGGTTGACATGTTTCGAGTTCCTCTCAACATTTTGGAAATCCCGCTGAAACTTTGGACATTCTCGCGAAGGGTTCCCAATCCCCGACAAGACTGGTACCCTTTCACGTCCAAATCTCTCAAACTCCGGGAGAGATTCTCAAAACCAAGGTTGACATGTTTCGAGTTCCTCTCAACATTTTGGAAATCCCGCTGAAACTTTGGACATTCTCGCGAAGGGTTCCCAATCCCCGACAAGACTGGTACCCTTTCACGTCCAAATCTCTCAAACTCCGGGAGAGATTCTCAAAACCAAGGTTGACATGTTTCGAGTTCCTCTCAACATTTTGGAAATCCCGCTGAAACTTTGGACATTCTCGCGAAGGGTTCCCAATCCCCGACAAGACTGGTACCCTTTCACGTCCCAATCTCTCAAACTCCGGGAGAGATTCTCAAAACCAAGGTTGACATGTTTCGAGTTCCTCTCAACATTTTGGAAATCCCGCTGAAACTTTGGACATTCTCGCGAAGGGTTCCCAATCCCCGACAAGACTGGTACCCTTTCACGTCCAAATCTCTCAAACTCCGGAAGAGATTCTCAAAACCAAGGTTGACATGTTTCGAGTTCCTCTCAACATTTTGGAAATCCCGCTGAAACGTTGGACATTCTGGCGAAGGGTTCCCAATCCCCGACAAGACTGGTACCCTTTCACGTCCAAATCTCTCAAACTCCGGGAGAGGTTCTCAAAACCAAGGTTGACATGTTTCGAGTTCCTCTCAACATTTTGGAAATCCCGCTGAAACTTGGGACATTCTGGCGAAGGGTTCCCAATCCCCGACAAGACTGGTACCCTTTCACGTCCAAATCTCTCAAACTCCGGGAGAGATTCTCAAAACCAAGGTTCACATGTTTCGAGTTCCTCTCAACATTTTGGAAATCCCGCTGAAACTTTGGACATTCTCGCGAAGGGATCCCAATCCCCGACAAGACTGGTACCCTTTCACGTCCAAATCTCTCAAACTCCGGGAGAGATTCTCAAAACCAAGGTTGACATGTTTTGAGTTCCTCTCAACATTTTGGAAATCCCGCTGAAACTTTGGACATTCTCGCGAAGGGTTCCCAATCCCCGACAAGACTGGTACCCTTTCACGTCCAAATCTCTCAAACTCCGGGAGAGATTCTCAAAACCAAGGTTGACATGTTTCGAGTTCCTCTCAACATTTTGGAAATCCCGCTGAAACTTTGGACATTCTCGCGAAGGGTTCCCAATCCCCGACCAGACTGGTACCCTTTCACGTCCAAATCTCTCAAACTCCGGGAGACATTCTCAAAACCAAGGTTCACATGTTTCGAGTTCCTCTCAACATTTTGGAAATCCCGCTGAAACTTTGGACATTCTCGCGAAGGGTTCCCAATCCCCGACAAGACTGGTACCCTTTCACGTCCAAATCTCTCAAACTCCGGGAGAGATTCTCAAAACCAAGGTTGACATGATTCGAGTTCCTCTCAACATTTTGGAAATCCCGCTGAAACTTTGGACATTCTCGCGAAGGGTTCCCAATCCCCGACAAGACTGGTACCCTTTCACGTCCAAATCTCTCAAACTCCGGGAGAGATTCTCAAAACCAAGGTTGACATGTTTCGAGTTCCTCTCAACATTTTGGAAATCCCGCTGAAACTTTGGACATTCTGGCGAAGGGTTCCCAATCCCCGACAAGACTGGTACCCTTTCACGTCCAAATCTCTCAAACTCCGGGAGAGATTCTCAAAACCAAGGTTGACATGTTTCGAGTTCCTCTCAACATTTTGGAAATCCCGCTGAAACTTTGGACATTCTGGCGAAGGGTTCCCAATCCCCGACAAGACTGGTACCCTTTCACGTCCAAATCTCTCAAACTCCGGGAGAGATTCTCAAAACCAAGGTTGACATGTTTCGAGTTCCTCTCAACATTTTGGAAATCCCGCTGAAACTTTGGACATTCTCGCGAAGGGTTCCCAATCCCCGACAAGACTGGTACCCTTTCACGTCCAAATCTCTCAAACTCCGGGAGAGATTCTCAAAACCAAGGTTGACATGTTTCGAGTTCCTCTCAACATTTTGGAAATCCCGCTGAAACTTTGGACATTCTGGCGAAGGGTTCCCAATCCCCGACAAGACTGGTACCCTTTCACGTCCAAATCTCTCAAACTCCGGGAGAGATTCTCAAAACCAAGGTTGACATGTTTCGAGTTCCTCTCAACATTTTGGAAATCCCACTGAAACTTTGGACATTCTCGCGAAGGGTTCCCAATCCCCGATAAGACTGGTACACTTTCACGTCCAAATCTCTCAAACTCCGGGAGAGATTCTCAAAACCAAGGTTCACATGTTTCGAGTTCCTCTCAACATTTTGGAAATCCCGCTGAAACTTTGGACATTCTCGCGAAGGGTTCCCAATCCCCGACAAGACTGGTACCCTTTCACGTCCAAATCTCTCAAACTCCGGGAGAGATTCTCAAAACCAAGGTTGACATGATTCGAGTTCCTCTCAACATTTTGGAAATCCCGCTGAAACTTTGGACATTCTCGCGAAGGGTTCCCAATCCCCGACAAGACTGGTACCCTTTCACGTCCAAATCTCTCAAACTCCGGGAGAGATTCTCAAAACCAAGGTTGACATGTTTCGAGTTCCTCTCAACATTTTGGAAATCCCGCTGAAACTTTGGACATTCTCGCGAAGGGTTCCCAATCCCCGACAAGACTGGTACCCTTTCACGTCCAAATCTCTCAAACTCCGGGAGAGATTCTCAAAACCGAGGTTGACATGTTTCGAGTTCCTCTCAACATTTTGGAAATCCCGCTGAAACTTTGGACATTCTCGCGAAGGGTTCCCAATCCCCGACAAGACTGGTACCCTTTCACGTCCAAATCTCTCAAACTCCGGGAGAGATTCTCAAAACCAAGGTTGACATGTTTCGAGTTCCTCTCAACATTTTGGAAATCCCGCTGAAACTTTGGACATTCTCGCGAAGGGTTCCCAATCCCCGACAAGACTGGTACCCTTTCACGTCCAAATCTCTCAAACTCCGGGAGAGATTCTCAAAACCAAGGTTGACATGTTTCGAGTTCCTCTCAACATTTTGGAAATCCCGCTGAAACTTTGGACATTCTCGCGAAGGGTTCCCAATCCCCGACAAGACTGGTACCCTTTCACGTCCCAATCTCTCAAACTCCGGGAGAGATTCTCAAAACCAAGGTTGACATGTTTCGAGTTCCTCTCAACATTTTGGAAATCCCGCTGAAACTTTGGACATTCTCGCGAAGGGTTCCCAATCCCCGACAAGACTGGTACCCTTTCACGTCCAAATCTCTCAAACTCCGGAAGAGATTCTCAAAACCAAGGTTGACATGTTTCGAGTTCCTCTCAACATTTTGGAAATCCCGCTGAAACGTTGGACATTCTGGCGAAGGGTTCCCAATCCCCGACAAGACTGGTACCCTTTCACGTCCAAATCTCTCAAACTCCGGGAGAGGTTCTCAAAACCAAGGTTGACATGTTTCGAGTTCCTCTCAACATTTTGGAAATCCCGCTGAAACTTGGGACATTCTGGCGAAGGGTTCCCAATCCCCGACAAGACTGGTACCCTTTCACGTCCAAATCTCTCAAACTCCGGGAGAGATTCTCAAAACCAAGGTTCACATGTTTCGAGTTCCTCTCAACATTTTGGAAATCCCGCTGAAACTTTGGACATTCTCGCGAAGGGATCCCAATCCCCGACAAGACTGGTACCCTTTCACGTCCAAATCTCTCAAACTCCGGGAGAGATTCTCAAAACCAAGGTTGACATGTTTTGAGTTCCTCTCAACATTTTGGAAATCCCGCTGAAACTTTGGACATTCTCGCGAAGGGTTCCCAATCCCCGACAAGACTGGTACCCTTTCACGTCCAAATCTCTCAAACTCCGGGAGAGATTCTCAAAACCAAGGTTGACATGTTTCGAGTTCCTCTCAACATTTTGGAAATCCCGCTGAAACTTTGGACATTCTCGCGAAGGGTTCCCAATCCCCGACAAGACTGGTACCCTTTCACGTCCAAATCTCTCAAACTCCGGGAGAGATTCTCAAAACCAAGGTTCACATGTTTCGAGTTCCTCTCAACATTTTGGAAATCCTGCTGAAACTTTGGACATTCTCGCGAAGGGTTCCCAATCCCCGACAAGACTGGTACCCTTTCACGTCCAAATCTCTCAAACTCCGGGAGAGATTCTCAAAACCAAGGTTCACATGTTTCGAGTTCCTCTCAACATTTTGGAAATCCCGCTGAAACTTTGGACATTCTCGCGAAGGGTTCCCAATCCCCGACAAGACTGGTACCCTTTCACATCCAAATCTCTAAAACTCCGGGAGAGATTCTCAAAACCATGGTTGACATGATTCGAGTTCCTCTCAACATTTTGGAAATCCCGCTGAAACTTTGGACATTCTCGCGAAGGGTTCCCAATCCCCGACAAGACTGGTACCCTTTCACGTCCAAATCTCTCAAACTCCGGGAGAGATTCTCAAAACCAAGGTTGACATGTTTCGAGTTCCTCTCAACATTTTGGAAATCCCGCTGAAACTTTGGACATTCTCGCGAAGGGTTCCCAATCCCCGACAAGACTGGTACCCTTTCACGTCCAAATCTCTCAAACTCCGGGAGAGATTCTCAAAACCAAGGTTGACATGTTTCGAGTTCCTCTCAACATTTTGGAAATCCCGCTGAAACTTTGGGCATTCTGGCGAAGGGTTCCCAATCCCCGACAAGACTGGTACCCTTTCACGTCCAAATCTCTCAAACTCCGGGAGAGATTCTCAAAACCAAGGTTGACATGTTTCGAGTTCCTCTCAACATTTTGGAAATCCCGCTGAAACTTTGGACATTCTGGCGAAGGGTTCCCAATCCCCGATAAGACTGGTACCCTTTCACGTCCAAATCTCTCAAACTCCGGGAGAGATTCTCAAAACCAAGGTTGACATGTTTCGAGTTCCTCTCAACATTTTGGAAATCCCGCTGAAACTTTGGACATTCTCGCGAAGGGTTCTAAATCCCCGACAAGACTGGTACCCTTTCACGTCCAAATCTCTCAAACTCCGGGAGAGATTCTCAAAACCAAGGTTGACATGATTCGAGTTCCTCTCAACATTTTGGAAATCCCGCTGAAACTTTGGACATTCTCGCGAAGGGTTCCCAATCCCCGACAAGACTGGTACCCTTTCACGTCCAAATCTCTCAAACTCCGGGAGAGATTCTCAAAACCAAGGTTGACATGTTTCGAGTTCCTCTCAACATTTTGGAAATCCCGCTGAAACTTTGGACATTCTCGCGAAGGGTTCCCAATCCCCGACAAGACTGGTACCCTTTCACGTCCAAATCTCTCAAACTCCGGGAGAGATTCTCAAAACCAAGGTTGACATGTTTCGAGTTCCTCTCAACATTTTGGAAATCCCGCTGAAACTTTGGACATTCTCGCGAAGGGTTCCCAATCCCCGACAAGACTGGTACCCTTTCACGTCCAAATCTCTCAAACTCCGGGAGAGATTCTCAAAACCAAGGTTGACATGTTTCGAGTTCCTCTCAACATTTTGGAAATCCCGCTGAAACTTTGGGCATTCTGGCGAAGGGTTCCCAATCCCCGACAAGACTGGTACCCTTTCACGTCCAAATCTCTCAAACTCCGGGAGAGATTCTCAAAACCAAGGTTGACATGTTTCGAGTTCCTCTCAACATTTTGGAAATCCCGCTGAAACTTTGGACATTCTGGCGAAGGGTTCCCAATCCCCGACAAGACTGGTACCCTTTCACGTCCAAATCTCTCAAACTCCGGGAGAGATTCTCAAAACCAAGGTTGACATGTTTCGAGTTCCTCTCAACATTTTGGAAATCCCGCTGAAACTTTGGACATTCTCGCGAAGGGTTCTAAATCCCCGACAAGACTGGTACCCTTTCACGTCCAAATCTCTCAAACTCCGGGAGAGATTCTCAAAACCAAGGTTGACATGATTCGAGTTCCTCTCAACATTTTGGAAATCCCGCTGAAACTTTGGACATTCTCGCGAAGGGTTCCCAATCCCCGACAAGACTGGTACCCTTTCACGTCCAAATCTCTCAAACTCCGGGAGAGATTCTCAAAACCAAGGTTGACATGTTTCGAGTTCCTCTCAACATTTTGGAAATCCCGCTGAAACTTTGGACATTCTCGCGAAGGGTTCCCAATCCCCGACAAGACTGGTACCCTTTCACGTCCAAATCTCTCAAACTCCGGGAGAGATTGTCAAAACCGAGGTTGACATGTTTCGAGTTCCTCTCAACATTTTGGAAATCCCGCTGAAACTTTGGACATTCTCGCGAAGGGTTCCCAATCCCCGACAAGACTGGTACCCTTTCACGTCCAAATCTCTCAAACTCCGGGAGAGATTCTCAAAACCAAGGTTGACATGTTTCGAGTTCCTCTCAACATTTTGGAAATCCCGCTGAAACTTTGGACATTCTCGCGAAGGGTTCCCAATCCCCGACAAGACTGGTACCCTTTCACGTCCAAATCTCTCAAACTCCGGGAGAGATTCTCAAAACCAAGGTTGACATGTTTCGAGTTCCTCTCAACATTTTGGAAATCCCGCTGAAACTTTGGACATTCTCGCGAAGGGTTCCCAATCCCCGACAAGACTGGTACCCTTTCACGTCCAAATCTCTCAAACTCCGGGAGAGATTCTCAAAACCAAGGTTGACATGTTTCGAGTTCCTCTCAACATTTTGGAAATCCCGCTGAAACTTTGGACATTCTCGCGAAGGGTTCCCAATCCCCGACAAGACTGGTACCCTTTCACGTCCAAATCTCTCAAACTCCGGGAGAGGTTCTCAAAACCAAGGTTGACATGTTTCGAGTTCCTCTCAACATTTTGGAAATCCCGCTGAAACTTGGGACATTCTGGCGAAGGGTTCCCAATCCCCGACAAGACTGGTACCCTTTCACGTCCAAATCTCTCCAACTCCGGGAGAGATTCTCAAAACCAAGGTTCACATGTTTCGAGTTCCTCTCAACATTTTGGAAATCCCGCTGAAACTTTGGACATTCTCGCGAAGGGTTCCCAATCCCCGACAAGACTGGTACCCTTTCACGTCCAAATCTCTCAAACTCCGGGAGAGATTCTCAAAACCAAGGTTGACATGTTTCGAGTTCCTCTCAACATTTTGGAAATCCCGCTGAAACTTTGGACATTCTCGCGAAGGGTTCCCAATCCCCGACAAGACTGGTACCCTTTCACGTCCAAATCTCTCAAACTCCGGGAGAGATTCTCAAAACCAAGGTTGACATGATTCGAGTTCCTCTCAACATTTTGGAAATCCCGCTGAAACTTTGGGCATTCTGGCGAAGGGTTCCCAATCCCCGAGAAGACTGGTACCCTTTCACGTCCAAATCTCTCAAACTCCGGGAGAGATTCTCAAAACCAAGGTTGACATGTTTTGAGTTCCTCTCAACATTTTGGAAATCCCGCTGAAACTTTGGACATTCTCGCGAAGGGTTCCCAATCCCCGACAAGACTGGTACCCTTTCACGTCCAAATCTCTCAAACTCCGGGAGAGATTCTCAAAACCAAGGTTGACATGTTTCGAGTTCCTCTCAACATTTTGGAAATCCCGCTGAAACTTTGGACATTCTCGCGAAGGGTTCTAAATCCCCGACAAGACTGGTACCCTTTCACGTCCAAATCTCTCAAACTCCGGGAGAGATTCTCAAAACCAAGGTTGACATGATTCGAGTTCCTCTCAACATTTTGGAAATCCCGCTGAAACTTTGGACATTCTCGCGAAGGGTTCCCAATCCCCGACAAGACTGGTACCCTTTCACGTCCAAATCTCTCAAACTCCGGGAGAGATTCTCAAAACCAAGGTTGACATGTTTCGAGTTCCTCTCAACATTTTGGAAATCCCGCTGAAACTTTGGACATTCTCGCGAAGGGTTCCCAATCCCCGACAAGACTGGTACCCTTTCACGTCCAAATCTCTCAAACTCCGGGAGAGATTCTCAAAACCAAGGTTGACATGTTTCGAGTTCCTCTCAACATTTTGGAAATCCCGCTGAAACTTTGGACATTCTCGCGAAGGGTTCCCAATCCCCGACAAGACTGGTACCCTTTCACGTCCAAATCTCTCAAACTCCGGGAGAGATTCTCAAAACCAAGGTTGACATGTTTCGAGTTCCTCTCAACATTTTGGAAATCCCGCTGAAACTTTGGACATTCTCGCGAAGGGTTCCCAATCCCCGACAAGACTGGTACCCTTTCACGTCCAAATCTCTCAAACTCCGGGAGAGGTTCTCAAAACCAAGGTTGACATGTTTCGAGTTCCTCTCAACATTTTGGAAATCCCGCTGAAACTTTGGACATTCTCGCGAAGGGTTCCCAATCCCCGACAAGACTGGTACCCTTTCACGTCCAAATCTCTCCAACTCCGGGAGAGATTCTCAAAACCAAGGTTCACATGTTTCGAGTTCCTCTCAACATTTTGGAAATCCCGCTGAAACTTTGGACATTCTCGCGAAGGGTTCCCAATCCCCGACAAGACTGGTACCCTTTCACGTCCAAATCTCTCAAACTCCGGGAGAGATTCTCAAAACCAAGGTTGACATGTTTCGAGTTCCTCTCAACATTTTGGAAATCCCGCTGAAACTTTGGACATTCTCACGAAGGGTTCCCAATCCCCGACAAGACTGGTACCCTTTCACGTCCAAATCTCTCAAACTCCGGGAGAGATTCTCAAAACCAAGGTTGACATGTTTCGAGTTCCTCTCAACATTTTGGAAATCCCGCTGAAACTTTGGACATTCTGGCGAAGGGTTCCCAATCCCCGACAAGACTGGTACCCTTTCACGTCCAAATCTCTCAAACTCCGGGAGAGATTCTCAAAACCGCCGTTGACATGTTTCGAGTTCCTCTCAACATTTTGGAAATCCCGCTGAAACTTTGGACATTCTGGCGAAGGGTTCCCAATCCCCGACAAGACTGGTTCCCATTCACGTCCAAATCTCTCAAACTCCGGGAGAGATTCTCAAAACCAAGGTTGACATGTTTCGAGTTCCTCTCAACATTTTGGAAATCCCGCTGAAACTTTGGACATTCTCGCGAAGGGTTCCCAATCCCCGACAAGACTGGTACCCTTTCACGTCCAAATCTCTCAAACTCCGGGAGAGATTCTCAAAACCAAGGTTCACATGTTTCGAGTTCCTCTCAACATTTTGGAAATCCCGCTGAAACTTTGGACATTCTCGCGAAGGGTTCCCAATCCCCGACAAGACTGGTACCCTTTCACGTCCAAATCTCTCAAACTCCGGGAGAGATTCTCAAAACCAAGGTTGACATGTTTCGAGTTCCTCTCAACATTTTGGAAATCCCGCTGAAACTTTGGACATTCTCGCGAAGGGTTCCCAATCCCCGACAAGACTGGTACCCTTTCACGTCCAAATCTCTCAAACTCCGGGAGAGGTTCTCAAAACCAAGGTTGACATGTTTCGAGTTCCTCTCAACATTTTGGAAATCCCGCTGAAACTTTGGACATTCTCGCGAAGGGTTCCCAATCCCCGACAAGACTGGTACCCTTTCACGTCCAAATCTCTCAAACTCCGGGAGAGATTCTCAAAACCAAGGTTGACATGTTTCGAGTTCCTCTCAACATTTTGGAAATCCCGCTGAAACTTTGGACATTCTCGCGAAGGGTTCCCAATCCCCGACAAGACTGGTACCCTTTCACGTCCAAATCTCTCAAACTTCGGGAGAGATTCTCAAAACCAAGGTTGACATGTTTCGAGTTCCTTTCAACATTTTGGAAATCCCGCTGAAACTTTGGACATTCTGGCGAAGGGTTCCCAATCCCCGACAAGACTGGTACCCTTTCACGTCCAAATCTCTCAAACTCCGGGAGAGATTCTCAAAACCAAGGTTGACATGTATCAAGTTCCTCTCAACATTTTGGAAATCCCGCTGAAACTTTGGACATTCTCGCGAAGGGTTCCCAATCCCCGACAAGACTGGTACCCTTTCACGTCCAAATCTCTCAAACTTTGGGAGAGATTCTCAAAACCGAGGTTGACATGTTTCGAGTTCCTCTCAACATTTTGGAAATCCCGCTGAAACTTTGGACATTCTCGCGAAGGGTTCCCAATCCCCGACAAGACTGGTACCCTTTCACGTCCAAATCTCTCCAACTCCGGGAGAGATTCTCAAAACCAAGGTTGACATGTTTCGAGTTCCTCTCAACATTTTGGAAATCCCGCTGAAACTTTGGACATTCTCGCGAAGGGTTCCCAATCCCCGACAAGACTGGTACCCTTTCACGTCCAAATCTCTCAAACTCCGGGAGAGATTCTCAAAACCAAGGTTGACATGTTTCGAGATCCTCTCAACATTTTGGAAATCCCGCTGAAACTTTGGACATTCTCGCGAAGGGTTCCCAATCCCCGACAAGACTGGTACCCTTTCACGTCCAAATCTCTCAAACTCCGGGAGAGATTCTCAAAACCGAGGTTGACATGTTTCGAGTTCCTCTCAACATTTTGGAAATCCCGCTGAAACTTTGGACATTCTGGCGAAGGGTTCCCAATCCCCGACAAGACTGGTACCCTTTCACGTCCAAATCTCTCAAACTCCGGGAGAGATTCTCAAAACCAAGGTTGACATGTTTCGAGTTCATTTCAACATTTTGGAAATCCCGCTGAAACTTTGGACATTCTCGCGAAGGGTTCCCAATCCCCGACAAGACTGGTACCCTTTCACGTCCAAATCTCTCAAACTCCGGGAGAGATTCTCAAAACCAAGGTTGACATGTTTCGAGTTCCTCTCAACATTTTGGAAATCCCGCTGAAACTTTGGACATTCTCGCGAAGGGTTCCCAATCCCCGACAAGACTGGTACCCTTTCACGTCCAAATCTCTCAAACTCCGGGAGAGATTCTCAAAACCAAGGTTGACATGTTTCGAGTTCCTCTCAACATTTTGGAAATCCCGCTGAAACTTTGGACATTCTCGCGAAGGGTTCCCAATCCCCGACAAGACTGGTACCCTTTCACGTCCAAATCTCTCAAACTCCGGGAGAGGTTCTCAAAACCAAGGTTGACATGTTTCGAGTTCCTCTCAACATTTTGGAAATCCCGCTGAAACTTGGGACATTCTGGCGAAGGGTTCCCAATCCCCGACAAGACTGGTACCCTTTCACGTCCAAATCTCTCAAACTCCGGGAGAGATTCTCAAAACCAAGGTTCACATGTTTCGAGTTCCTCTCAACATTTTGGAAATCCCGCTGAAACTTTGGACATTCTCGCGAAGGGATCCCAATCCCCGACAAGACTGGTACCCTTTCACGTCCAAATCTCTCAAACTCCGGGAGAGATTCTCAAAACCAAGGTTGACATGTTTTGAGTTCCTCTCAACATTTTGGAAATCCCGCTGAAACTTTGGACATTCTCGCGAAGGGTTCCCAATCCCCGACAAGACTGGTACCCTTTCACGTCCAAATCTCTCAAACTCCGGGAGAGATTCTCAAAACCAAGGTTGACATGTTTTGAGTTCCTCTCAACATTTTGGAAATCCCGCTGAAACTTTGGACATTCTGGCGAAGGGTTCCCAATCCCCGACAAGAATGGTACCCTTTCACGTCCAAATCTCTCAAACTCCGGGAGAGATTCTCAAAACCGAGGTTGACATGTTTCGAGTTCCTCTCAACATTTTGGAAATCCCGCTGAAATTTTGGACATTCTGGCGAAGGGTTCCCAATCCCCGACAAGACTGGTACCCTTTCACGTCCAAATCTCTCAAACTCCGGGAGACATTCTCAAAACCAAGGTTGACATGTTTCGAGTTCCTCTCAACATTTTGGAAATCCCGCTGAAACTTTGGACATTCTCGCGAAGGGTTCCCAATCCCCGACAAGACTGGTACCCTTTCACGTCCAAATCTCTCAAACTCCGGGAGAGGTTCTCAAAACCAAGGTTGACATGTTTCGAGTTCCTCTCAACATTTTGGAAATCCCGCTGAAACTTGGGACATTCTGGCGAAGGGTTCCCAATCCCCGACAAGACTGGTACCCTTTCACGTCCAAATCTCTCAAACTCCGGGAGAGATTCTCAAAACCAAGGTTCACATGTTTCGAGTTCCTCTCAACATTTTGGAAATCCCGCTGAAACTTTGGACATTCTCGCGAAGGGATCCCAATCCCCGACAAGACTGGTACCCTTTCACGTCCAAATCTCTCAAACTCCGGGAGAGATTCTCAAAACCAAGGTTGACATGTTTTGAGTTCCTCTCAACATTTTGGAAATCCCGCTGAAACTTTGGACATTCTCGCGAAGGGTTCCCAATCCCCGACAAGACTCGTACCCTTTCACGTCCAAATCTCTCAAACTTCGGGAGAGATTCTCAAAACCAAGGTTGACATGTTTCGAGTTCCTTTCAACATTTTGGAAATCCCGCTGAAACTTTGGACATTCTGGCGAAGGGTTCCCAATCCCCGACAAGACTGGTACCCTTTCACGTCCAAATCTCTCAAACTCCGGGAGAGATTCTCAAAACCAAGGTTGACATGTATCAAGTTCCTCTCAACATTTTGGAAATCCCGCTGAAACTTTGGACATTCTCGCGAAGGGTTCCCAATCCCCGACAAGACTGGTACCCTTTCACGTCCAAATCTCTCAAACTTTGGGAGAGATTCTCAAAACCGAGGTTGACATGTTTCGAGTTCCTCTCAACATTTTGGAAATCCCGCTGAAACTTTGGACATTCTCGCGAAGGGTTCCCAATCCCCGACAAGACTGGTACCCTTTCACGTCCAAATCTCTCCAACTCCGGGAGAGATTCTCAAAACCAAGGTTGACATGTTTCGAGTTCCTCTCAACATTTTGGAAATCCCGCTGAAACTTTGGACATTCTCGCGAAGGGTTCCCAATCCCCGACAAGACTGGTACCCTTTCACGTCCAAATCTCTCAAACTCCGGGAGAGATTCTCAAAACCAAGGTTGACATGTTTCGAGATCCTCTCAACATTTTGGAAATCCCGCTGAAACTTTGGACATTCTCGCGAAGGGTTCCCAATCCCCGACAAGACTGGTACCCTTTCACGTCCAAATCTCTCAAACTCCGGGAGAGATTCTCAAAACCGAGGTTGACATGTTTCGAGTTCCTCTCAACATTTTGGAAATCCCGCTGAAACTTTGGACATTCTGGCGAAGGGTTCCCAATCCCCGACAAGACTGGTACCCTTTCACGTCCAAATCTCTCAAACTCCGGGAGAGATTCTCAAAACCAAGGTTGACATGTTTCGAGTTCATTTCAACATTTTGGAAATCCCGCTGAAACTTTGGACATTCTCGCGAAGGGTTCCCAATCCCCGACAAGACTGGTACCCTTTCACGTCCAAATCTCTCAAACTCCGGGAGAGATTCTCAAAACCAAGGTTGACATGTTTCGAGTTCCTCTCAACATTTTGGAAATCCCGCTGAAACTTTGGACATTCTCGCGAAGGGTTCCCAATCCCCGACAAGACTGGTACCCTTTCACGTCCAAATCTCTCAAACTCCGGGAGAGATTCTCAAAACCAAGGTTGACATGTTTCGAGTTCCTCTCAACATTTTGGAAATCCCGCTGAAACTTTGGACATTCTCGCGAAGGGTTCCCAATCCCCGACAAGACTGGTACCCTTTCACGTCCAAATCTCTCAAACTCCGGGAGAGGTTCTCAAAACCAAGGTTGACATGTTTCGAGTTCCTCTCAACATTTTGGAAATCCCGCTGAAACTTGGGACATTCTGGCGAAGGGTTCCCAATCCCCGACAAGACTGGTACCCTTTCACGTCCAAATCTCTCAAACTCCGGGAGAGATTCTCAAAACCAAGGTTCACATGTTTCGAGTTCCTCTCAACATTTTGGAAATCCCGCTGAAACTTTGGACATTCTCGCGAAGGGATCCCAATCCCCGACAAGACTGGTACCCTTTCACGTCCAAATCTCTCAAACTCCGGGAGAGATTCTCAAAACCAAGGTTGACATGTTTTGAGTTCCTCTCAACATTTTGGAAATCCCGCTGAAACTTTGGACATTCTCGCGAAGGGTTCCCAATCCCCGACAAGACTGGTACCCTTTCACGTCCAAATCTCTCAAACTCCGGGAGAGATTCTCAAAACCAAGGTTGACATGTTTTGAGTTCCTCTCAACATTTTGGAAATCCCGCTGAAACTTTGGACATTCTGGCGAAGGGTTCCCAATCCCCGACAAGAATGGTACCCTTTCACGTCCAAATCTCTCAAACTCCGGGAGAGATTCTCAAAACCGAGGTTGACATGTTTCGAGTTCCTCTCAACATTTTGGAAATCCCGCTGAAATTTTGGACATTCTGGCGAAGGGTTCCCAATCCCCGACAAGACTGGTACCCTTTCACGTCCAAATCTCTCAAACTCCGGGAGACATTCTCAAAACCAAGGTTGACATGTTTCGAGTTCCTCTCAACATTTTGGAAATCCCGCTGAATCTTTGGACATTCTGGCGAAGGGTTCCCAATCCCCGACAAGACTGGTACCCTTTCACGTCCAAATCTCTCAAACTCCGGGAGAGATTCTCAAAACCAAGGTTGACATGTTTCGAGTTCCTCTCAACATTTTGCAAATCCCGCTGAAACTTTGGACATTCTGGCGAAGGGTTCCCAATCCCCGACAAGACTGGTACCCTTTCACGTCCAAATCTCTCAAACTCCGGGAAAGGTTCTCAAAACCAAGGTTCACATGTTTCGAGTTCCTCTCAACATTTTGGAAATCCCGCTGAAACTTTGGACATTCTAGCGAAGGGTTCCCAATCCCCGACAAGACTGGTACCCTTTCACGTCCAAATCTCTCAAACTCCGGGAGAGATTCTCAAAACCAAGGTTGACATGTTTCGAGTTCCTCTCAACATTTTGGAAATCCCGCTGAAACTTTGGACATTCTGGCGAAGGGTTCCCAATCCCCGACAAGACTGGTACCCTTTCACGTCCAAATCTCTCAAACTCCGGGAGAGATTCTCAAAACCAAGGTTGACATGTTTCGAGTTCCTCTCAACATTTTGGAAATCCCGCTGAAACTTTGGACATTCTGGCGAAGGGTTCCCAATCCCCGACAAGACTGGTACCCTTTCACGTCCAAATCTCTCAAACTTCGGGAGAGATTCTCAAAACCGAGGTTGACATGTTTCGAGTTCCTCTCAACATTTTGGAAATCCCGCTGAAACTTTGGACATTCTCGCGAAGGGTTCCCAATCCCCGACAAGACTGGTACCCTTTCACGTCCAAATCTCTCAAACTCCGGCAGAGATTCTCAAAACCGAGGTTGACATGTTTCGAGTTCCTCTCAACATTTTGGAAATCCCGCTGAAACTTTGGACATTCTCGCGAAGGGTTCTCAATCCCCGACAAGACTGGTACCCTTTCACGTCCAAATCTCTCAAACTCCGGGAGAGATTCTCAAAACCAAGGTTGACATGTTTCGAGTTCCTCCCAACATTTTGGAAATCCCGCTGAAACTTTGGACATTCTGGCGAAGGGTTCCCAATCCCCGACAAGACTGGTACCCTTTCACGTCCAAATCTCTCAAACTCCGGGAGAGATTCTCAAAACCAAGGTTGACATGTTTTGAGTTCCTCTCAACATTTTGGAAATCCCGCTGAAACTTTGGACATTCTCGCGAAGGGTTCCCAATCCCCGACAAGACTGGTACCCTTTCACGTCCAAATCTCTCAAACTCCGGGAGAGATTCTCAAAACTAAGGTTGACATGTTTCGAGTTCCTCTCAACATTTTGGAAATCCCGCTGAAACTTTGGACATTCTCGCGAAGGGTTCCCAATCCCCGACAAGACTGGTACCCTTTCACGTCCAAATCTCTCAAACTCCGGGAGAGATTCTCAAAACCAAGGTTGACATGTTTCGAGTTCCTCTCAACATTTTGGAAATCCCGCTGAAACTTTGGACATTCTCGCGAAGGGTTCCCAATCCCCGACAAGACTGGTACCCTTTCACGTCCAAATCTCTCAAACTCCGGGAGAAGTTCTCAAAACCAAGGTTGACATGTTTCGAGTTCCTCTCAACATTTTGGAAATCCCGCTGAAACTTTGGACATTCTCGCGAAGGGTTCCCAATCCCCGACAAGACTGGTACCCTTTCACGTCCAAATCTCTCAAACTCCGGGAGAGATTCTCAAAACCAAGGTTGACATGTTTCGAGTTCCTTTCAACATTTTGGAAATCCCGCTGAAACTTTGGACATTCTGGCGAAGGGTTCCCAATCCCCGACAAGACTGGTACCCTTTCACGTCCAAATCTCTCAAACTCCGGGAGAGATTCTCAAAACCAAGGTTGACATGTTTCGAGTTCCTCTCAACATTTTGGAAATCCCGCTGAAACTTTGGACATTCTCGCGAAGGGTTCCCAATCCCCGACAAGACTGGTACCCTTTCACGTCCAAATCTCTCAAACTCCGGCAGAGATTCTCAAAACCGAGGTTGACATGTTTCGAGTTCCTCTCAACATTTTGGAAATCCCGCTGAAACTTTGGACATTCTCGCGAAGGGTTCCCAATCCCCGACAAGACTGGTACCCTTTCACGTCCAAATCTCTCAAACTCCGGGAGACATTCTCAAAACCAAGGTTGACATGTTTCGAGTTCCTCTCAACATTTTGGAAATCCCGCTGAAACTTTGGACATTCTGGCGAAGGGTTCCCAATCCCCGACAAGAATGGTACCCTTTCACGTCCAAATCTCTCAAACTCCGGGAGAGATTCTCAAAACCAAGGTTGACATGTTTCGAGTTCCTCTCAACATTTTGCAAATCCCGCTGAAACTTTGGACATTCTGGCGAAGGGTTCCCAATCCCCGACAAGACTGGTACCCTTTCACGTCCAAATCTCTCAAACTCCGGGAAAGGTTCTCAAAACCAAGGTTCACATGTTTCGAGTTCCTCTCAACATTTTGGAAATCCCGCTGAAACTTTGGACATTCTAGCGAAGGGTTCCCAATCCCCGACAAGACTGGTACCCTTTCACGTCCAAATCTCTCAAACTCCGGGAGAGATTCTCAAAACCAAGGTTGACATGTTTCGAGTTCCTCTCAACATTTTGGAAATCCCGCTGAAACTTTGGACATTCTGGCGAAGGGTTCCCAATCCCCGACAAGACTGGTACCCTTTCACGTCCAAATCTCTCAAACTCCGGGAGAGATTCTCAAAACCAAGGTTGACATGTTTCGAGTTCCTCTCAACATTTTGGAAATCCCGCTGAAACTTTGGACATTCTGGCGAAGGGTTCCCAATCCCCGACAAGACTGGTACCCTTTCACGTCCAAATCTCTCAAACTTCGGGAGAGATTCTCAAAACCGAGGTTGACATGTTTCGAGTTCCTCTCAACATTTTGGAAATCCCGCTGAAACTTTGGACATTCTCGCGAAGGGTTCCCAATCCCCGACAAGACTGGTACCCTTTCACGTCCAAATCTCTCAAACTCCGGCAGAGATTCTCAAAACCGAGGTTGACATGTTTCGAGTTCCTCTCAACATTTTGGAAATCCCGCTGAAACTTTGGACATTCTCGCGAAGGGTTCTCAATCCCCGACAAGACTGGTACCCTTTCACGTCCAAATCTCTCAAACTCCGGGAGAGATTCTCAAAACCAAGGTTGACATGTTTCGAGTTCCTCCCAACATTTTGGAAATCCCGCTGAAACTTTGGACATTCTGGCGAAGGGTTCCCAATCCCCGACAAGACTGGTACCCTTTCACGTCCAAATCTCTCAAACTCCGGGAGAGATTCTCAAAACCAAGGTTGACATGTTTTGAGTTCCTCTCAACATTTTGGAAATCCCGCTGAAACTTTGGACATTCTCGCGAAGGGTTCCCAATCCCCGACAAGACTGGTACCCTTTCACGTCCAAATCTCTCAAACTCCGGGAGAGATTCTCAAAACTAAGGTTGACATGTTTCGAGTTCCTCTCAACATTTTGGAAATCCCGCTGAAACTTTGGACATTCTCGCGAAGGGTTCCCAATCCCCGACAAGACTGGTACCCTTTCACGTCCAAATCTCTCAAACTCCGGGAGAGATTCTCAAAACCAAGGTTGACATGTTTCGAGTTCCTCTCAACATTTTGGAAATCCCGCTGAAACTTTGGACATTCTCGCGAAGGGTTCCCAATCCCCGACAAGACTGGTACCCTTTCACGTCCAAATCTCTCAAACTCCGGGAGAAGTTCTCAAAACCAAGGTTGACATGTTTCGAGTTCCTCTCAACATTTTGGAAATCCCGCTGAAACTTTGGACATTCTCGCGAAGGGTTCCCAATCCCCGACAAGACTGGTACCCTTTCACGTCCAAATCTCTCAAACTCCGGGAGAGATTCTCAAAACCAAGGTTGACATGTTTCGAGTTCCTTTCAACATTTTGGAAATCCCGCTAGAAACTTTGGACATTCTGGCGAAGGGTTCCCAATCCCCGACAAGACTGGTACCCTTTCACGTCCAAATCTCTCAAACTCCGGGAGAGATTCTCAAAACCAAGGTTGACATGTTTCGAGTTCCTCTCAACATTTTGGAAATCCCGCTGAAACTTTGGACATTCTCGCGAAGGGTTCCCAATCCCCGACAAGACTGGTACCCTTTCACGTCCAAATCTCTCAAACTCCGGCAGAGATTCTCAAAACCGAGGTTGACATGTTTCGAGTTCCTCTCAACATTTTGGAAATCCCGCTGAAACTTTGGACATTCTCGCGAAGGGTTCTCAATCCCCGACAAGACTGGTACCCTTTCACGTCCAAATCTCTCAAACTCCGGGAGAGATTCTCAAAACCAAGGTTGACATGTTTCGAGTTCCTCCCAACATTTTGGAAATCCCGCTGAAACTTTGGACATTCTGGCGAAGGGTTCCCAATCCCCGACAAGACTGGTACCCTTTCACGTCCAAATCTCTCAAACTCCGGGAGAGATTCTCAAAACCAAGGTTGACATGTTTTGAGTTCCTCTCAACATTTTGGAAATCCCGCTGAAACTTTGGACATTCTCGCGAAGGGTTCCCAATCCCCGACAAGACTGGTACCCTTTCACGTCCAAATCTCTCAAACTCCGGGAGAGATTCTCAAAACTAAGGTTGACATGTTTCGAGTTCCTCTCAACATTTTGGAAATCCCGCTGAAACTTTGGACATTCTCGCGAAGGGTTCCCAATCCCCGACAAGACTGGTACCCTTTCACGTCCAAATCTCTCAAACTCCGGGAGAGATTCTCAAAACCAAGGTTGACATGTTTCGAGTTCCTCTCAACATTTTGGAAATCCCGCTGAAACTTTGGACATTCTCGCGAAGGGTTCCCAATCCCCGACAAGACTGGTACCCTTTCACGTCCAAATCTCTCAAACTCCGGGAGAAGTTCTCAAAACCAAGGTTGACATGTTTCGAGTTCCTCTCAACATTTTGGAAATCCCGCTGAAACTTTGGACATTCTCGCGAAGGGTTCCCAATCCCCGACAAGACTGGTACCCTTTCACGTCCAAATCTCTCAAACTCCGGGAGAGATTCTCAAAACCAAGGTTGACATGTTTCGAGTTCCTTTCAACATTTTGGAAATCCCGCTGAAACTTTGGACATTCTGGCGAAGGGTTCCCAATCCCCGACAAGACTGGTACCCTTTCACGTCCAAATCTCTCAAACTCCGGGAGAGATTCTCAAAACCAAGGTTGACATGTTTCGAGTTCCTCTCAACATTTTGGAAATCCCGCTGAAACTTTGGACATTCTGGCGAAGGGTTCCCAATCCCCGACAAGACTGGTACCCTTTCACGTCCAAATCTCTCCAACTCCGGGAGAGATTCTCAAAACCAAGGTTGACATGTTTCGAGTTCCTCTCAACATTTTGGAAATCCCGCTGAAACTTTGGACATTCTCGCGAAGGGTTCCCAATCCCCGACAAGACTGGTACCCTTTCACGTCCAAATCTCTCAAACTCCGGGAGAGATTCTCAAAACCAAGGTTGACATGTTTCGAGTTCCTCTCAACATTTTGGAAATCCCGCTGAAACTTTGGACATTCTCGCAAAGGGTTCCCAATCCCCGACAAGACTGGTACCCTTTCACGTCCAAATCTCTCAAACTCCGGGAGAGATTCTCAAAACCGAGGTTGACATGTTTCGAGTTCCTCTCAACATTTTGGAAATCCCGCTGAAACTTTGGACATTCTCGCGAAGGGTTCCCAATCCCCGACAAGACTGGTACCCTTTCACGTCCAAATCTCTCAAACTCCGGGAGAGATTCTCAAAACCAAGGTTGACATGTTTCGAGTTCCTCTCAACATTTTGGAAATCCCGCTGAAACTTTGGACATTCTCGCGAAGGGTTCCCAATCCCCGACAAGACTGGTTCCCATTCACGTCCAAATCTCTCAAACTCCGGGAGAGATTCTCAAAACCAAGGTTGACATGTTTCGAGTTCCTCTCAACATTTTGGAAATCCCGCTGAAACTTTGGACATTCTCCCGAAGGGTTCCCAATCCCCGACAAGACTGGTACCCTTTCACGTCCAAATCTCTCAAACTCCGGGAGAGATTCTCAAAACCAAGGTTGACATGTTTCGAGTTCCTCTCAACATTTTGGAAATCCCGCTGAAACTTTGGACATTCTCGCGAAGGGTTCCCAATCCCCGACAAGACTGGTACCCTTTCACGTCCAAATCTCTCAAACTCCGGGAGAGATTCTCAAAACCAAGGTTGACATGTTTCGAGTTCCTCTCAACATTTTGGAAATCCCGCTGAAACTTTGGACATTCTGGCGAAGGGTTCCCAATCCCCGACAAGACTGGTACCCTTTCACGTCCAAATCTCTCAAACTCCGGGAGAGATTCTCAAAACCAAGGTTCACATGTTTCGAGTTCCTCTCAACATTTTGGAAATCCCGCTGAAACTTTGGACATTCTCGCAAAGGGTTCCCAATCCCCGACAAGACTGGTACCCTTTCACGTCCAAATCTCTCAAACTCCGGGAGAGATTCTCAAAACCAAGGTTGACATGTTTCGAGTTCCTCTCAACATTTTGGAAATCCCGCTGAAACTTTGGACATTCTCGCGAAGGGTTCCCAATCCCCGACAAGACTGGTACCCTTTCACGTCCAAATCTCTCAAACTCCGGGAGAGATTCTCAAAACCGAGGCTGACATGTTTCGAGTTCCTCTCAACATTTTGGAAATCCCGCTGAAACTTTGGACATTCTGGCGAAGGGTTCCCAATCCCCGACAAGACTGGTACCCTTTCACGTCCAAATCTCTCAAAATCCGGGAGAGATTCTCAAAACCAAGGTTGACATGTTTCGAGTTCCTCTCAACATTTTGGAAATCCCGCTGAAACTTTGGACATTCTGGCGAAGGGTTCCCAATCCCCGACAAGACTGGTACCCTTTCACGTCCAAATCTCTCAAACTCCGGGAGAGATTCTCAAAACCAAGGTTGACATGTTTCGAGTTCCTCTCAACATTTTGGAAATCCCGCTGAAACTTTGGACATTCTGGCGAAGGGTTCCCAATCCCCGACAAGACTGGTACCCTTTCACGTCCAAATCTCTCAAACTCCGGGAGAGATTCTCAAAACCGCGGTTGACATGTTTCGAGTTCCTCTCAACATTTTGGAAATCCCGCTGAAACTTTGGACATTCTCGCGAAGGGTTCCCAATCCCCGACAAGACTGGTACCCTTTCACGTCCAAATCTCTCAAACTCCGGGAGAGATTCTCAAAACCAAGGTTGACATGTTTCGAGTTCCTCTCAACATTTTGGAAATCCCGCTGAAACTTTGGACATTCTCGCGAAGGGTTCCCAATCCCCGACAAGACTGGTACCCTTTCACGTCCAAATCTCTCCAACTCCGGGAGAGATTCTCAAAACCAAGGTTGACATGTTTCGAGTTCCTCTCAACATTTTGGAAATCCCGCTGAAACATTGGACATTCTCCCGAAGGGTTCCCAATCCCCGACAAGACTGGTACCCTTTCACGTCCAAATCTCTCAAACTCCGGGAGAGATTCTCAAAACCAAGGTTGACATGTTTCGAGTTCCTCTCAACATTTTGGAAATCCCGCTGAAACTTTGGACATTCTCGCGAAGGGTTCCCAATCCCCGACAAGACTGGTACCCTTTCACGTCCAAATCTCTCAAACTCCGGGAGAGATTCTCAAAACCAAGGTTGACATGTTTCGAGTTCCTCTCAACATTTTGGAAATCCCGCTGAAACTTTGGACATTCTGGCGAAGGGTTCCCAATCCCCGACAAGACTGGTACCCTTTCACGTCCAAATCTCTCAAACTCCGGGAGAGATTCTCAAAACCAAGGTTCACATGTTTCGAGTTCCTCTCAACATTTTGGAAATCCCGCTGAAACTTTGGACATTCTCGCGAAGGGTTCCCAATCCCCGACAAGACTGGTACCCTTTCACATCCAAATCTCTCAAACTCCGGGAGAGATTCTCAAAACCAAGGTTGACATGTTTCGAGTTCCTCTCAACATTTTGGAAATCCCGCTGAAACTTTGGACATTCTCGCGAAGGGTTCCCAATCCCCGACAAGACTGGTACGCTTTCACGTCCAAATCTCTCAAACTCCGGGAGAGATTCTCAAAACCAAGGTTGACATGTTTCGAGTTCCTCTCAACATTTTGGAAATCCCGCTGAAACTTTGGACATTCTCGCAAAGGGTTCCCAATCCCCGACAAGACTGGTACCCTTTCACGTCCAAATCTCTCCAACTCCGGGAGAGATTCTCAAAACCAAGGTTGACATGTTTCGAGTTCCTCTCAACATTTTGGAAATCCCGCTGAAACTTTGGACATTCTCGCGAAGGGTTCCCAATCCCCGACAAGACTGGTACCCTTTCACGTCCAAATCTCTCAAACTCCGGGAGAGATTCTCAAAACCGAGGCTGACATGTTTCGAGTTCCTCTCAACATTTTGGAAATCCCGCTGAAACTTTGGACATTCTGGCGAAGGGTTCCCAATCCCCGACAAGACTGGTACCCTTTCACGTCCAAATCTCTCAAACTCCGGGAGAGATTCTCAAAACCAAGGTTGACATGTTTCGAGTTCCTCTCAACATTTTGGAAATCCCGCTGAAACTTTGGACATTCTCGCGAAGGGTTCCCAATCCCCGACAAGACTGGTACCCTTTCACGTCCAAATCTCTCAAACTCCGGGAGAGATTCTCAAAACCAAGGTTGACATGTTTCGAGTTCCTCTCAACATTTTGGAAATCCCGCTGAAACTTTGGACATTCTGGCGAAGGGTTCCCAATCCCCGACAAGACTGGTACCCTTTCACGTCCAAATCTCTCAAACTCCGGGAGAGATTCTCAAAACCAAGGTTGACATGTTTCGAGTTCCTCTCAACATTTTGGAAATCCCGCTGAAACTTTGGACATTCTCGCGAAGGGTTCCCAATCCCCGACAAGACTGGTACCCTTTCACGTCCAAATCTCTCAAACTCCGGGAGAGATTCTCAAAACCAAGGTTGACATGTTTCGAGTTCCTCTCAACATTTTGGAAATCCCGCTGAAACTTTGGACATTCTCGCAAAGGGTTCCCAATCCCCGACAAGACTGGTACCCTTTCACGTCCAAATCTCTCCAACTCCGGGAGAGATTCTCAAAACCAAGGTTGACATGTTTCGAGTTCCTCTCAACATTTTGGAAATCCCGCTGAAACTTTGGACATTCTCGCGAAGGGTTCCCAATCCCCGACAAGGCTGGTACCCTTTCACGTCCAAATCTCTCAAACTCCGGGAGAGATTCTCAAAACCGAGGCTGACAAGTTTCGAGTTCCTCTCAACATTTTGGAAATCCCGCTGAAACTTTGGACATTCTGGCGAAGGGTTCCCAATCCCCGACAAGACTGGTACCCTTTCACGTCCAAATCTCTCAAACTCCGGGAGAGATTCTCAAAACCAAGGTTGACATGTTTCGAGTTCCTCTCAACATTTTGGAAATCCCGCTGAAACTTTGGACATTCTCGCGAAGGGTTCCCAATCCCCGACAAGACTGGTACCCTTTCACGTCCAAATCTCTCAAACTCCGGGAGAGATTCTCAAAACCAAGGTTGACATGTTTCGAGTTCCTCTCAACATTTTGGAAATCCCGCTGAAACTTTGGACATTCTCGCGAAGGGTTCCCAATCCCCGACAAGACTGGTACCCTTTCACGTCCAAATCTCTCAAACTCCGGGAGAGATTCTCAAAACCGCGGTTGACATGTTTCGAGTTCCTCTCAACATTTTGGAAATCCCGCTGAAACTTTGGACATTCTCGCGAAGGGTTCCCAATCCCCGACAAGACTGGTACCCTTTCACGTCCAAATCTCTCAAACTCCGGGAGAGATTCTCAAAACCAAGGTTGACATGTTTCGAGTTCCTTTCAACATTTTGGAAATCCCGCTGAAACTTTGGACATTCTGGCGAAGGGTTCCCAATCCCCGACAAGACTGGTACCCTTTCACGTCCAAATCTCTCAAACTCCGGGAGAGATTCTCAAAACCAAGGTTGACATGTTTCGAGTTCCTCTCAACATTTTGGAAATCCCGCTGAAACTTTGGACATTCTGGCGAAGGGTTCCCAATCCCCGACAAGACTGGTACCCTTTCACGTCCAAATCTCTCGAACTCCGGGAGAGATTCTCAAAACCAAGGTTCACATGTTTCGAGTTCCTCTCAACATTTTGGAAATCCCGCTGAAACTTTGGACATTCTGGCGAAGGGTTCCCAATCCCCGACAAGACTGGTACCCTTTCACGTCCAAATCTCTCAAACTCCAGGAGAGGTTCTCAAAACCAAGGTTGACATGTTTCGAGTTCCTCTCAACATTTTGGAAATTACGCTGAAACTTTGGACATTCTGGCGAAGGGTTCCCAATCCCCGACAAGACTGGTACCCTTTCACGTCCAAATCTCTCAAACTCCGGGAGAGATTCTCAAAACCGAGGTTGACATGTTTCGAGTTCCTCTCAACATTTTGGAAATCCCGCTGAAACTTTGGACATTCTCGCGAAGGGTTCCCAATCCCCGACAAGACTGGTACCCTTTCACGTCCAAATCTCTCAAACTTCGGGAGAGATTCTCAAAACCGAGGTTGACATGTTTCGAGTTCCTTTCAACATTTTGGAAATCCCGCTGAAACTTTGGACATTCTCGCGAAGGGTTCCCAATCCCCGACAAGACTGCTACCCTTTCACGTCCAAATCTCTCAAACTCCGGGAGAGATTCTCAAAACCAAGGTTGACATGTTTCGAGTTCCTCTCAACATTTTGGAAATCCCGCTGAAACTTTGGACATTCTCGCGAAGGGTTCCCAATCCCCGACAAGACTGGTACCCTTTCACGTCCAAATCTCTCAAACTCCGGGAGAGATTCTCAAAACCAAGGTTGACATGTTTCGAGTTCCTCTCAACATTTTGGAAATCCCGCTGAAACTTTGGACATTCTGGCGAAGGGTTCCCAATCCCCGACAAGACTGGTACCCTTTCACGTCCAAATCTCTCAAACTCCGGGAGAGATTCTCAAAACCAAGGTTCACATGTTTCGAGTTCCTCTCAACATTTTGGAAATCCCGCTGAAACTTTGGACATTCTCGCAAAGGGTTCCCAATCCCCGACAAGACTGGTACCCTTTCACGTCCAAATCTCTCCAACTCCGGGAGAGATTCTCAAAACCAAGGTTGACATGTTTCGAGTTCCTCTCAACATTTTGGAAATCCCGCTGAAACTTTGGACATTCTCGCGAAGGGTTCCCAATCCCCGACAAGACTGGTACCCTTTCACGTCCAAATCTCTCAAACTCCGGGAGAGATTCTCAAAACCGAGGCTGACATGTTTCGAGTTCCTCTCAACATTTTGGAAATCCCGCTGAAACTTTGGACATTCTGGCGAAGGGTTCCCAATCCCCGACAAGACTGGTACCCTTTCACGTCCAAATCTCTCAAACTCCGGGAGAGATTCTCAAAACCAAGGTTGACATGTTTCGAGTTCCTCTCAACATTTTGGAAATCCCGCTGAAACTTTGGACATTCTCGCGAAGGGTTCCCAATCCCCGACAAGACTGGTACCCTTTCACGTCCAAATCTCTCAAACTCCGGGAGAGATTCTCAAAACCAAGGTTGACATGTTTCGAGTTCCTCTCAACATTTTGGAAATCCCGCTGAAACTTTGGACATTCTGGCGAAGGGTTCCCAATCCCCGACAAGACTGGTACCCTTTCACGTCCAAATCTCTCAAACTCCGGGAGAGATTCTCAAAACCGCGGTTGACATGTTTCGAGTTCCTCTCAACATTTTGGAAATCCCGCTGAAACTTTGGACATTCTCGCGAAGGGTTCCCAATCCCCGACAAGACTGGTACCCTTTCACGTCCAAATCTCTCAAACTCCGGGAGAGATTCTCAAAACCAAGGTTGACATGTTTCGAGTTCCTCTCAACATTTTGGAAATCCCGCTGAAACTTTGGACATTCTCGCGAAGGGTTCCCAATCCCCGACAAGACTGGTACCCTTTCACGTCCAAATCTCTCCAACTCCGGGAGAGATTCTCAAAACCAAGGTTGACATGTTTCGAGTTCCTCTCAACATTTTGGAAATCCCGCTGAAACTTTGGACATTCTCCCGAAGGGTTCCCAATCCCCGACAAGACTGGTACCCTTTCACGTCCAAATCTCTCAAACTCCGGGAGAGATTCTCAAAACCAAGGTTGACATGTTTCGAGTTCCTCTCAACATTTTGGAAATCCCGCTGAAACTTTGGACATTCTCGCGAAGGGTTCCCAATCCCCGACAAGACTGGTACCCTTTCACGTCCAAATCTCTCAAACTCCGGGAGAGATTCTCAAAACCAAGGTTGACATGTTTCGAGTTCCTCTCAACATTTTGGAAATCCCGCTGAAACTTTGGACATTCTCGCAAAGGGTTCCCAATCCCCGACAAGACTGGTACCCTTTCACGTCCAAATCTCTCCAACTCCGGGAGAGATTCTCAAAACCAAGGTTGACATGTTTCGAGTTCCTCTCAACATTTTGGAAATCCCGCTGAAACTTTGGACATTCTCGCGAAGGGTTCCCAATCCCCGACAAGACTGGTACCCTTTCACGTCCAAATCTCTCAAACTCCGGGAGAGATTCTCAAAACCGAGGCTGACATGTTTCGAGTTCCTCTCAACATTTTGGAAATCCCGCTGAAACTTTGGACATTCTGGCGAAGGGTTCCCAATCCCCGACAAGACTGGTACCCTTTCACGTCCAAATCTCTCAAACTCCGGGAGAGATTCTCAAAACCAAGGTTGACATGTTTCGAGTTCCTCTCAACATTTTGGAAATCCCGCTGAAACTTTGGACATTCTCGCGAAGGGTTCCCAATCCCCGACAAGACTGGTACCCTTTCACGTCCAAATCTCTCAAACTCCGGGAGAGATTCTCAAAACCAAGGTTGACATGTTTCGAGTTCCTCTCAACATTTTGGAAATCCCGCTGAAACTTTGGACATTCTGGCGAAGGGTTCCCAATCCCCGACAAGACTGGTACCCTTTCACGTCCAAATCTCTCAAACTCCGGGAGAGATTCTCAAAACCAAGGTTGACATGTTTCGAGTTCCTCTCAACATTTTGGAAATCCCGCTGAAACTTTGGACATTCTCGCGAAGGGTTCCCAATCCCCGACAAGACTGGTACCCTTTCACGTCCAAATCTCTCAAACTCCAGGAGAGATTCTCAAAACCAAGGTTGACATGTTTCGAGTTCCTCTCAACATTTTGGAAATCCCGCTGAAACTTTGGACATTCTCGCAAAGGGTTCCCAATCCCCGACAAGACTGGTACCCTTTCACGTCCAAATCTCTCCAACTCCGGGAGAGATTCTCAAAACCAAGGTTGACATGTTTCGAGTTCCTCTCAACATTTTGGAAATCCCGCTGAAACTTTGGACATTCTCGCGAAGGGTTCCCAATCCCCGACAAGGCTGGTACCCTTTCACGTCCAAATCTCTCAAACTCCGGGAGAGATTCTCAAAACCGAGGCTGACATGTTTCGAGTTCCTCTCAACATTTTGGAAATCCCGCTGAAACTTTGGACATTCTGGCGAAGGGTTCCCAATCCCCGACAAGACTGGTACCCTTTCACGTCCAAATCTCTCCAACTCCGGGAGAGATTCTCAAAACCAAGGTTGACATGTTTCGAGTTCCTCTCAACATTTTGGAAATCCCGCTGAAACTTTGGACATTCTCGCGAAGGGTTCCCAATCCCCGACAAGACTGGTACCCTTTCACGTCCAAATCTCTCAAACTCCGGGAGAGATTCTCAAAACCAAGGTTGACATGTTTCAAGTTCCTCTCAACATTTTGGAAATCCCGCTGAAACTTTGGACATTCTAGCGAAGGGTTCCCAATCCCCGACAAGACTAGTACCCTTTTACGTCCAAATCTCTCGAACTCCGGGAGAGATTCTCAAAACCAAGGTTGACATGTTTCGAGTTCCTCTCAACATTTTGGAAATCCCGCTGAAACTTTGGACATTCTCGCGAAGGGTTCCCAATCCCCGACAAGACTGGTACCCTTTCACGTCCAAATCTCTCCAACTCCGGGAGAGATTCTCAAAACCAAGGTTGACATGTTTCGAGTTCCTCTCAACATTTTGGAAATCCCGCTGAAACTTTGGACATTCTGGCGAAGGGTTCCCAATCCCCGACAAGACTGGTACCCTTTCACGTCCAAATCTCTCAAACTCCGGGAGAGATTCTCAAAACCAAGGTTGACATGTTTCGAGTTCCTCTCAACATTTTGGAAATCCCGCTGAAACTTTGGACATTCTCGCGAAGGGTTCCCAATCCCCGACAAGACTGGTACCCTTTCACGTCCAAATCTCTCAAACTCCGGGAGAGATTCTCAAAACCAAGGTTGACATGTTTCGAGTTCCTCTCAACATTTTGGAAATCCCGCTGAAACTTTGGACATTCTCGCGAAGGGTTCCCAATCCCCGACAAGACTGGTACCCTTTCACGTCCAAATCTCTCCAACTCCGGGAGAGATTCTCAAAACCAAGGTTCACATGTTTCGAGTTCCTCTCAACATTTTGGAAATCCCGCTGAAACTTTGGACATTCTCGCGAAGGGTTCCCAATCCCCGACAAGGCTGGTACCCTTTCACGTCCAAATCTCTCAAACTCCGGGAGAGATTCTCAAAACCGAGGTTGACATGTTTCGAGTTCCTCTCAACATTTTGGAAATCCCGCTGAAACTTTGGACATTCTGGCGAAGGGTTCCCAATCCCCGACAAGACTGGTACCCTTTCACGTCCAAATCTCTCAAACTCTGGGAGAGATTCTCAAAACCAAGGTTGACATGTTTCGAGTTCCTCTCAACATTTTGGAAATCCCGCTGAAACTTTGGACATTCTCGCGAAGGGTTCCCAATCCCCGACAAGACTGGTACCCTTTCACGTCCAAATCTCTCAAACTCCGGGAGAGATTCTCAAAACCAAGGTTGACATGTTTCGAGTTCCTCTCAACATTTTGGAAATCCCGCTGAAACTTTGGACATTCTGGCGAAGGGTTCCCAATCCCCGACAAGACTGGTACCCTTTCACGTCCAAATCTCTCAAACTCCGGGAGAGATTCTCAAAACCAAGGTTCACATGTTTCGAGTTCCTCTCAACATTTTGGAAATCCCGCTGAAACTTTGGACATTCTCGCGAAGGGTTCCCAATCCCCGACAAGACTGGTACCCTTTCACGTCCAAATCTCTCAAACTCCGGGAGAGATTCTCAAAACCAAGGTTGACATGTTTCGAGTTCCTCTCAACATTTTGGAAATCCCGCTGAAACTTTGGACATTCTGGCGAAGGGTTCCCAATCCCCGACAAGACTGGTACCCTTTCACGTCCAAATCTCTCAAACTCCGGGAGAGATTCTCAAAACCAAGGTTGACATGTTTCGAGTTCCTCTCAACATTTTGGAAATCCCGCTGAAACTTTGGACATTCTCGCGAAGGGTTCCCAATCCCCGACAAGACTGGTACCCTTTCACGTCCAAATCTCTCGAACTCCGGGAGAGATTCTCAAAACCAAGGTTCACATGTTTCGAGTTCCTCTCAACATTTTGGAAATCCCGCTGAAACTTTGGACATTCTGGCGAAGGGTTCCCAATCCCCGACAAGACTGGTACCCTTTCACGTCCAAATCTCTCAAACTCCAGGAGAGGTTCTCAAAACCAAGGTTGACATGTTTCGAGTTCCTCTCAACATTTTGGAAATTACGCTGAAACTTTGGACATTCTGGCGAAGGGTTCCCAATCCCCGACAAGACTGGTACCCTTTCACGTCCAAATCTCTCAAACTCCGGGAGAGATTCTCAAAACCGAGGTTGACATGTTTCGAGTTCCTCTCAACATTTTGGAAATCCCGCTGAAACTTTGGACATTCTCGCGAAGGGTTCCCAATCCCCGACAAGACTGGTACCCTTTCACGTCCAAATCTCTCAAACTTCGGGAGAGATTCTCAAAACCGAGGTTGACATGTTTCGAGTTCCTTTCAACATTTTGGAAATCCCGCTGAAACTTTGGACATTCTCGCGAAGGGTTCCCAATCCCCGACAAGACTGCTACCCTTTCACGTCCAAATCTCTCAAACTCCGGGAGAGATTCTCAAAACCAAGGTTGACATGTTTCGAGTTCCTCTCAACATTTTGGAAATCCCGCTGAAACTTTGGACATTCTCGCGAAGGGTTCCCAATCCCCGACAAGACTGGTACCCTTTCACGTCCAAATCTCTCAAACTCCGGGAGAGATTCTCAAAACCAAGGTTGACATGTTTCGAGTTCCTCTCAACATTTTGGAAATCCCGCTGAAACTTTGGACATTCTGGCGAAGGGTTCCCAATCCCCGACAAGACTGGTACCCTTTCACGTCCAAATCTCTCAAACTCCGGGAGAGATTCTCAAAACCAAGGTTCACATGTTTCGAGTTCCTCTCAACATTTTGGAAATCCCGCTGAAACTTTGGACATTCTCGCAAAGGGTTCCCAATCCCCGACAAGACTGGTACCCTTTCACGTCCAAATCTCTCCAACTCCGGGAGAGATTCTCAAAACCAAGGTTGACATGTTTCGAGTTCCTCTCAACATTTTGGAAATCCCGCTGAAACTTTGGACATTCTCGCGAAGGGTTCCCAATCCCCGACAAGACTGGTACCCTTTCACGTCCAAATCTCTCAAACTCCGGGAGAGATTCTCAAAACCGAGGCTGACATGTTTCGAGTTCCTCTCAACATTTTGGAAATCCCGCTGAAACTTTGGACATTCTGGCGAAGGGTTCCCAATCCCCGACAAGACTGGTACCCTTTCACGTCCAAATCTCTCAAACTCCGGGAGAGATTCTCAAAACCAAGGTTGACATGTTTCGAGTTCCTCTCAACATTTTGGAAATCCCGCTGAAACTTTGGACATTCTGGCGAAGGGTTCCCAATCCCCGACAAGACTGGTACCCTTTCACGTCCAAATCTCTCAAACTCCGGGAGAGATTCTCAAAACCGCGGTTGACATGTTTCGAGTTCCTCTCAACATTTTGGAAATCCCGCTGAAACTTTGGACATTCTGGCGAAGGGTTCCCAATCCCCGACAAGACTGGTACCCTTTCACGTCCAAATCTCTCAAACTCCGGGAGAGATTCTCAAAACCGCGGTTGACATGTTTCGAGTTCCTCTCAACATTTTGGAAATCCCGCTGAAACTTTGGACATTCTCGCGAAGGGTTCCCAATCCCCGACAAGACTGGTACCCTTTCACGTCCAAATCTCTCAAACTCCGGGAGAGATTCTCAAAACCAAGGTTGACATGTTTCGAGTTCCTCTCAACATTTTGGAAATCCCGCTGAAACTTTGGACATTCTGGCGAAGGGTTCCCAATCCCCGACAAGACTGGTACCCTTTCACGTCCAAATCTCTCCAACTCCGGGAGAGATTCTCAAAACCAAGGTTGACATGTTTCGAGTTCCTCTCAACATTTTGGAAATCCCGCTGAAACTTTGGACATTCTCCCGAAGGGTTCCCAATCCCCGACAAGACTGGTACCCTTTCACGTCCAAATCTCTCAAACTCCGGGAGAGATTCTCAAAACCAAGGTTGACATGTTTCGAGTTCCTCTCAACATTTTGGAAATCCCGCTGAAACTTTGGACATTCTGGCGAAGGGTTCCCAATCCCCGACAAGACTGGTACCCTTTCACGTCCAAATCTCTCAAACTCCGGGAGAGATTCTCAAAACCAAGGTTGACATGTTTCGAGTTCCTCTCAACATTTTGGAAATCCCGCTGAAACTTTGGACATTCTGGCGAAGGGTTCCCAATCCCCGACAAGACTGGTACCCTTTCACGTCCAAATCTCTCAAACTCCGGGAGAGATTCTCAAAACCAAGGTTGACATGTTTCGAGTTCCTCTCAACATTTTGGAAATCCCGCTGAAACTTTGGACATTCTCGCGAAGGGTTCCCAATCCCCGACAAGACTGGTACCCTTTCACGTCCAAATCTCTCAAACTCCGGGAGAGATTCTCAAAACCAAGGTTGACATGTTTCGAGTTCCTCTCAACATTTTGGAAATCCCGCTGAAACTTTGGACATTCTCGCGAAGGGTTCCCAATCCCCGACAAGACTGGTACCCTTTCACGTCCAAATCTCTCAAACTCCGGGAGAGATTCTCAAAACCAAGGTTGACATGTTTCGAGTTCCTCTCAACATTTTGGAAATCCCGCTGAAACTTTGGACATTCTCGCGAAGGGTTCCCAATCCCCGACAAGACTGGTACCCTTTCACGTCCAAATCTCTCAAACTCCGGGAGAGATTCTCAAAACCGAGGCTGACATGTTTCGAGTTCCTCTCAACATTTTGGAAATCCCGCTGAAACTTTGGACATTCTGGCGAAGGGTTCCCAATCCCCGACAAGACTGGTACCCTTTCACGTCCAAATCTCTCAAACTCCGGGAGAGATTCTCAAAACCAAGGTTGACATGTTTCGAGTTCCTCTCAACATTTTGGAAATCCCGCTGAAACTTTGGACATTCTCGCGAAGGGTTCCCAATCCCCGACAAGACTGGTACCCTTTCACGTCCAAATCTCTCAAACTCCGGGAGAGATTCTCAAAACCAAGGTTGACATGTTTCGAGTTCCTCTCAACATTTTGGAAATCCCGCTGAAACTTTGGACATTCTGGCGAAGGGTTCCCAATCCCCGACAAGACTGGTACCCTTTCACGTCCAAATCTCTCAAACTCCGGGAGAGATTCTCAAAACCAAGGTTGACATGTTTCGAGTTCCTCTCAACATTTTGGAAATCCCGCTGAAACTTTGGACATTCTCGCGAAGGGTTCCCAATCCCCGACAAGACTGGTACCCTTTCACGTCCAAATCTCTCAAACTCCGGGAGACATTCTCAAAACCAAGGTTGACATGTTTCGAGTTCCTCTCAACATTTTGGAAATCCCGCTGAAACTTTGGACATTCTCGCAAAGGGTTCCCAATCCCCGACAAGACTGGTACCCTTTCACGTCCAAATCTCTCCAACTCCGGGAGAGATTCTCAAAACCAAGGTTGACATGTTTCGAGTTCCTCTCAACATTTTGGAAATCCCGCTGAAACTTTGGACATTCTCGCGAAGGGTTCCCAATCCCCGACAAGGCTGGTACCCTTTCACGTCCAAATCTCTCAAACTCCGGGAGAGATTCTCAAAACCAAGGTTGACATGTTTCGAGTTCCTCTCAACATTTTGGAAATCCCGCTGAAACTTTGGACATTCTGGCGAAGGGTTCCCAATCCCCGACAAGACTGGTACCCTTTCACGTCCAAATCTCTCAAACTCCAGGAGAGGTTCTCAAAACCAAGGTTGACATGTTTCGAGTTCCTCTCAACATTTTGGAAATCCCGCTGAAACTTTGGACATTCTGGCGAAGGGTTCCCAATCCCCGACAAGACTGGTACCCTTTCACGTCCAAATCTCTCAAACTCCAGGAGAGGTTCTCAAAACCAAGGTTGACATGTTTCGAGTTCCTCTCAACATTTTGGAAATCCCGCTGAAACTTTGGACATTCTGGCGAAGGGTTCCCAATCCCCGACAAGACTGGTACCCTTTCACGTCCAAATCTCTCAAACTCCGGGAGAGATTCTCAAAACCGAGGTTGACATGTTTCGAGTTCCTCTCAACATTTTGGAAATCCCGCTGAAACTTTGGACATTCTCGCGAAGGGTTCCCAATCCCCGACAGGACTGGTACCCTTTCACGTCCAAATCTCTCAAACTTCGGGAGAGATTCTCAAAACCGAGGTTGACATGTTTCGAGTTCCTTTCAACATTTTGGAAATCCCGCTGAAACTTTGGACATTCTCGCGAAGGGTTCCCAATCCCCGACAAGACTGGTACCCTTTCACGTCCAAATCTCTCAAACTCCGGGAGAGATTCTCAAAACCGAGGCTGACATGTTTCGAGTTCCTCTCAACATTTTGGAAATCCCGCTGAAACTTTGGACATTCTAGCGAAGGGTTCCCAATCCCCGACAAGACTGGAACCCTTTCACGTCCAAATCTCTCAAACTCCGGGAGAGATTCTCAAAACCAAGGTTGACATGTTTCGAGTTCCTCTCAACATTTTGGAAATCCCGCTGAAACTTTGGACATTCTCGCGAAGGGTTCCCAATCCCCGACAAGACTGGTACCCTTTCACATCCAAATCTCTCAAACTCCGGGAGAGATTCTCAAAACCGAGGCTGACATGTTTCGAGTTCCTCTCAACATTTTGGAAATCCCGCTGAAACTTTGGACATTCTCGCGAAGGGTTCCCAATCCCCGACAAGACTGGTACCCTTTCACGTCCAAATCTCTCAGACTCCGGGAGAGATTCTCAAAACCAAGGTTGACATGTTTCGAGTTCCTCTCAACATTTTGGAAATCCCGCTGAAACTTTGGACATTCTGGCGAAGGGTTCCCAATCCCCGACAAGACTGGTACCCTTTCACATCCAAATCTCTCAAACTCCGGGAGAGATTCTCAAAACCAAGGTTGACATGTTTCGAGTTCCTCTCAACATTTTGGAAATCCCGCTGAAACTTTGGACATTCTCGCGAAGGGTTCCCAATCCCCGACAAGACTGGTACCCTTTCACGTCCAAATCTCTCGAACTCCGGGAGAGATTCTCAAAACCAAGGTTGACATGTTTCGAGTTCCTTTCAACATTTTGGAAATCCCGCTGAAACTTTGGACATTCTCGCGAAGGGTTCCCAATCCCCGACAAGACTGGTACCCTTTCACATCCAAATCTCTCAAACTCCGGGAGAGATTCTCAAAACCAAGGTTGACATGTTTCGAGTTCCTCTCAACATTTTGGAAATCCCGCTGAAACTTTGGACATTCTCGCGAAGGGTTCCCAATCCCCGACAAGACTGGTACCCTTTCACGTCCAAATCTCTCAAACTCCGGGAGAGATTCTCAAAACCAAGGTTGACATGTTTCGAGTTCCTCTCAACATTTTGGAAATCCGGCTGAAACTTTGCACATTCTGGCGAAGGGTTCCCAATCCCCGACAAGACTGGTACCCTTTCACGTCCAAATCTCTCAAACTCCGGGAGAGATTCTCAAAACCAAGGTTGACATGTTTCGAGTTCCTCTCAACATTTTGGAAATCCCGCTGAAACTTTGGACATTCTGGCGAAGGGTTCCCAATCCCCGACAAGACTGGTACCCTTTCACGTCCAAATCTCTCAAACTCCGGGAGAGATTCTCAAAACCAAGGTTGACATGTTTCGAGTTCCTCTCAACATTTTGGAAATCCCGCTGAAACTTTGGACATTCTGGCGAAGGGTTCCCAATCCCCGACAAGACTGGTACCCTTTCACGTCCAAATCTCTCAAACTCCAGGAGAGATTCTCAAAACCAAGGTTGACATGTTTCGAGTTCCTCTCAACATTTTGGAAATCCCGCTGAAACTTTGGACATTCTCGCAAAGGGTTCCCAATCCCCGACAAGACTGGTACCGTTTCACGTCCAAATCTCTCAAACTCCGGGAGAGATTCTAAAAACCAAGGTTGACATGTTTCGAGTTCCTCTCAACATTTTGGAAATCCCGCTGAAACTTTGGACATTCTGGCGAAGGGTTCCCAATCCCACACAAGACTGGTACCCTTTCACGTCCAAATCTCTCAAACTCCGGGAGAGATTCTCAAAACCAAGGTTGACATGTTTCGAGTTCCTCTCAACATTTTGGAAATTACGCTGAAACTTTGGACATTCTGGCGAAGGGTTCCCAATCCCCGACAAGACTGGTACCCTTTCACGTCCAAATCTCTCAAACTCCGGGAGAGATTCTCAAAACCGAGGTTGACATGTTTCGAGTTCCTCTCAACATTTTGGAAATCCCGCTGAAACTTTGGACATTCTCGCGAAGGGTTCCCAATCCCCGACAAGACTGGTACCCTTTCACGTCCAAATCTCTCAGACTCCGGGAGAGATTCTCAAAACCAAGGTTGACATGTTTCGAGTTCCTCTCAACATTTTGGAAATCCCGCTGAAACTTTGGACATTCTCGCGAAGGGTTCCCAATCCCCGACAAGACTGGTACCCTTTCACGTCCAAATCTCTCAAACTCCGGGAGAGATTCTCAAAACCGAGGTTGACATGTTTCGAGTTCCTCTCAACATTTTGGAAATCCCGCTGAAACTTTGGACATTCTGGCGAAGGGTTCCCAATCCCCGACAAGATTGGTACCCTTTCACGTCCAAATCTCTCAAACTCTGGGAGAGATTCTCAAAACCAAGGTTGACATGTTTCGAGTTCCTCTCAACATTTTGGAAATCCCGCTGAAACTTTGGACATTCTCGCGAAGGGTTCCCAATCCCCGACAAGACTGGTACCCTTTCACGTCCAAATCTCTCAAACTCCGGGAGAGATTCTCAAAACCAAGGTTGACATGTTTCGAGTTCCTCTCAACATTTTGGAAATCCCGCTGAAACTTTGGACATTCTCGCGAAGGGTTCCCAATCCCCGACAAGACTGGTACCCTTTCACGTCCAAATCTCTCAAACTCCGGGAGAGATTCTCAAAACCAAGGCTGACATGTTTCGAGGTCCTCTCAACATTTTGGAAATCCCGCTGAAACTTTGGACATTCTCGCGAAGGGTTCCCAATCCCCGACAAGACTGGTACCCTTTCACGTCCAAATCTCTCAAACTCCGGGAGAGATTCTCAAAACCAAGGTTGACATGATTCGAGTTCCTCTCAACATTTTGGAAATCCCGCTGAAACTTTGGACATTCTCGCGAAGGGTTCCCAATCCCCGACAAGACTGGTACCCTTTCACGTCCAAATCTCTCAAACTCCGGGAGAGATTCTCAAAACCAAGGTTCACATGTTTCGAGTTCCTTTCAACATTTTGGAAATCCCGCTGAAACTTTGGACATTCTCGCGAAGGGTTCCCAATCCCCGACAAGACTGGTACCCTTTCACGTCCAAATCTCTCAAAGTCCGGGAGAGATTCTCAAAACCAAGGTTGACATGTTTCGAGTTCCTTTCAACATTTTGGAAATCCCGCTGAAACTTTGGACATTCTCGCGAAGGGTTCCCAATCCCCGACAAGACTGGTACCCTTTCACGTCCAAATCTCTCAAACTCCGGGAGAGATTCTCAAAACCAAGGTTGACATGTTTCGAGTTCCTCTCAACATTTTGGAAATCCCGCTGAAACTTTGGACATTCTGGCGAAGGGTTCCCAATCCCCGACAAGACTGGTACCCTTTCAAGTCCAAATCTCTCGAACTCCGGGAGAGATTCTCAAAACCAAGGTTGACATGTTTCGAGTTCCTCTCAACATTTTGGAAATCCCGCTGAAACTTTGGACATTCTCGCAAAGGGTTCCCAATCCCCGACAAGACTGGTACCCTTTCACGTCCAAATCTCTCAAACTCCGGGAGAGATTCTCAAAACCAAGGTTGACATGTTTCGAGTTCCTCTCAACATTTTGGAAATCCCGCTGAAACTTTGGACATTCTGGCGAAGGGTTCCCAATCCCCGACAAGACTGGTACCCTTTCACGTCCAAATCTCTCAAACTCCGGGAGAGATTCTCAAAACCAAGGTTGACATGTTTCGAGTTCCTCTCAACATTTGGAAATCCCGCTGAAACTTTGGACATTCTCGCGAAGGGTTCCCAATCCCCGACAAGACTGGTACCCTTTCACGTCCAAATCTCTCGAACTCCGGGAGAGATTCTCAAAACCAAGGTTGACATGTTTCGAGTTCCTTTCAACATTTTGGAAATCCCGCTGAAACTTTGGACATCCTCGCGAAGGGTTCCCAATCCCCGACAAGACTGGTACCCTTTCACATCCAAATGTCTCAAACTCCGGGAGAGATTCTCAAAACCAAGGTTGACATGTTTCGAGTTCCTCTCAACATTTTGGAAATCCCGCTGAAACTTTGGACATTCTCGCGAAGGGTTCCCAATCCCCGACAAGACTGGTACCCTTTCACGTCCAAATCTCTCAAACTCCGGGAGAGATTCTCAAAACCAAGGTTGACATGTTTCGAGTTCCTCTCAACATTTTGGAAATCCGGCTGAAACTTTGGACATTCTGGCGAAGGGTTCCCAATCCCCGACAAGACTGGTACCCTTTCACGTCCAAATGTCTCAAACTCCGGGAGAGATTCTCAAAACCAAGATTGACATGTTTCGAGTTCCTCTCAACATTTTGGAAATCCCGCTGAAACTTTGGACATTCTGGCGAAGGGTTCCCAATCCCGGACAAGACTGGTACCCTTTCACGTCCAAATGTCTCAAACTCCGGGAGAGATTCTCAAAACCAAGGTTGACATGTTTCGAGTTCCTCTCAACATTTTGGAAATCCCGCTGAAACTTTGGACATTCTGGCGAAGGGTTCCCAATCCCCGACAAGACTGGTACCCTTTCACGTCCAAATCTCTCAAACTCCAGGAGAGATTCTCAAAACCAAGGTTGACATGTTTCGAGTTCCTCTCAACATTTTGGAAATCCCGCTGAAACTTTGGACATTCTCGCGAAGGGTTCCCAATCCCCGACAAGACTGGTACCGTTTCACGTCCAAATCTCTCAAACTCCGGGAGAGATTCTAAAAACCAAGGTTGACATGTTTCGAGTTCCTCTCAACATTTTGGAAATCCCGCTGAAACTTTGGACATTCAGGCGAATGGTTCCCAATCCCCGACAAGACTGGTACCCTTTCACGTCCAAATCTCTCAAACTCCGGGAGAGATTCTCAAAACCAAGGTTGACATGTTTCGAGTTCCTCTCAACATTTTGGAAATCCCGCTGAAACTTTGGACATTCTCGCGAAGGGTTCCCAATCCCCGACAAGACTGGTACCCTTTCACGTCCAAATCTCTCAAACTCCGGGAGAGATTCTCAAAACCAAGGTTGACATGTTTCGAGTTCCTCTCAACATTTTGGAAATCCCGCTGAAACTTTGGACATTCTCGCGAAGGGTTCCCAATCCCCGACAAGACTGGTACCCTTTCACGTCCAAATCTCTCAAACTCCGGGAGAGATTCTAAAAACCAAGGTTGACATGTTTCGAGTTCCTCTCAACATTTTGGAAATCCCGCTGAAACTTTGGACATTCTCGCGAAGGGTTCCCAATCCCCGACAAGACTGGTACCCTTTCACGTCCAAATCTCTCAAACTCCGGGAGAGATTCTCAAAACCAAGGTTGACATGTTTCGAGTTCCTCTCAACATTTTGGAAATCCCGCTGAAACTTTGGACATTCTCGCGAAGGGTTCCCAATCCCCGACAAGACTGGTACCCTTTCACGTCCAAATCTCTCAAACTCCGGGAGAGATTCTCAAAACCAAGGTTGACATGTTTCGAGTTCCTCTCAACATTTTGGAAATCCCGCTGAAACTTTGGACATTCTCGCGAAGGGTTCCCAATCCCCGACAAGACTGGTACCCTTTCACGTCCAAATCTCTCGAACTCCGGGAGAGATTCTCAAAACCAAGGTTCACATGTTTCGAGTTCCTCTCAACATTTTGGAAATCCCGCTGAAACTTTGGACATTCTCGCGAAGGGTTCCCAATCCCCGACAAGACTGGTACCCTTTCACGTCCAAATCTCTCAAACTCCGGGAGAGATTCTCAAAACCAAGGTTGACATGTTTCGAGTTCCTCTCAACATTTTGGAAATCCCGCTGAAACTTTGGACATTCTCGCGAAGGGTTCCCAATCCCCGACAAGACTGGTACCCTTTCACGTCCAAATCTCTCAAACTCCGGGAGAGATTCTCAAAACCGAGGCTGACATGTTTCGAGTTCCTCTCAACATTTTGGAAATCCCGCTGAAACTTTGGACATTCTCGCGAAGGGTTCCCAATCCCCGACAAGACTGGTACCCTTTCACGTCCAAATCTCTCAAACTCCGGGAGAGATTCTCAAAACCAAGGTTGACATGTTTCGAGTTCCTCTCAACATTTTGGAAATCCCGCTGAAACTTTGGACATTCTCGCGAAGGGTTCCCAATCCCCGACAAGACTGGTACCCTTTCACGTCCAAATCTCTCAAACTCCGGGAGAGATTCTCAAAACCAAGGTTGACATGATTCGAGTTCCTCTCAACATTTTGGAAATCCCGCTGAAACTTTGGACATTCTGGCGAAGGGTTCCCAATCCCCGACAAGACTGGTACCCTTTCACGTCCAAATCTCTCAAACTCCGGGAGAGATTCTCAAAACCAAGGTTGACATGTTTCGAGTTCCTCTCAACATTTTGGAAATCCCGCTGAAACTTTGGACATTCTGGCGAAGGGTTCCCAATCCCCGACAAGACTGGTACCCTTTCACGTCCAAATCTCTCAAAGTCCGGGAGAGATTCTCAAAACCAAGGTTGACATGTTTCGAGTTCCTTTCAACATTTTGGAAATCCCGCTGAAACTTTGGACATTCTCGCGAAGGGTTCCCAATCCCCGAGAAGACTGGTACCCTTTCACGTCCAAATCTCTCAAACTCCGGGAGAGATTCTCAAAACCAAGGTTGACATGTTTCGAGTTCCTCTCAACATTTTGGAAATCCCGCTGAAACTTTGGACATTCTCGCGAAGGGTTCCCAATCCCCGACAAGACTGGTACCCTTTCACGTCCAAATCTCTCGAACTCCGGGAGAGATTCTCAAAACCAAGGTTGACATGTTTCGAGTTCCTCTCAACATTTTGGAAATCCCGCTGAAACTTTGGACATTCTCGCGAAGGGTTCCCAATCCCCGACAAGACTGGTACCCTTTCACGTCCAAATCTCTCAAACTCCGGGAGAGATTCTCAAAACCAAGGTTGACATGTTTTGAGTTCCTCTCAACATTTTGGAAATCCTGCTGAAACTTTGGACATTCTCGCGAAGGGTTCCCAATCCCCGACAAGACTGGTACCCTTTCACGTCCAAATCTCTCAAACTCCGGGAGAGATTCTCAGAACCGAGGTTGACATGTTTCGAGTTCCTCTCAACATTTTGGAAATCCCGCTGAAACTTTGGACATTCTCGCGAAGGGTTCCCAATCCCCGACAAGACTGGTACCCTTTCACGTCCAAATCTCTCAAACTCCGGGAGAGATTCTCAAAACCACGGTTCACATGTTTTGAGTTCCTCTCAACATTTTGGAAATCCCGCTGAAACTTTGGACATTCTGGCGAAGGGTTCCCAATCCCCGACAAGACTGGTACCCTTTCACGTCCAAATCTCTCGAACTCCGGGAGAGATTCTCAAAACCAAGGTTGACATGTTTCGAGTTCCTCTCAACATTTTGGAAATCCCGCTGAAACTTTGGACATTCTCGCGAAGGGTTCCCAATCCCCGACAAGACTGGTACCCTTTCACGTCCAAATCTCTCAAACTCCGGGAGAGATTCTCAAAACCAAGGTTGACATGTTTCGAGTTCCTCTCAACATTTTGGAAATCCCGCTGAAACTTTGGACATTCTGGCGAAGGGTTCCCAATCCCCGACAAGACTGGTACCCTTTCACGTCCAAATCTCTCGAACTCCGGGAGAGATTCTCAAAACCAAGGTTGACATGTTTCGAGTTCCTCTCAACATTTTGGAAATCCCGCTGAAACTTTGGGCATTCTCGCGAAGGGTTCCCAATCCCCGACAAGACTGGTACCCTTTCACGTCCAAATCTCTCAAACTCCGGGAGAGATTCTCAAAACCAAGGTTGACATGTTTCGAGTTCCTCTCATCATTTTGGAAATCCCGCTGAAACTTTGGACATTCTGGCGAAGGGTTCCCAATCCCCGACAAGACTGGTACCCTTTCACGTCCAAATCTCTCAAACTCCGGGAGAGATTCTCAAAACCAAGGTTGACATGTTTCGAGTTCCTCTCAACATTTTGGAAATCCCGCTGAAACTTTGGACATTCTCGCGAAGGGTTCCCAATCCCCGACAAGACTGGTACCCTTTCACGTCCAAATCTCTCGAACTCCGGGAGAGATTCTCAAAACCAAGGTTGACATGTTTCGAGTTCCTCTCAACATTTTGGAAATCCCGCTGAAACTTTGGACATTCTCGCGAAGGGTTCGCAATCCCCGACAAGACTGGTACCCTTTCACGTCCAAATCTCTCAAACTCCGGGAGAGATTCTCAAAACCGAGGTTGACATGTTTCGAGTTCCTCTCAACATTTTGGAAATCCCGCTGAAACTTTGGACATTCTGGCGAAGGGTTCCCAATCCCCGACAAGACTGGTACCCTTTCACGTCCAAATCTCTCAAACTCCGGGAGAGATTCTCAAAACCAAGGTTGACATGTTTCGAGTTCCTCTCAACATTTTGGAAATTACGCTGAAACTTTGGACATTCTGGCGAAGGGCTCCCAATCCCCGACAAGACTGGTACCCTTTCAAGTCCAAATCTCTCGAACTCCGGGAGAGATTCTCAAAACCAAGGTTGACATGTTTCGAGTTCCTCTCAACATTTTGGAAATCCCGCTGAAACTTTGGGCATTCTCGCGAAGGGTTCCCAATCCCCGACAAGACTGGTACCCTTTCACGTCCAAATCTCTCAAACTCCGGGAGAGATTCTCAAAACCAAGGTTGACATGTTTCGAGTTCCTCTCAACATTTTGGAAATCCCGCTGAAACTTTGGACATTCTCGCGAAGGGTTCCCAATCCCCGACAAGACTGGTACCCTTTCACGTCCAAATCTCTCAAACTCCGGGAGAGATTCTCAAAACCGAGGTTGACATGTTTCGAGTTCCTCTCAACATTTTGGAAATCCCGCTGAAACTTTGGACATTCTCGCGAAGGGTTCCCAATCCCCGACAAGACTGGTACCCTTTCACGTCCAAATCTCTCAAACTCCGGGAGAGATTCTCAAAACCAAGGCTGACATGTTTCGAGTTCCTCTCAACATTTTGGAAATTACGCTGAAACTTTGGACATTCTGGCGAAGGGTTCCCAATCCCCGACAAGACTGGTACCCTTTCACGTCCAAATCTCTCAAACTCCGGGAGAGATTCTCAAAACCAAGGTTGACATGTTTCGAGTTCCTCTCAACATTTTGGATATCCCGCTGAAACTTTGGACATTCTGGCGAAGGGTTCCCAATGCCCGACAAGACTGGTACCCTTTCACGTCCAAATCTCTCAAACTCCAGGAGAGATTCTTAAAACCAAGGTTGACATGTTTTGAGTTCCTCTCAACATTTTGGAAATCCCGCTGAAACTTTGGACATTCTCGCGAAGGGTTCCCAATCCCCGACAAGACTGGTACCCTTTCACGTCCAAATCTCTCAAACTCCGGGAGAGATTCTCAAAACCAAGGTTGACATGTTTCGAGTTCCTCTCAACATTTTGGAAATCCCGCTGAAACTTTGGACATTCTGGCGAAGGGTTCCCAATCCCCGACAAGACTGGTACCCTTTCACGTCCAAATCTCTCAAACTCCGGGAGAGATTCTCAAAACCAAGGTTGACATGTTTCGAGTTCCTCTCAACATTTTGGAAATCCCGCTGAAAATTTGGACATTCTGGCGAAGGGTTCCCAATCCCCGACAAGACTGGTACCCTTTCACGTCCAAATCTCTCAAACTCCGGGAGAGATTCTCAAAACCAAGGTTGACATGATTCGAGTTCCTCTCAACATTTTGGAAATCCCGCTGAAACTTTGGACATTCTCGCGAAGGGTTCCCAATCCCCGACAAGACTGGTACCCTTTCACGTCCAAATCTCTCAAACTCTGGGAGAGATTCTCAAAACCGAGGTTGACATGTTTCGAGTTCCTCTCAACATTTTGGAAATCCCGCTGAAACTTTGGACATTCTCGCGAAGGGTTCCCAATCCCCGACAAGACTGGTACCCTTTCACGTCCAAATCTCTCAAACTCCGGGAGAGATTCTCAAAACCAAGGTTGACATGTTTCGAGTTCCTCTCAACATTTTGGAAATCCCGCTGAAACTTTGGACATTCTGGCGAAGGGTTCCCAATCCCCGACAAGACTGGTACCCTTTCACGTCCAAATCTCTCAAACTCCGGGAGAGATTCTCAAAACCAAGGTTGACATGATTCGAGTTCCTTTCAACATTTTGGAAATCCCGCTGAAACTTTGGACATTCTCGCGAAGGGTTCCCAATCCCCGACAAGACTGGTACCCTTTCACGTCCAAATCTCTCAAACTCCGGGAGAGATTCTCAAAACCAAGGTTGACATGTTTCGAGTTCCTCTCAACATTTTGGAAATCCCGCTGAAACTTTGGACATTCTCGCGAAGGGTTCCCAATCCCCGACAAGACTGGTACCCTTTCACGTCCCAATCTCTCAAACTCCGGGAGAGATTCTCAAAACCAAGGTTGACATGTTTTGAGTTCCTCTCAACATTTTGGAAATCCCGCTGAAACTTTGGACATTCTGGCGAAGGGTTCCCAATCCCCGACAAGACTGGTACCCTTTCACGTCCAAATCTCTCAAACTCCGGGAGAGATTCTCAAAACCAAGGTTGACATGTTTCGAGTTCCTCTCAACATTTTGGAAATCCCGCTGAAACTTTGGACATTCTCGCGAAGGGTTCCCAATCCCCGACAAGACTGGTACCCTTTCACGTCCAAATCTCTCAAACTCCGGGAGAGATTCTCAAAACCAAGGTTGACATGTTTCGAGTTCCTCTCAACATTTTGGAAATCCCGCTGAAACTTTGGACATTCTCGCGAAGGGTTCCCAATCCCCGACAAGACTGGTACCCTTTCACGTCCAAATCTCTCAAACTCCGGGAGAGATTCTCAAAACCAAGGTTGACATGTTTTGAGTTCCTCTCAACATTTTGGAAATCCCGCTGAAACTTTGGACATTCTGGCGAAGGGTTCCCAATCCCCGACAAGACTGGTACCCTTTCACGTCCAAATCTCTCGAACTCCGAGAGAGATTCTCAAAACCAAGGTTGACATGTTTCGAGTTCCTCTCAACATTTTGGAAATCCCGCTGAAACTTTGGACATTCTCGCGAAGGGTTCCCAATCCCCGACAAGACTGGTACCCTTTCACGTCCAAATCTCTCAAACTCCGGGAGAGATTCTCAAAACCAAGGTTGACATGTTTTGAGTTCCTCTCAACATTTTGGAAATCCTGCTGAAACTTTGGACATTCTCGCGAAGGGTTCCCAATCCCCGACAAGACTGGTACCCTTTCACGTCCAAATCTCTCAAACTCCGGGAGAGATTCTCAGAACCGAGGTTGACATGTTTCGAGTTCCTCTCAACATTTTGGAAATCCCGCTGAAACTTTGGACATTCTCGCGAAGGGTTCCCAATCCCCGACAAGACTGGTACCCTTTCACGTCCAAATCTCTCGAACTCCGGGAGAGATTCTCAAAACCAAGGTTCACATGTTTCGAGTTCCTCTCAACATTTTGGAAATCCCGCTGAAACTTTGGACATTCTCGCGAAGGGTTCCCAATCCCCGACAAGACTGGTACCCGTTCACGTCCAAATCTCTCAAACTCCGGGAGAGATTCTCAAAACCAAGGTTGACATGTTTCGAGTTCCTCTCAACATTTTGGAAATCCCGCTGAAACTTTGGACATTCTGGCGAAGGGTTCCCAATCCCCGACAAGACTGGTACCCTTTCACGTCCAAATCTCTCGAACTCCGGGAGAGATTCTCAAAACCAAGGTTGACATGTTTCGAGTTCCTCTCAACATTTTGGAAATCCCGCTGAAACTTTGGGCATTCTCGCGAAGGGTTCCCAATCCCCGACAAGACTGGTACCCTTTCACGTCCAAATCTCTCAAACTCCGGGAGAGATTCTCAAAACCAAGGTTGACATGTTTCGAGTTCCTCTCATCATTTTGGAAATCCCGCTGAAACTTTGGACATTCTGGCGAAGGGTTCCCAATCCCCGACAAGACTGGTACCCTTTCACGTCCAAATCTCTCAAACTCCGGGAGAGATTCTCAAAACCAAGGTTGACATGTTTCGAGTTCCTCTCAACATTTTGGAAATCCCGCTGAAACTTTGGACATTCTCGCGAAGGGTTCCCAATCCCCGACAAGACTGGTACCCTTTCACGTCCAAATCTCTCGAACTCCGGGAGAGATTCTCAAAACCAAGGTTGACATGTTTCGAGTTCCTCTCAACATTTTGGAAATCCCGCTGAAACTTTGGACATTCTCGCGAAGGGTTCGCAATCCCCGACAAGACTGGTACCCTTTCACGTCCAAATCTCTCAAACTCCGGGAGAGATTCTCAAAACCGAGGTTGACATGTTTCGAGTTCCTCTCAACATTTTGGAAATCCCGCTGAAACTTTGGACATTCTGGCGAAGGGTTCCCAATCCCCGACAAGACTGGTACCCTTTCACGTCCAAATCTCTCAAACTCCGGGAGAGATTCTCAAAACCAAGGTTGACATGTTTCGAGTTCCTCTCAACATTTTGGAAATTACGCTGAAACTTTGGACATTCTGGCGAAGGGCTCCCAATCCCCGACAAGACTGGTACCCTTTCAAGTCCAAATCTCTCGAACTCCGGGAGAGATTCTCAAAACCAAGGTTGACATGTTTCGAGTTCCTCTCAACATTTTGGAAATCCCGCTGAAACTTTGGGCATTCTGGCGAAGGGTTCCCAATCCCCGACAAGACTGGTACCCTTTCACGTCCAAATCTCTCAAACTCCGGGAGAGATTCTCAAAACCAAGGTTGACATGTTTCGAGTTCCTCTCAACATTTTGGAAATCCCGCTGAAACTTTGGACATTCTCGCGAAGGGTTCCCAATCCCCGACAAGACTGGTACCCTTTCACGTCCAAATCTCTCAAACTCCGGGAGAGATTCTCAAAACCGAGGTTGACATGTTTCGAGTTCCTCTCAACATTTTGGAAATCCCGCTGAAACTTTGGACATTCTCGCGAAGGGTTCCCAATCCCCGACAAGACTGGTACCCTTTCACGTCCAAATCTCTCAAACTCCGGGAGAGATTCTCAAAACCAAGGCTGACATGTTTCGAGTTCCTCTCAACATTTTGGAAATTACGCTGAAACTTTGGACATTCTGGAGAAGGATTCCCAATCCCCGACAAGACTGGTACCCTTTCACGTCCAAATCTCTCAAACTCTGGGAGAGATTCTCAAAACCAAGGTTGACATGTTTCGAGTTCCTCTCAACATTTTGGATATCCCGCTGAAACTTTGGACATTCTCGCGAAGGGTTCCCAATGCCCGACAAGACTGGTACCCTTTCACGTCCAAATCTCTCAAACTCCAGGAGAGATTCTTAAAACCAAGGTTGACATGTTTTGAGTTCCTCTCAACATTTTGGAAATCCCGCTGAAACTTTGGACATTCTCGCGAAGGGTTCCCAATCCCCGACAAGACTGGTACCCTTTCACGTCCAAATCTCTCAAACTCCGGGAGAGATTCTCAAAACCAAGGTTGACATGTTTCGAGTTCCTCTCAACATTTTGGAAATCCCGCTGAAACTTTGGACATTCTGGCGAAGGGTTCCCAATCCCCGACAAGACTGGTACCCTTTCACGTCCAAATCTCTCAAACTCCGGGAGAGATTCTCAAAACCAAGGTTGACATGTTTCGAGTTCCTCTCAACATTTTGGAAATCCCGCTGAAAATTTGGACATTCTGGCGAAGGGTTCCCAATCCCCGACAAGACTGGTACCCTTTCACGTCCAAATCTCTCAAACTCCGGGAGAGATTCTCAAAACCAAGGTTGACATGATTCGAGTTCCTCTCAACATTTTGGAAATCCCGCTGAAACTTTGGACATTCTCGCGAAGGGTTCCCAATCCCCGACAAGACTGGTACCCTTTCACGTCCAAATCTCTCAAACTCCGGGAGAGATTCTCAAAACCGAGGTTGACATGTTTCGAGTTCCTCTCAACATTTTGGAAATCCCGCTGAAACTTTGGACATTCTGGCGAAGGGTTCCCAATCCCCGACAAGACTGGTACCCTTTCACGTCCAAATCTCTCAAACTCCGGGAGAGATTCTCAAAACCAAGGTTGACATGTTTCGAGTTCCTCTCAACATTTTGGAAATCCCGCTGAAACTTTGGACATTCTCGCGAAGGGTTCCCAATCCCCGACAAGACTGGTACCCTTTCACGTCCAAATCTCTCAAACTCCGGGAGAGATTCTCAAAACCAAGGTTGACATGATTCGAGTTCCTCTCAACATTTTGGAAATCCCGCTGAAACTTTGGACATTCTCGCGAAGGGTTCCCAATCCCCGACAAGACTGGTACCCTTTCACGTCCAAATCTCTCAAACTCCGGGAGAGATTCTCAAAACCAAGGTTGACATGTTTCGAGTTCCTCTCAACATTTTGGAAATCCCGCTGAAACTTTGGACATTCTCGCGAAGGGTTCCCAATCCCCGACAAGACTGGTACCCTTTCACGTCCAAATCTCTCAAACTCCGGGAGAGATTCTCAAAACCAAGGTTGACATGTTTTGAGTTCCTCTCAACATTTTGGAAATCCCGCTGAAACTTTGGACATTCTGGCGAAGGGTTCCCAATCCCCGACAAGACTGGTACCCTTTCACGTCCAAATCTCTCAAACTCCGGGAGAGATTCTCAAAACCAAGGTTGACATGTTTCGAGTTCCTCTCAACATTTTGGAAATCCCGCTGAAACTTTGGACATTCTCGCGAAGGGTTCCCAATCCCCGACAAGACTGGTACCCTTTCACGTCCAAATCTCTCAAACTCCGGGAGAGATTCTCAAAACCAAGGTTGACATGTTTCGAGTTCCTCTCAACATTTTGGAAATCCCGCTGAAACTTTGGACATTCTCGCGAAGGGTTCCCAATCCCCGACAAGACTGGTACCCTTTCACGTCCAAATCTCTCAAACTCCGGGAGAGATTCTCAAAACCAAGGTTGACATGTTTCGAGTTCCTCTCAACATTTTGGAAATCCCGCTGAAACTTTGGACATTCTCGCGAAGGGTTCCCAATCCCCGACAAGACTGGTACCCTTTCACGTCCAAATCTCTCAAACTCCGGGAGAGATTCTCAAAACCAAGGTTGACATGTTTCGAGTTCCTTTCAACATTTTGGAAATCCCGCTGAAACTTTGGACATTCTCGCGAAGGGTTCCCAATCCCCGACAAGACTGGTACCCTTTCACGTCCAAATCTCTCAAACTCCGGGAGAGATTCTCAAAACCAAGGTTGACATGTTTCGAGTTCCTCTCAACATTTTGGAAATTACGCTGAAACTTTGGACATTCTGGCGAAGGGCTCCCAATCCCCGACAAGACTGGTACCCTTTCAAGTCCAAATCTCTCGAACTCCGGGAGAGATTCTCAAAACCAAGGTTGACATGTTTCGAGTTCCTCTCAACATTTTGGAAATCCCGCTGAAACTTTGGGCATTCTGGCGAAGGGTTCCCAATCCCCGACAAGACTGGTACCCTTTCACGTCCAAATCTCTCAAACTCCGGGAGAGATTCTCAAAACCAAGGTTGACATGTTTCGAGTTCCTCTCAACATTTTGGAAATCCCGCTGAAACTTTGGACATTCTCGCGAAGGGTTCCCAATCCCCGACAAGACTGGTACCCTTTCACGTCCAAATCTCTCAAACTCCGGGAGAGATTCTCAAAACCAAGGTTGACATGTTTCGAGTTCCTCTCAACATTTTGGAAATCCCGCTGAAACTTTGGACATTCTCGCGAAGGGTTCCCAATCCCCGACAAGACTGGTACCCTTTCACGTCCAAATCTCTCAAACTCCGGGAGAGATTCTCAAAACCAAGGCTGACATGTTTCGAGTTCCTCTCAACATTTTGGAAATTACGCTGAAACTTTGGACATTCTGGCGAAGGGTTCCCAATCCCCGACAAGACTGGTACCCTTTCACGTCCAAATCTCTCAAACTCCGGGAGAGATTCTCAAAACCAAGGTTGACATGTTTCGAGTTCCTCTCAACATTTTGGATATCCCGCTGAAACTTTGGACATTCTCGCGAAGGGTTCCCAATGCCCGACAAGACTGGTACCCTTTCACGTCCAAATCTCTCAAACTCCAGGAGAGATTCTTAAAACCAAGGTTGACATGTTTTGAGTTCCTCTCAACATTTTGGAAATCCCGCTGAAACTTTGGACATTCTCGCGAAGGGTTCCCAATCCCCGACAAGACTGGTACCCTTTCACGTCCAAATCTCTCAAACTCCGGGAGAGATTCTCAAAACCAAGGTTGACATGTTTCGAGTTCCTCTCAACATTTTGGAAATCCCGCTGAAACTTTGGACATTCTGGCGAAGGGTTCCCAATCCCCGACAAGACTGGTACCCTTTCACGTCCAAATCTCTCAAACTCCGGGAGAGATTCTCAAAACCAAGGTTGACATGTTTCGAGTTCCTCTCAACATTTTGGAAATCCCGCTGAAAATTTGGACATTCTGGCGAAGGGTTCCCAATCCCCGACAAGACTGGTACCCTTTCACGTCCAAATCTCTCAAACTCCGGGAGAGATTCTCAAAACCAAGGTTGACATGATTCGAGTTCCTCTCAACATTTTGGAAATCCCGCTGAAACTTTGGACATTCTCGCGAAGGGTTCCCAATCCCCGACAAGACTGGTACCCTTTCACGTCCAAATCTCTCAAACTCCGGGAGAGATTCTCAAAACCGAGGTTGACATGTTTCGAGTTCCTCTCAACATTTTGGAAATCCCGCTGAAACTTTGGACATTCTCGCGAAGGGTTCCCAATCCCCGACAAGACTGGTACCCTTTCACGTCCAAATCTCTCAAACTCCGGGAGAGATTCTCAAAACCAAGGTTGACATGTTTCGAGTTCCTCTCAACATTTTGGAAATCCCGCTGAAACTTTGGACATTCTCGCGAAGGGTTCCCAATCCCCGACAAGACTGGTACCCTTTCACGTCCAAATCTCTCAAACTCCGGGAGAGATTCTCAAAACCAAGGTTGACATGTTTTGAGTTCCTCTCAACATTTTGGAAATCCCGCTGAAACTTTGGACATTCTGGCGAAGGGTTCCCAATCCCCGACAAGACTGGTACCCTTTCACGTCCAAATCTCTCAAACTCCGGGAGAGATTCTCAAAACCAAGGTTGACATGTTTCGAGTTCCTCTCAACATTTTGGAAATCCCGCTGAAACTTTGGACATTCTCGCGAAGGGTTCCCAATCCCCGACAAGACTGGTACCCTTTCACGTCCAAATCTCTCAAACTCCGGGAGAGATTCTCAAAACCAAGGTTGACATGTTTCGAGTTCCTCTCAACATTTTGGAAATCCCGCTGAAACTTTGGACATTCTCGCGAAGGGTTCCCAATCCCCGACAAGACTGGTACCCTTTCACGTCCAAATCTCTCAAACTCCGGGAGAGATTCTCAAAACCAAGGTTGACATGTTTCGAGTTCCTCTCAACATTTTGGAAATCCCGCTGAAACTTTGGACATTCTGGCGAAGGGTTCCCAATCCCCGACAAGACTGGTACCCTTTCACGTCCAAATCTCTCAAACTCCGTGAGAGATTCTCAAAACCAAGGTTGACATGTTTCGAGTTCCTCTCAACATTTTGGAAATCCCGCTGAAACTTTGGACATTCTCGCGAAGGGTTCCCAATCCCCGACAAGACTGGTACCCTTTCACGTCCAAATCTCTCAAACTTCGGGAGAGATTCTCAAAACCGAGGTTGACATGTTTCGAGTTCCTCTCAACATTTTGGAAATCCCGCTGAAACTTTGGACATTCTGGCGAAGGGTTCCCAATCCCCGACAAGACTGGTACCCTTTCACGTCCAAATCTCTCAAAGTCTGGGAGAGATTCTCAAAACCAAGGTTGACATGTTTCGAGTTCCTCTCAACATTTTGGAAATCCCGCTGAAACTTTGGACATTCTCGCGAAGGGTTCCCAATCCCCGACAAGACTGGTACCCTTTCACGTCCAAATCTCTCAAACTCCGGGAGAGATTCTCAAAACCAAGGTTGACATGTTTCGAGTTCCTTTCAACATTTTGGAAATCCCGCTGAAACTTTGGACATTCTCGCGAAGGGTTCCCAATCCCCGACAAGACTGGTACCCTTTCACGTCCAAATCTCTCAAACTCCGGGAGAGATTCTCAAAACCAAGGTTGACATGTTTCGAGTTCCTCTCAACATTTTGGAAATCCCGCTGAAACTTTGGACATTCTCGCGAAGGGTTCCCAATCCCCGACAAGACTGGTACCCTTTCACGTCCAAATCTCTCGAACTCCGGGAGAGATTCTCAAAACCAAGGTTCACATGTTTCGAGTTCCTCTCAACATTTTGGAAATCCCGCTGAAACTTTGGACATTCTCGCGAAGGGTTCCCAATCCCCGACAAGACTGGTACCCTTTCACGTCCAAATCTCTCCAACTCCGGGAGAGATTCTCAAAACCAAGGTTGACATGTTTCGAGTTCCTCTCAACATTTTGGAAATCCCGCTGAAACTTTGGACATTCTGGCGAAGGGTTCCCAATCCCCGACAAGACTGGTACCCTTTCACGTCCAAATCTCTCAAACTCCGGGAGAGATTCTCAAAACCGAGGTTGACATGTTTCGAGTTCCTCTCAACATTTTGGAAATCCCGCTGAAACTTTGGACATTCTGGCGAAGGGTTCCCAATCCCCGACAAGACTGGTACCCTTTCACGTCCAAATCTCTCAAACTCCGGGAGAGATTCTCAAAACCAAGGTTGACATGTTTCGAGTTCCTCTCAACATTTTGGAAATTACGCTGAAACTTTGGACATTCTGGCGAAGGGTTCCCAATCCCCGACAAGACTGGTACCCTTTCAAGTCCAAATCTCTCGAACTCCGGGAGAGATTCTCAAAACCAAGGTTGACATGTTTCGAGTTCCTCTCAACATTTTGGAAATCCCGCTGAAACTTTGGGCATTCTCGCGAAGGGTTCCCAATCCCCGACAAGACTGGTACCCTTTCAAGTCCAAATCTCTCGAACTCCGGGAGAGATTCTCAAAACCAAGGTTGACATGTTTCGAGTTCCTCTCAACATTTTGGAAATCCCGCTGAAACTTTGGGCATTCTCGCGAAGGGTTCCCAATCCCCGACAAGACTGGTACCCTTTCACGTCCAAATCTCTCAAACTCCGGGAGAGATTCTCAAAACCAAGGTTCACATGTTTCGAGTTCCTCTCAACATTTTGGAAATCCCGCTGAAACTTTGGACATTGTGGCGAAGGGTTCCCAATCCCCGACAAGACTGGTACCCTTTCACGTCCAAATCTCTCAAACTCCGGGAGAGATTCTCAAAACCAAGGTTGACATGTTTCGAGTTCCTCGCAACATTTTGGAAATCCCGCTGAAACTTTGGACATTCTCGCGAAGGGTTCCCAATCCCCGACAAGACTGGTACCCTTTCACGTCCAAATCTCTCAAACTTCGGGAGAGATTCTCAAAACCGAGGTTGACATGTTTCGAGTTCCTCTCAACATTTTGGAAATCCCGCTGAAACTTTGGACATTCTCGCGAAGGGTTCCCAATCCCCGACAAGACTGGTACCCTTTCACGTCCAAATCTCTCAAACTCCGGGAGAGATTCTCAAAACCAAGGTTGACATGTTTCGAGTTCCTCTCAACATTTTGGAAATCCCGCTGAAACTTTGGACATTCTGGCGAAGGGTTCCCAATCCCCGACAAGACTGGTACCCTTTCACGTCCAAATCTCTCAAACTCCGGGAGAGATTCTCAAAACCAAGGTTGACATGTTTCGAGTTCCTCTCAACATTTTGGAAATCCCGCTGAAACTTTGGACATTCTCGCGAAGGGTTCCCAATCCCCGACAAGACTGGTACCCTTTCACGTCCAAATCTCTCAAACTCCGGGAGAGATTCTCAAAACCGAGGTTGACATGTTTCGAGTTCCTCTCAACATTTTGGAAATCCCGCTGAAACTTTGGACATTCTGGCGAAGGGTTCCCAATCCCCGACAAGACTGGTACCCTTTCACGTCCAAATCTCTCAAACTCCGGGAGAGATTCTCAAAACCAAGGTTGACATGTTTCGAGTTCCTCTCAACATTTTGGAAATTACGCTGAAACTTTGGACATTCTCGCGAAGGGTTCCCAATCCCCGACAAGACTGGTACCCTTTCACGTCCAAATCTCTCAAACTCCGGAGAGATTCTCAAAACCAAGGTTGACATGTTTCGAGTTCCTCTCAACATTTTGGAAATCCCGCTGAAACTTTGGACATTCTCGCGAAGGGTTCCCAATCCCCAACAAGACTGGTACCCTTTCACGTCCAAATCTCTCAAACTCCGGGAGAGATTCTCAAAACCAAGGTTGACATGTTTCGAGTTCCTCTCAACATTTTGGAAATCCCGCTGAAACTTTGGACATTCTCGCGAAGGGTTCCCAATCCCCGACAAGACTGGTACCCTTTCACGTCCAAATCTCTCAAACTCCGGGAGAGATTCTCAAAACCAAGGTTGACATGTTTCGAGTTCCTTTCAACATTTTGGAAATCCCGCTGAAACTTTGGACATTCTCGCGAAGGGTTCCCAATCCCCGACAAGACTGGTACCCTTTCACGTCCAAATCTCTCAAACTCCGGGAGAGATTCTCAAAACCAAGGTTGACATGTTTCGAGTTCCTCTCAACATTTTGGAAATTACGCTGAAACTTTGGACATTCTGGCGAAGGGTTCCCAATCCCCGACAAGACTGGTACCCTTTCAAGTCCAAATCTCTCGAACTCCGGGAGAGATTCTCAAAACCAAGGTTGACATGTTTCGAGTTCCTCTCAACATTTTGGAAATCCCGCTGAAACTTTGGGCATTCTCGCGAAGGGTTCCCAATCCCCGACAAGACTGGTACCCTTTCAAGTCCAAATCTCTCGAACTCCGGGAGAGATTCTCAAAACCAAGGTTGACATGTTTCGAGTTCCTCTCAACATTTTGGAAATCCCGCTGAAACTTTGGGCATTCTCGCGAAGGGTTCCCAATCCCCGACAAGACTGGTACCCTTTCACGTCCAAATCTCTCAAACTCCGGGAGAGATTCTCAAAACCAAGGTTGACATGTTTCGAGTTCCTCTCAACATTTTGGAAATCCCGCTGAAACTTTGGACATTCTGGCGAAGGGTTCCCAATCCCCGACAAGACTGGTACCCTTTCACGTCCAAATCTCTCAAACTCCGTGAGAGATTCTCAAAACCAAGGTTGACATGTTTCGAGTTCCTCTCAACATTTTGGAAATCCCGCTGAAACTTTGGACATTCTCGCGAAGGGTTCCCAATCCCCGACAAGACTGGTACCCTTTCACGTCCAAATCTCTCAAACTTCGGGAGAGATTCTCAAAACCGAGGTTGACATGTTTCGAGTTCCTCTCAACATTTTGGAAATCCCGCTGAAACTTTGGACATTCTGGCGAAGGGTTCCCAATCCCCGACAAGACTGGTACCCTTTCACGTCCAAATCTCTCAAAGTCTGGGAGAGATTCTCAAAACCAAGGTTGACATGTTTCGAGTTCCTCTCAACATTTTGGAAATCCCGCTGAAACTTTGGACATTCTCGCGAAGGGTTCCCAATCCCCGACAAGACTGGTACCCTTTCACGTCCAAATCTCTCAAACTCCGGGAGAGATTCTCAAAACCAAGGTTGACATGTTTCGAGTTCCTTTCAACATTTTGGAAATCCCGCTGAAACTTTGGACATTCTCGCGAAGGGTTCCCAATCCCCGACAAGACTGGTACCCTTTCACGTCCAAATCTCTCAAACTCCGGGAGAGATTCTCAAAACCAAGGTTGACATGTTTCGAGTTCCTCTCAACATTTTGGAAATCCCGCTGAAACTTTGGACATTCTCGCGAAGGGTTCCCAATCCCCGACAAGACTGGTACCCTTTCACGTCCAAATCTCTCGAACTCCGGGAGAGATTCTCAAAACCAAGGTTCACATGTTTCGAGTTCCTCTCAACATTTTGGAAATCCCGCTGAAACTTTGGACATTCTCGCGAAGGGTTCCCAATCCCCGACAAGACTGGTACCCTTTCACGTCCAAATCTCTCCAACTCCGGGAGAGATTCTCAAAACCAAGGTTGACATGTTTCGAGTTCCTCTCAACATTTTGGAAATCCCGCTGAAACTTTGGACATTCTGGCGAAGGGTTCCCAATCCCCGACAAGACTGGTACCCTTTCACGTCCAAATCTCTCAAACTCCGGGAGAGATTCTCAAAACCGAGGTTGACATGTTTCGAGTTCCTCTCAACATTTTGGAAATCCCGCTGAAACTTTGGACATTCTGGCGAAGGGTTCCCAATCCCCGACAAGACTGGTACCCTTTCACGTCCAAATCTCTCAAACTCCGGGAGAGATTCTCAAAACCAAGGTTGACATGTTTCGAGTTCCTCTCAACATTTTGGAAATTACGCTGAAACTTTGGACATTCTGGCGAAGGGTTCCCAATCCCCGACAAGACTGGTACCCTTTCAAGTCCAAATCTCTCGAACTCCGGGAGAGATTCTCAAAACCAAGGTTGACATGTTTCGAGTTCCTCTCAACATTTTGGAAATCCCGCTGAAACTTTGGGCATTCTCGCGAAGGGTTCCCAATCCCCGACAAGACTGGTACCCTTTCAAGTCCAAATCTCTCGAACTCCGGGAGAGATTCTCAAAACCAAGGTTGACATGTTTCGAGTTCCTCTCAACATTTTGGAAATCCCGCTGAAACTTTGGGCATTCTCGCGAAGGGTTCCCAATCCCCGACAAGACTGGTACCCTTTCACGTCCAAATCTCTCAAACTCCGGGAGAGATTCTCAAAACCAAGGTTCACATGTTTCGAGTTCCTCTCAACATTTTGGAAATCCCGCTGAAACTTTGGACATTGTGGCGAAGGGTTCCCAATCCCCGACAAGACTGGTACCCTTTCACGTCCAAATCTCTCAAACTCCGGGAGAGATTCTCAAAACCAAGGTTGACATGTTTCGAGTTCCTCGCAACATTTTGGAAATCCCGCTGAAACTTTGGACATTCTCGCGAAGGGTTCCCAATCCCCGACAAGACTGGTACCCTTTCACGTCCAAATCTCTCAAACTTCGGGAGAGATTCTCAAAACCGAGGTTGACATGTTTCGAGTTCCTCTCAACATTTTGGAAATCCCGCTGAAACTTTGGACATTCTCGCGAAGGGTTCCCAATCCCCGACAAGACTGGTACCCTTTCACGTCCAAATCTCTCAAACTCCGGGAGAGATTCTCAAAACCAAGGTTGACATGTTTCGAGTTCCTCTCAACATTTTGGAAATCCCGCTGAAACTTTGGACATTCTGGCGAAGGGTTCCCAATCCCCGACAAGACTGGTACCCTTTCACGTCCAAATCTCTCAAACTCCGGGAGAGATTCTCAAAACCAAGGTTGACATGTTTCGAGTTCCTCTCAACATTTTGGAAATCCCGCTGAAACTTTGGACATTCTCGCGAAGGGTTCCCAATCCCCGACAAGACTGGTACCCTTTCACGTCCAAATCTCTCAAACTCCGGGAGAGATTCTCAAAACCGAGGTTGACATGTTTCGAGTTCCTCTCAACATTTTGGAAATCCCGCTGAAACTTTGGACATTCTGGCGAAGGGTTCCCAATCCCCGACAAGACTGGTACCCTTTCACGTCCAAATCTCTCAAACTCCGGGAGAGATTCTCAAAACCAAGGTTGACATGTTTCGAGTTCCTCTCAACATTTTGGAAATTACGCTGAAACTTTGGACATTCTCGCGAAGGGTTCCCAATCCCCGACAAGACTGGTACCCTTTCACGTCCAAATCTCTCAAACTCCGGAGAGATTCTCAAAACCAAGGTTGACATGTTTCGAGTTCCTCTCAACATTTTGGAAATCCCGCTGAAACTTTGGACATTCTCGCGAAGGGTTCCCAATCCCCAACAAGACTGGTACCCTTTCACGTCCAAATCTCTCAAACTCCGGGAGAGATTCTCAAAACCAAGGTTGACATGTTTCGAGTTCCTCTCAACATTTTGGAAATCCCGCTGAAACTTTGGACATTCTCGCGAAGGGTTCCCAATCCCCGACAAGACTGGTACCCTTTCACGTCCAAATCTCTCAAACTCCGGGAGAGATTCTCAAAACCAAGGTTGACATGTTTCGAGTTCCTTTCAACATTTTGGAAATCCCGCTGAAACTTTGGACATTCTCGCGAAGGGTTCCCAATCCCCGACAAGACTGGTACCCTTTCACGTCCAAATCTCTCAAACTCCGGGAGAGATTCTCAAAACCAAGGTTGACATGTTTCGAGTTCCTCTCAACATTTTGGAAATTACGCTGAAACTTTGGACATTCTGGCGAAGGGTTCCCAATCCCCGACAAGACTGGTACCCTTTCAAGTCCAAATCTCTCGAACTCCGGGAGAGATTCTCAAAACCAAGGTTGACATGTTTCGAGTTCCTCTCAACATTTTGGAAATCCCGCTGAAACTTTGGGCATTCTCGCGAAGGGTTCCCAATCCCCGACAAGACTGGTACCCTTTCAAGTCCAAATCTCTCGAACTCCGGGAGAGATTCTCAAAACCAAGGTTGACATGTTTCGAGTTCCTCTCAACATTTTGGAAATCCCGCTGAAACTTTGGGCATTCTCGCGAAGGGTTCCCAATCCCCGACAAGACTGGTACCCTTTCACGTCCAAATCTCTCAAACTCCGGGAGAGATTCTCAAAACCAAGGTTCACATGTTTCGAGTTCCTCTCAACATTTTGGAAATCCCGCTGAAACTTTGGACATTGTGGCGAAGGGTTCCCAATCCCCGACAAGACTGGTACCCTTTCACGTCCAAATCTCTCAAACTCCGGGAGAGATTCTCAAAACCAAGGTTGACATGTTTCGAGTTCCTCGCAACATTTTGGAAATCCCGCTGAAACTTTGGACATTCTCGCGAAGGGTTCCCAATCCCCGACAAGACTGGTACCCTTTCACGTCCAAATCTCTCAAACTTCGGGAGAGATTCTCAAAACCGAGGTTGACATGTTTCGAGTTCCTCTCAACATTTTGGAAATCCCGCTGAAACTTTGGACATTCTCGCGAAGGGTTCCCAATCCCCGACAAGACTGGTACCCTTTCACGTCCAAATCTCTCAAACTCCGGGAGAGATTCTCAAAACCAAGGTTGACATGTTTCGAGTTCCTCTCAACATTTTGGAAATCCCGCTGAAACTTTGGACATTCTGGCGAAGGGTTCCCAATCCCCGACAAGACTGGTACCCTTTCACGTCCAAATCTCTCAAACTCCGGGAGAGATTCTCAAAACCAAGGTTGACATGTTTCGAGTTCCTCTCAACATTTTGGAAATCCCGCTGAAACTTTGGACATTCTCGCGAAGGGTTCCCAATCCCCGACAAGACTGGTACCCTTTCACGTCCAAATCTCTCAAACTCCGGGAGAGATTCTCAAAACCGAGGTTGACATGTTTCGAGTTCCTCTCAACATTTTGGAAATCCCGCTGAAACTTTGGACATTCTGGCGAAGGGTTCCCAATCCCCGACAAGACTGGTACCCTTTCACGTCCAAATCTCTCAAACTCCGGGAGAGATTCTCAAAACCAAGGTTGACATGTTTCGAGTTCCTCTCAACATTTTGGAAATTACGCTGAAACTTTGGACATTCTCGCGAAGGGTTCCCAATCCCCGACAAGACTGGTACCCTTTCACGTCCAAATCTCTCAAACTCCGGAGAGATTCTCAAAACCAAGGTTGACATGTTTCGAGTTCCTCTCAACATTTTGGAAATCCCGCTGAAACTTTGGACATTCTCGCGAAGGGTTCCCAATCCCCAACAAGACTGGTACCCTTTCACGTCCAAATCTCTCAAACTCCGGGAGAGATTCTCAAAACCAAGGTTGACATGTTTCGAGTTCCTCTCAACATTTTGGAAATCCCGCTGAAACTTTGGACATTCTCGCGAAGGGTTCCCAATCCCCGACAAGACTGGTACCCTTTCACGTCCAAATCTCTCAAACTCCGGGAGAGATTCTCAAAACCAAGGTTGACATGTTTCGAATTCCTTTCAACATTTTGGAAATCCCGCTGAAACTTTGGACATTCTGGCGAAGGGTTCCCAATCCCCGACAAGACTGGTACCCTTTCACGTCCAAATCTCTCAAACTCCGGGAGAGATTCTCAAAACCAAGGTTGACATGTTTCGAGTTCCTCTCAACATTTTGGAAATCCCGCTGAAACTTTGGACATTCTCGCGAAGGGTTCCCAATCCCCGACAAGACTGGTACCCTTTCACGTCCAAATCTCTCGAACTCCGGGAGAGATTCTCAAAACCAAGGTTCACATGTTTCGAGTTCCTCTCAACATTTTGGAAATCCCGCTGAAACTTTGGACATTCTCGCGAAGGGTTCCCAATCCCCGACAAGACTGGTACCCTTTCACGTCCAAATCTCTCAAACTCCGGGAGAGATTCTCAAAACCAAGGTTGACATGTTTCGAGTTCCTCTCAACATTTTGGAAATCCCGCTGAAACTTTGGACATTCTCGCGAAGGGTTCCCAATCCCCGACAAGACTGGTACCCTTTCACGTCCAAATCTCTCGAACTCCGGGAGAGATTCTCAAAACCAAGGTTGACATGTTTCGAGTTCCTCTCAACATTTTGGAAATCCCGCTGAAACTTTGGACATTCTGGCGAAGGGTTCCCAATCCCCGACAAGACTGGTACCCTTTCACGTCCAAATCTCTCAAACTCCGGGAGAGATTCTCAAAACCGAGGTTGACATGTTTCGAGTTCCTCTCAACATTTTGGAAATCCCGCTGAAACTTTGGACATTCTGGCGAAGGGTTCCCAATCCCCGACAAGACTGGTACCCTTTCACGTCCAAATCTCTCAAACTCCGGGAGAGATTCTCAAAACCAAGGTTGACATGTTTCGAGTTCCTCTCAACATTTTGGAAATCCCGCTGAAACTTTGGACATTCTGGCGAAGGGTTCCCAATCCCCGACAAGACTGGTACCCTTTCAAGTCCAAATCTCTCGAACTCCGGGAGAGATTCTCAAAACCAAGGTTGACATGTTTCGAGTTCCTCTCAACATTTTGGAAATCCCGCTGAAACTTTGGGCATTCTCGCGAAGGGTTCCCAATCCCCGACAAGACTGGTACCCTTTCACGTCCAAATCTCTCAAACTCCGGGAGAGATTCTCAAAACCAAGGTTGACATGTTTCGAGTTCCTCTCAACATTTTGGAAATCCCGCTGAAACTTTGGACATTCTCGCGAAGGGCTCCCAATCCCCGACAAGACTGGTACCCTTTCACGTCCAAATCTCTCAAACTCCGGGAGAGATTCTCAAAACCGAGGTTGACATGTTTCGAGTTCCTCTCAACATTTTGGAAATCCCGCTGAAACTTTGGACATTCTCGCGAAGGGTTCCCAATCCCCGACAAGACTGGTACCCTTTCACGTCCAAATCTCTCAAACTCCGGGAGAGATTCTCAAAACCAAGGCTGACATGTTTCGAGTTCCTCTCAACATTTTGGAAATCCCGCTGAAACTTTGGACATTCTGGCGAAGGGTTCCCAATCCCCGACAAGACTGGTACCCTTTCACGTCCAAATCTCTCAAACTCCGGGAGAGATTCTCAAAACCAAGGTTGACATGTTTCGAGTTCCTCTCAACATTTTGGATATCCCGCTGAAACTTTGGACATTCTGGCGAAGGGTTCCCAATGCCCGACAAGACTGGTACCCTTTCACGTCCAAATCTCTCAAACTCCAGGAGAGATTCTTAAAACCAAGGTTGACATGTTTTGAGTTCCTCTCAACATTTTGGAAATCCCGCTGAAACTTTGGACATTCTCGCGAAGGGTTTCCAATCCCCGACAAGACTGGTACCCTTTCACGTCCAAATCTCTCAAACTCCGGGAGAGATTCTCAAAACCAAGGTTGACATGTTTCGAGTTCCTCTCAACATTTTGGAAATCCCGCTGAAACTTTGGACATTCTGGCGAAGGGTTCCCAATCCCCGACAAGACTGGTACCCTTTCACGTCCAAATCTCTCAAACTCCGGGAGAGATTCTCAAAACCAAGGTTGACATGTTTCGAGTTCCTCTCAACATTTTGGAAATCCCGCTGAAAATTTGGACATTCTGGCGAAGGGTTCCCAATCCCCGACAAGACTGGTACCCTTTCACGTCCAAATCTCGCAAACTCCGGGAGAGATTCTCAAAACCAAGGTTGACATGTTTCGAGTTCCTCTCAACATTTTGGAAATCCCGCTGAAACTTTGGACATTCTGGCGAAGGGTTCCCAATCCCCGACAAGACTGGTACCCTTTCACGTCCAAATCTCTCAAACTCCGGGAGAGATTCTCAAAACCAAGGTTGACATGTTTCGAGTTCCTCTCAACATTTTGGAAATCCCGCTGAAACTTTGGACATTCTCGCGAAGGGTTCCCAATCCCCGACAAGACTGGTACCCTTTCACGTCCAAATCTCTCAAACTCCGGGAGAGATTCTCAAAACCAAGGTTGACATGTTTCGAGTTCCTTTCAACATTTTGGAAATCCCGCTGAAACTTTGGACATTCTCGCGAAGGGTTCCCAATCCCCGACAAGACTGGTACCCTTTCACGTCCAAATCTCTCAAACTCCGGGAGAGATTCTCAAAACCAAGGTTGACATGTTTCGAGTTCCTCTCAACATTTTGGAAATCCCGCTGAAACTTTGGACATTCTCGCGAAGGGTTCCCAATCCCCGACAAGACTGGTACCCTTTCACGTCCAAATCTCTCGAACTCCGGGAGAGATTCTCAAAACCAAGGTTCACATGTTTCGAGTTCCTCTCAACATTTTGGAAATCCCGCTGAAACTTTGGACATTCTCGCGAAGGGTTCCCAATCCCCGACAAGACTGGTACCCTTTCACGTCCAAATCTCTCCAACTCCGGGAGAGATTCTCAAAACGAAGGTTGACATGTTTCGAGTTCCTCTCAACATTTTGGAAATCCCGCTGAAACTTTGGACATTCTGGCGAAGGGTTCCCAATCCCCGACAAGACTGGTACCCTTTCACGTCCAAATCTCTCAAACTCCGGGAGAGATTCTCAAAACCGAGGTTGACATGTTTCGAGTTCCTCTCAACATTTTGGAAATCCCGCTGAAACTTTGGACATTCTGGCGAAGGGTTCCCAATCCCCGACAAGACTGGTACCCTTTCACGTCCAAATCTCTCAAACTCCGGGAGAGATTCTCAAAACCAAGGTTGACATGTTTCGAGTTCCTCTCAACATTTTGGAAATTACGCTGAAACTTTGGACATTCTGGCGAAGGGTTCCCAATCCCCGACAAGACTGGTACCCTTTCAAGTCCAAATCTCTCGAACTCCGGGAGAGATTCTCAAAACCAAGGTTGACATGTTTCGAGTTCCTCTCAACATTTTGGAAATCCCGCTGAAACTTTGGGCATTCTCGCGAAGGGTTCCCAATCCCCGACAAGACTGATACCCTTTCAAGTCCAAATCTCTCGAACTCCGGGAGAGATTCTCAAAACCAAGGTTGACATGTTTCGAGTTCCTCTCAACATTTTGGAAATCCCGCTGAAACTTTGGGCATTCTCGCGAAGGGTTCCCAATCCCCGACAAGACTGGTACCCTTTCACGTCCAAATCTCTCAAACTCCGGGAGAGATTCTCAAAACCAAGGTTGACATGTTTCGAGTTCCTCTCAACATTTTGGAAATCCCGCTGAAACTTTGGACATTGTGGCGAAGGGTTCCCAATCCCCGACAAGACTGGTACCCTTTCACGTCCAAATCTCTCAAACTCCGGGAGAGATTCTCAAAACCAAGGTTGACATGTTTCGAGTTCCTCGCAACATTTTGGAAATCCCGCTGAAACTTTGGACATTCTCGCGAAGGGTTCCCAATCCCCGACAAGACTGGTACCCTTTCACGTCCAAATCTCTCAAACTTCGGGAGAGATTCTCTAAACCGAGGTTGACATGTTTCGAGTTCCTCTCAACATTTTGGAAATCCCGCTGAAACTTTGGACATTCTCGCGAAGGGTTCCCAATCCCCGACAAGACTGGTACCCTTTCACGTCCAAATCTCTCAAACTCCGGGAGAGATTCTCAAAACCAAGGTTGACATGTTTCGAGTTCCTCTCAACATTTTGGAAATCCCGCTGAAACTTTGGACATTCTGGCGAAGGGTTCCCAATCCCCGACAAGACTGGTACCCTTTCACGTCCAAATCTCTCAAACTCCGGGAGAGATTCTCAAAACCAAGGTTGACATGTTTCGAGTTCCTCTCAACATTTTGGAAATCCCGCTGAAACTTTGGACATTCTCGCGAAGGGTTCCCAATCCCCGACAAGACTGGTACCCTTTCACGTCCAAATCTCTCAAACTCCGGGAGAGATTCTCAAAACCGAGGTTGACATGTTTCGAGTTCCTCTCAACATTTTGGAAATCCCGCTGAAACTTTGGACATTCTGGCGAAGGGTTCCCAATCCCCGACAAGACTGGTACCCTTTCACGTCCAAATCTCTCAAACTCCGGGAGAGATTCTCAAAACCAAGGTTGACATGTTTCGAGTTCCTCTCAACATTTTGGAAATTACGCTGAAACTTTGGACATTCTCGCGAAGGGTTCCCAATCCCCGACAAGACTGGTACCCTTTCACGTCCAAATCTCTCAAACTCCGGAGAGATTCTCAAAACCAAGGTTGACATGTTTCGAGTTCCTCTCAACATTTTGGAAATCCCGCTGAAACTTTGGACATTCTCGCGAAGGGTTCCCAATCCCCAACAAGACTGGTACCCTTTCACGTCCAAATCTCTCAAACTCCGGGAGAGATTCTCAAAACCAAGGTTGACATGTTTCGAGTTCCTCTCAACATTTTGGAAATCCCGCTGAAACTTTGGACATTCTCGCGAAGGGTTCCCAATCCCCGACAAGACTGGTACCCTTTCACGTCCAAATCTCTCAAACTCCGGGAGAGATTCTCAAAACCAAGGTTGACATGTTTCGAGTTCCTCTCAACATTTTGGAAATCCCGCTGAAACTTTGGACATTCTCGCGAAGGGTTCCCAATCCCCGACAAGACTGGTACCCTTTCACGTCCAAATCTCTCGAACTCCGGGAGAGATTCTCAAAACCAAGGTTGACATGTTTCGAGTTCCTCTCAACATTTTGGAAATCCCGCTGAAACTTTGGACATTCTGGCGAAGGGTTCCCAATCCCCGACAAGACTGGTACCCTTTCACGTCCAAATCTCTCAAACTCCGGGAGAGATTCTCAAAACCGAGGTTGACATGTTTCGAGTTCCTCTCAACATTTTGGAAATCCCGCTGAAACTTTGGACATTCTGGCGAAGGGTTCCCAATCCCCGACAAGACTGGTACCCTTTCACGTCCAAATCTCTCAAACTCCGGGAGAGATTCTCAAAACCAAGGTTGACATGTTTCGAGTTCCTCTCAACATTTTGGAAATCCCGCTGAAACTTTGGACATTCTGGCGAAGGGTTCCCAATCCCCGACAAGACTGGTACCCTTTCAAGTCCAAATCTCTCGAACTCCGGGAGAGATTCTCAAAACCAAGGTTGACATGTTTCGAGTTCCTCTCAACATTTTGGAAATCCCGCTGAAACTTTGGGCATTCTCGCGAAGGGTTCCCAATCCCCGACAAGACTGGTACCCTTTCACGTCCAAATCTCTCAAACTCCGGGAGAGATTCTCAAAACCAAGGTTGACATGTTTCGAGTTCCTCTCAACATTTTGGAAATCCCGCTGAAACTTTGGACATTCTCGCGAAGGGCTCCCAATCCCCGACAAGACTGGTACCCTTTCACGTCCAAATCTCTCAAACTCCGGGAGAGATTCTCAAAACCGAGGTTGACATGTTTCGAGTTCCTCTCAACATTTTGGAAATCCCGCTGAAACTTTGGACATTCTCGCGAAGGGTTCCCAATCCCCGACAAGACTGGTACCCTTTCACGTCCAAATCTCTCAAACTCCGGGAGAGATTCTCAAAACCAAGGCTGACATGTTTCGAGTTCCTCTCAACATTTTGGAAATCCCGCTGAAACTTTGGACATTCTGGCGAAGGGTTCCCAATCCCCGACAAGACTGGTACCCTTTCACGTCCAAATCTCTCAAACTCCGGGAGAGATTCTCAAAACCAAGGTTGACATGTTTCGAGTTCCTCTCAACATTTTGGATATCCCGCTGAAACTTTGGACATTCTGGCGAAGGGTTCCCAATGCCCGACAAGACTGGTACCCTTTCACGTCCAAATCTCTCAAACTCCAGGAGAGATTCTTAAAACCAAGGTTGACATGTTTTGAGTTCCTCTCAACATTTTGGAAATCCCGCTGAAACTTTGGACATTCTCGCGAAGGGTTTCCAATCCCCGACAAGACTGGTACCCTTTCACGTCCAAATCTCTCAAACTCCGGGAGAGATTCTCAAAACCAAGGTTGACATGTTTCGAGTTCCTCTCAACATTTTGGAAATCCCGCTGAAACTTTGGACATTCTGGCGAAGGGTTCCCAATCCCCGACAAGACTGGTACCCTTTCACGTCCAAATCTCTCAAACTCCGGGAGAGATTCTCAAAACCAAGGTTGACATGTTTCGAGTTCCTCTCAACATTTTGGAAATCCCGCTGAAAATTTGGACATTCTGGCGAAGGGTTCCCAATCCCCGACAAGACTGGTACCCTTTCACGTCCAAATCTCGCAAACTCCGGGAGAGATTCTCAAAACCAAGGTTGACATGTTTCGAGTTCCTCTCAACATTTTGGAAATCCCGCTGAAACTTTGGACATTCTCGCGAAGGGTTCCCAATCCCCGACAAGACTGGTACCCTTTCACGTCCAAATCTCTCAAACTTCGGGAGAGATTCTCAAAACCGAGGTTGACATGTTTCGAGTTCCTCTCAACATTTTGGAAATCCCGCTGAAACTTTGGACATTCTCGCAAAGGGTTCCCAATCCCCGACAAGACTGGTACCCTTTCACGTCCAAATCTCTCAAAGTCTGGGAGAGATTCTCAAAACCAAGGTTGACATGTTTCGAGTTCCTTTCAACATTTTGGAAATCCCGCTGAAACTTTGGACATTCTGGCGAAGGTTTCCCAATCCTTGACAAGACTGGTACCCTTTCACGTCCAAATCTCTCAAACTCCGGGAGAGATTCTCAAAACCAAGGTAAACATGTTTCGAGTTCCTCTCAACATTTTGGAAATCCCGCTGAAACTTTGGACATTCTCGCGAAGGGTTCCCAATCCCCGACAAGACTGGTACCATTTCAAGTCCAAATCGCTCGAACTCCGGGAGAGATTCTCAAAACCAAGGTTCACATGTTTCGAGTTCCTCTCAACATTTTGGAAATCTCGCTGAAACTTTGGACATTCTCGCGAAGGGTTCCCAATCCCCGACAAGACTGGTACCCTTTCACGTCCAAATCTCTCAAACTCCGGGAGAGATTCTCAAAACCAAGGTTGACATGTTTCGAGTTCCTCTCAACATTTTGGAAATTACGCTGAAACTTTGGACATTCTGGCGAAGGGTTCCCAATCCCCGACAAGACTGGTACCCTTTCACGTCCAAATCTCTCAAACTCCGGGAGAGATTCTCAAAACCAAGGTTGACATGTTTCGAGTTCCTCTCAACATTTTGGAAATCCCGCTGAAACTTTGGACATTCTGGCGAAGGGTTCCCAATCCCACACAAGACTGGTACCCTTTCACGTCCAAATCTCTCAAACTCCAGGAGAGATTCTTAAAACCAAGGTTGACATGTTTCGAGTTCCTCTCAACATTTTGGAAATCCCGCTGAAACTTTGGACATTCTGGCGAAGGGTTCCCAATCCCCGACAAGACTGGTACCCTTTCAAGTCCAAATCTCTCGAACTCCGGGAGAGATTCTCAAAACCAAGGTTGACATGTTTCGAGTTCCTCTCAACATTTTGGAAATCCCGCTGAAACTTTGGGCATTCTCGCGAAGGGTTCCCAATCCCCGACAAGACTGGTACCCTTTCACGTCCAAATCTCTCAAACTCCGGGAGAGATTCTCAAAACCAAGGTTGACATGTTTCGAGTTCCTCTCAACATTTTGGAAATCCCGCTGAAACTTTGGACATTCTCGCGAAGGGCTCCCAATCCCCGACAAGACTGGTACCCTTTCACGTCCAAATCTCTCAAACTCCGGGAGAGATTCTCAAAACCGAGGTTGACATGTTTCGAGTTCCTCTCAACATTTTGGAAATCCCGCTGAAACTTTGGACATTCTCGCGAAGGGTTCCCAATCCCCGACAAGACTGGTACCCTTTCACGTCCAAATCTCTCAAACTCCGGGAGAGATTCTCAAAACCAAGGCTGACATGTTTCGAGTTCCTCTCAACATTTTGGAAATCCCGCTGAAACTTTGGACATTCTGGCGAAGGGTTCCCAATCCCCGACAAGACTGGTACCCTTTCACGTCCAAATCTCTCAAACTCCGGGAGAGATTCTCAAAACCAAGGTTGACATGTTTCGAGTTCCTCTCAACATTTTGGATATCCCGCTGAAACTTTGGACATTCTGGCGAAGGGTTCCCAATGCCCGACAAGACTGGTACCCTTTCACGTCCAAATCTCTCAAACTCCAGGAGAGATTCTTAAAACCAAGGTTGACATGTTTTGAGTTCCTCTCAACATTTTGGAAATCCCGCTGAAACTTTGGACATTCTCGCGAAGGGTTTCCAATCCCCGACAAGACTGGTACCCTTTCACGTCCAAATCTCTCAAACTCCGGGAGAGATTCTCAAAACCAAGGTTGACATGTTTCGAGTTCCTCTCAACATTTTGGAAATCCCGCTGAAACTTTGGACATTCTGGCGAAGGGTTCCCAATCCCCGACAAGACTGGTACCCTTTCACGTCCAAATCTCTCAAACTCCGGGAGAGATTCTCAAAACCAAGGTTGACATGTTTCGAGTTCCTCTCAACATTTTGGAAATCCCGCTGAAAATTTGGACATTCTGGCGAAGGGTTCCCAATCCCCGACAAGACTGGTACCCTTTCACGTCCAAATCTCGCAAACTCCGGGAGAGATTCTCAAAACCAAGGTTGACATGTTTCGAGTTCCTCTCAACATTTTGGAAATCCCGCTGAAACTTTGGACATTCTCGCGAAGGGTTCCCAATCCCCGACAAGACTGGTACCCTTTCACGTCCAAATCTCTCAAACTTCGGGAGAGATTCTCAAAACCGAGGTTGACATGTTTCGAGTTCCTCTCAACATTTTGGAAATCCCGCTGAAACTTTGGACATTCTCGCAAAGGGTTCCCAATCCCCGACAAGACTGGTACCCTTTCACGTCCAAATCTCTCAAAGTCTGGGAGAGATTCTCAAAACCAAGGTTGACATGTTTCGAGTTCCTTTCAACATTTTGGAAATCCCGCTGAAACTTTGGACATTCTGGCGAAGGTTTCCCAATCCTTGACAAGACTGGTACCCTTTCACGTCCAAATCTCTCAAACTCCGGGAGAGATTCTCAAAACCAAGGTAAACATGTTTCGAGTTCCTCTCAACATTTTGGAAATCCCGCTGAAACTTTGGACATTCTCGCGAAGGGTTCCCAATCCCCGACAAGACTGGTACCATTTCAAGTCCAAATCGCTCGAACTCCGGGAGAGATTCTCAAAACCAAGGTTCACATGTTTCGAGTTCCTCTCAACATTTTGGAAATCTCGCTGAAACTTTGGACATTCTCGCGAAGGGTTCCCAATCCCCGACAAGACTGGTACCCTTTCACGTCCAAATCTCTCAAACTCCGGGAGAGATTCTCAAAACCAAGGTTGACATGTTTCGAGTTCCTCTCAACATTTTGGAAATTACGCTGAAACTTTGGACATTCTGGCGAAGGGTTCCCAATCCCCGACAAGACTGGTACCCTTTCACGTCCAAATCTCTCAAACTCCGGGAGAGATTCTCAAAACCAAGGTTGACATGTTTCGAGTTCCTCTCAACATTTTGGAAATCCCGCTGAAACTTTGGACATTCTGGCGAAGGGTTCCCAATCCCACACAAGACTGGTACCCTTTCACGTCCAAATCTCTCAAACTCCAGGAGAGATTCTTAAAACCAAGGTTGACATGTTTCGAGTTCCTCTCAACATTTTGGAAATCCCGCTGAAACTTTGGACATTCTCGCGAAGGGTTCCCAATCCCCGACAAGACTGGTACCCTTTCACGTCCAAATCTCTCAAACTCCGGAAGAGATTCTCAAAACCAAGGTTGACATGTTTCGAGTTCCTCTCAACATTTTGGAAATCCCACTGAAACTTTGGACATCTCGCGAAGGGTTCCCAATCCCCGACAAGACTGGTACCCTTTCACGTCCAAATCTCTCAAACTCCGGGAGAGATTCTCAAAACCAAGGTTGACATGTTTCGAGTTCCTCTCAACATTTTGGAAATTACGCTGAAACTTTGGACATTCTGGCGAAGGGTTCCCAATCCCCGACAAGACTGGTACCCTTTCACGTCCAAATCTCTCAAACTCCGGGAGAGATTCTCAAAACCAAGGTTGACATGTTTCGAGTTCCTCTCAACATTTTGGAAATCCCGCTGAAACTTTGGACATTCTGGCGAAGGGTTCCCAATCCCACACAAGACTGGTACCCTTTCACGTCCAAATCTCTCAAACTCCAGGAGAGATTCTTAAAACCAAGGTTGACATGTTTCGAGTTCCTCTCAACATTTTGGAAATCCCGCTGAAACTTTGGACATTCTCGCGAAGGGTTCCCAATCCCCGACAAGACTGGTACCCTTTCACGTCCAAATCTCTCAAACTCCGGGAGAGATTCTCAAAACCGAGGTTGACATGTTTCGAGTTCCTCTCAACATTTTGGAAATCCCGCTGAAACTTTGGACATTCTCGCAAAGGGTTCCCAATCCCCGACAAGACTGGTACCCTTTCACGTCCAAATCTCTAAAAGTCTGGGAGAGATTCTCAAAAGCGAGGTTGACATGTTTCGAGTTCCTTTCAACATTTTGGAAATCCCGCTGAAACTTTGGACATTCTGGCGAAGGGTTCCCAATCCTTGACAAGACTGGTACCCTTTCACGTCCAAATCTCTCAAACTCCGGGAGAGATTCTCAAAACCAAGGTAAACATGTTTCGAGTTCCTCTCAACATTTTGGAAATCCCGCTGAAACTTTGGACATTCTCGCGAAGGGTTCCCAATCCCCGACAAGACTGGTACCATTTCAAGTCCAAATCGCTCGAACTCCGGGAGAGATTCTCAAAACCAAGGTTCACATGTTTCGAGTTCCTCTCAACATTTTGGAAATCTCGCTGAAACTTTGGACATTCTCGCGAAGGGTTCCCAATCCCCGACAAGACTGGTACCCTTTCACGTCCAAATCTCTCAAACTCCGGGAGAGATTCTCAAAACCAAGGTTGACATGTTTCGAGTTCCTCTCAACATTTTGGAAATTACGCTGAAACTTTGGACATTCTGGCGAAGGGTTCCCAATCCCCGACAAGACTGGTACCCTTTCACGTCCAAATCTCTCAAACTCCGGGAGAGATTCTCAAAACCAAGGTTGACATGTTTCGAGTTCCTCTCAACATTTTGGAAATCCCGCTGAAACTTTGGACATTCTGGCGAAGGGTTCCCAATCCCACACAAGACTGGTACCCTTTCACGTCCAAATCTCTCAAACTCCAGGAGAGATTCTTAAAACCAAGGTTGACATGTTTCGAGTTCCTCTCAACATTTTGGAAATCCCGCTGAAACTTTGGACATTCTCGCGAAGGGTTCCCAATCCCCGACAAGACTGGTACCCTTTCACGTCCAAATCTCTCAAACTCCGGGAGAGATTCTCAAAACCAAGGTTGACATGTTTCGAGTTCCTCTCAACATTTTGGAAATCCCACTGAAACTTTGGACATTCTCGCGAAGGGTTCCCAATCCCCGACAAGACTGGTACCCTTTCACGTCCAAATCTCTCAAACTCCGGGAGAGATTCTCAAAACCAAGGTTGACATGTTTCGAGTTCCTTTCAACATTTTGGAAATCCCGCTGAAACTTTGGACATTCTGGCGAAGGGTTCCCAATCCCCGACAAGACTGGTACCCTTTCACGTCCAAATCTCTCAAACTCCGGGAGAGATTCTCAAAACCAAGGTTGACATGTTTCGAGTTCCTCTCAACATTTTGGAAATCCCGCTGAAACTTTGGACATTCTGGCGAAGGGTTCCCAATCCCACACAAGACTGGTACCCTTTCACGTCCAAATCTCTCAAACTCCAGGAGAGATTCTTAAAACCAAGGTTGACATGTTTCGAGTTCCTCTCAACATTTTGGAAATCCCGCTGAAACTTTGGACATTCTCGCGAAGGGTTCCCAATCCCCGACAAGACTGGTACCCTTTCACGTCCAAATCTCTCAAACTCCGGGAGAGATTCTCAAAACCAAGGTTGACATGTTTCGAGTTCCTCTCAACATTTTGGAAATCCCACTGAAACTTTGGACATTCTCGCGAAGGGTTCCCAATCCCCGACAAGACTGGTACCCTTTCACGTCCAAATCTCTCAAACTCCGGGAGAGATTCTCAAAACCAAGGTTGACATGTTTCGAGTTCCTCTCAACATTTTGGAAATCCCGCTGAAACTTTGGACATTCTCGCGAAGGGTTCCCAATCCCCGACAAGACTGGTACCCTTTCACGTCCAAATCTCTCAAACTCCGGGAGAGATTCTCAAAACCGAGGTTGACATGTTTCGAGTTCCTCTCAACATTTTGGAAATCCTGCTGAAACTTTGGACATTCTCGCGAAGGGTTCCCAATCCCCGACAAGACTAGTACCCTTTCACGTCCAAATCTCTCAAACTCCGGGAGAGATTCTCAGAACCGAGGTTGACATGTTTCGAGTTCCTCTCAACATTTTGGAAATCCCGCTGAAACTTTGGACATTCTGGCGAAGGGTTCCCAATCCCCGACAAGACTGGTACCCTTTCACGTCCAAATCTCTCAAACTCCGGGAGAGATTCTCAAAACCAAGGTTGACATGATTCAAGTTCCTCTCAACATTTTGGAAATCCCGCTGAAACTTTGGACATTCTCGCGAAGGGTTCCCAATCCCCGACAAGACTGGTACCCTTTCACGTCCAAATCTCTCAAACTCCGGGAGAGATTCTCAAAACCAAGGTTGACATGTTTCGAGTTCCTCTCAACATTTTGGAAATCCCGTTGAAACTTTGGACATTCTCGCGAAGGGTTCCCAATCCCCGACAAGACTGGTACCCTTTCACGTCCAAATCTCTCAAACTCCGGGAGAGATTCTCAAAACCAAGGTTGACATGTTTCGAGTTCCTCTCAACATTTTGGAAATCCCGCTGAAACTTTGGACATTCTGGCGAAGGGTTCCCAATCCCCGACAAGACTGGTACCCTTTCACGTCCAAATCTCTCAAACTCCGGGAGAGATTCTCAAAACCAAGGTTGACATGTTTCGAGTTCCTCTCAACATTTTGGAAATCCCGCTGAAACTTTGGACATTCTGGCGAAGGGTTCCCAATCCCCGACAAGACTGGTACGCTTTCACGTCCAAATCTCTCAAACTCCGGGAGAGATTCTCAAAACCAAGGTTGACATGTTTCGAGTTCCTCTCAACATTTTGGAAATCCCGCTGAAACTTTGGACATTCTCGCGAAGGGTTCCCAATCCCCGACAAGACTGGTACCCTTTCACGTCCAAATCTCTCAAACTTCGGGAGAGATTCTCAAAACCGAGGTTGACATGTTTCGAGTTCCTCTCAACATTTTGGAAATCCCGCTGAAACTTTGGACATTCTCGCGAAGGGTTCCCAATCCCCGACAAGACTGGTACCCTTTCACGTCCAAATCTCTCAAACTCCGGGAGAGATTCTCAAAACCAAAGTTGACATGTTTCGAGTTCCTTTCAACATTTTGGAAATCCCGCTGAAACTTTGGACATTCTGGCGAAGGGTTCCCAATCCCCGACAAGACTGGTACCCTTTCACGTCCAAATCTCTCAAACTCCGGGAGAGATTCTCAAAACCAAGGTTGACATGTTTCGAGTTCCTCTCAACATTTTGGAAATCCCGCTGAAACTTTGGACATTCTGGCGAAGGGTTCCCAATCCCCGACAAGACTGGTACCCTTTCACGTCCAAATCTCTCAAACTCCGGGAGAGATTCTCAAAACCAAGGTTGACATGTTTCGAGTTCCTCTCAACATTTTGGAAATCCCGCTGAAACTTTGGACATTCTCGCGAAGGGTTCCCAATCCCCGACAAGACTGGTACCCTTTCACGTCCAAATCTCTCAAAGTCTGGGAGAGATTCTCAAAACCAAGGTTGACATGTTTCGAGTTCCTTTCAACATTTTGGAAATCCCGCTGAAACTTTGGACATTCTGGCGAAGGGTTCCCAATCCCCGACAAGACTGGTACCCTTTCACGTCCAAATCTCTCAAACTCCGGGAGAGATCCTCAAAACCAAGGTAAACATGTTTCGAGTTCCTCTCAACATTTTGGAAATCCCGCTGAAACTTTGGACATTCTCGCGAAGGGTTCCCAATCCCCGACAAGACTGGTAGCCTTTCAAGTCCAAATCGCTCGAACTCCGGGAGAGATTCTCAAAACCAAGGTTGACATGTTTCGAGTTCCTCTCAACATTTTGGAAATCTCGCTGAAACTTTGGACATTCTCGCGAAGGGTTCCCAATCCCCGACAAGACTGGTACCCTTTCACGTCCAAATCTCTCAAACTCCGGGAGAGATTCTCAAAACCAAGGTTGACATGTTTCGAGTTCCTCTCAACATTTTGGAAATCCCGCTGAAACTTTGGACATTCTGGCGAAGGGTTCCCAATCCCCGACAAGACTGGTACCCTTTCACGTCCAAATCTCTCAAACTCCGGGAGAGATTCTCAAAACCAAGGTTGACATGTTTCGAGTTCCTCTCAACATTTTGGAAATCCCGCTGAAACTTTGGACATTCTGGCGAAGGGTTCCCAATCCCAGACAAGACTGGTACCCTTTCACGTCCAAATCTCTCAAACTCCGGGAGAGATTCTTAAAACCAAGGTTGACATGTTTCGAGTTCCTCTCAACATTTTGGAAATCCCGCTGAAACTTTGGACATTCTCGCGAAGGGTTCCCAATCCCCGACAAGACTGGTACCCTTTCACGTCCAAATCTCTCAAACTCCGGGAGAGATTCTCAAAACCAAGGTTGACATGTTTCGAGTTCCTCTCAACATTTTGGAAATCCCGCTGAAACTTTGGACATTCTCGCGAAGGGTTCCCAATCCCCGACAAGACTGGTACCCTTTCACGTCCAAATCTCTCAAACTCCGGGAGAGATTCTCAAAACCAAGGTTGACATGTTTCGAGTTCCTCTCAACATTTTGGAAATCCCGCTGAAACTTTGGGCATTCTCGCGAAGGGTTCCCAATCCCCGACAAGACTGGTACCCTTTCACGTCCAAATCTCTCAAACTCCGGGAGAGATTCTCAAAACCAAGGTTGACATGTTTCGAGTTCCTCTCAACATTTTGGAAATCCCGCTGAAACTTTGGACATTCTCGCGAAGGGCTCCCAATCCCCGACAAGACTGGTACCCTTTCACGTCCAAATCTCTCAAACTCCGGGAGAGATTCTCAAAACCGAGGTTGACATGTTTCGAGTTCCTCTCAACATTTTGGAAATCCCGCTGAAACTTTGGACATTCTCGCGAAGGGTTCCCAATCCCCGACAAGACTGGTACCCTTTCACGTCCAAATCTCTCAAACTCCGGGAGAGATTCTCAAAACCAAGGCTGACATGTTTCGAGTTCCTCTCAACATTTTGGAAATCCCGCTGAAACTTTGGACATTCTGGCGAAGGGTTCCCAATCCCCGACAAGACTGGTACCCTTTCACGTCCAAATCTCTCAAACTCCGGGAGAGATTCTCAAAACCAAGGTTGACATGTTTCGAGTTCCTCTCAACATTTTGGAAATCCCGCTGAAACTTTGGACATTCTCGCGAAGGGTTCCCAATCCCCGACAAGACTGGTACCCTTTCACGTCCAAATCTCTCAGACTTCGGGAGAGATTCTCAAAACCAAGGTTGACATGTTTCGAGTTCCTTTCAACATTTTGGAAATCCCGCTGAAACTTTGGACATTCTGGCGAAGGGTTCCCAATCCTTGACAAGACTGGTACCCTTTCACGTCCAAATCTCTCAAACTCCGGGAGAGATTCTCAAAACCAAGGTAAACATGTTTCGAGTTCCTCTCAACATTTTGGAAATCCCGCTGAAACTTTGGACATTCTCGCGAAGGGTTCCCAATCCCCGACAAGACTGGTACCATTTCAAGTCCAAATCGCTCGAACTCCGGGAGAGATTCTCAAAACCAAGGTTCACATGTTTCGAGTTCCTCTCAACATTTTGGAAATCTCGCTGAAACTTTGGACATTCTCGCGAAGGGTTCCCAATCCCCGACAAGACTGGTACCCTTTCACGTCCAAATCTCTCAAACTCCGGGAGAGATTCTCAAAACCAAAGTTGACATGTTTCGAGTTCCTTTCAACATTTTGGAAATCCCGCTGAAACTTTGGACATTCTGGCGAAGGGTTCCCAATCCCCGACAAGACTGGTACCCTTTCACGTCCAAATCTCTCAAACTCCGGGAGAGATTCTCAAAACCAAGGTTGACATGTTTCGAGTTCCTCTCAACATTTTGGAAATCCCGCTGAAACTTTGGACATTCTGGCGAAGGGTTCCCAATCCCCGACAAGACTGGTACCCTTTCACGTCCAAATCTCTCAAACTCCGGGAGAGATTCTCAAAACCAAGGTTGACATGTTTCGAGTTCCTCTCAACATTTTGGAAATCCCGCTGAAACTTTGGACATTCTCGCGAAGGGTTCCCAATCCCCGACAAGACTGGTACCCTTTCACGTCCAAATCTCTCAAAGTCTGGGAGAGATTCTCAAAACCAAGGTTGACATGTTTCGAGTTCCTTTCAACATTTTGGAAATCCCGCTGAAACTTTGGACATTCTGGCGAAGGGTTCCCAATCCCCGACAAGACTGGTACCCTTTCACGTCCAAATCTCTCAAACTCCGGGAGAGATCCTCAAAACCAAGGTAAACATGTTTCGAGTTCCTCTCAACATTTTGGAAATCCCGCTGAAACTTTGGACATTCTCGCGAAGGGTTCCCAATCCCCGACAAGACTGGTAGCCTTTCAAGTCCAAATCGCTCGAACTCCGGGAGAGATTCTCAAAACCAAGGTTGACATGTTTCGAGTTCCTCTCAACATTTTGGAAATCTCGCTGAAACTTTGGACATTCTCGCGAAGGGTTCCCAATCCCCGACAAGACTGGTACCCTTTCACGTCCAAATCTCTCAAACTCCGGGAGAGATTCTCAAAACCAAGGTTGACATGTTTCGAGTTCCTCTCAACATTTTGGAAATCCCGCTGAAACTTTGGACATTCTGGCGAAGGGTTCCCAATCCCCGACAAGACTGGTACCCTTTCACGTCCAAATCTCTCAAACTCCGGGAGAGATTCTCAAAACCAAGGTTGACATGTTTCGAGTTCCTCTCAACATTTTGGAAATCCCACTGAAACTTTGGACATTCTGGCGAAGGGTTCCCAATCCCAGACAAGACTGGTACCCTTTCACGTCCAAATCTCTCAAACTCCGGGAGAGATTCTTAAAACCAAGGTTGACATGTTTCGAGTTCCTCTCAACATTTTGGAAATCCCGCTGAAACTTTGGACATTCTCGCGAAGGGTTCCCAATCCCCGACAAGACTGGTACCCTTTCACGTCCAAATCTCTCAAACTCCGGGAGAGATTCTCAAAACCAAGGTTGACATGTTTCGAGTTCCTCTCAACATTTTGGAAATCCCGCTGAAACTTTGGACATTCTCGCGAAGGGTTCCCAATCCCCGACAAGACTGGTACCCTTTCACGTCCAAATCTCTCAAACTCCGGGAGAGATTCTCAAAACCAAGGTTGACATGTTTCGAGTTCCTCTCAACATTTTGGAAATCCCGCTGAAACTTTGGGCATTCTCGCGAAGGGTTCCCAATCCCCGACAAGACTGGTACCCTTTCACGTCCAAATCTCTCAAACTCCGGGAGAGATTCTCAAAACCAAGGTTGACATGTTTCGAGTTCCTCTCAACATTTTGGAAATCCCGCTGAAACTTTGGACATTCTCGCGAAGGGCTCCCAATCCCCGACAAGACTGGTACCCTTTCACGTCCAAATCTCTCAAACTCCGGGAGAGATTCTCAAAACCGAGGTTGACATGTTTCGAGTTCCTCTCAACATTTTGGAAATCCCGCTGAAACTTTGGACATTCTCGCGAAGGGTTCCCAATCCCCGACAAGACTGGTACCCTTTCACGTCCAAATCTCTCAAACTCCGGGAGAGATTCTCAAAACCAAGGCTGACATGTTTCGAGTTCCTCTCAACATTTTGGAAATCCCGCTGAAACTTTGGACATTCTGGCGAAGGGTTCCCAATCCCCGACAAGACTGGTACCCTTTCACGTCCAAATCTCTCAAACTCCGGGAGAGATTCTCAAAACCAAGGTTGACATGTTTCGAGTTCCTCTCAACATTTTGGAAATCCCGCTGAAACTTTGGACATTCTCGCGAAGGGTTCCCAATCCCCGACAAGACTGGTACCCTTTCACGTCCAAATCTCTCAAACTCCGGGAGAGATTCTCAAAACCAAGGTTGACATGTTTCGAGTTCCTCTCAACATTTTGGAAATCCCGCTGAAAATTTGGACATTCTGGCGAAGGGTTCCCAATCCCCGACAAGACTGGTACCCTTTCACGTCCAAATCTCTCAAACTCCGGGAGAGATTCTCAAAACCAAGGTTGACATGTTTCGAGTTCCTCTCAACATTTTGGAAATCCCGCTGAAACTTTGGACATTCTCGCGAAGGGTTCCCAATCCCCGACAAGACTGGTACCCTTTCACGTCCAAATCTCTCAGACTTCGGGAGAGATTCTCAAAACCGAGGTTGACATGTTTCGAGTTCCTCTCAACATTTTGGAAATCCCGCTGAAACTTTGGACATTCTCGCAAAGGGTTCCCAATCCCCGACAAGACTGGTACCCTTTCACGTCCAAATCTCTCAAAGTCTGGGAGAGATTCTCAAAACCAAGGTTGACATGTTTCGAGTTCCTTTCAACATTTTGGAAATCCCGCTGAAACTTTGGACATTCTGGCGAAGGGTTCCCAATCCTTGACAAGACTGGTACCCTTTCACGTCCAAATCTCTCAAACTCCGGGAGAGATTCTCAAAACCAAGGTAAACATGTTTCGAGTTCCTCTCAACATTTTGGAAATCCCGCTGAAACTTTGGACATTCTCGCGAAGGGTTCCCAATCCCCGACAAGACTGGTACCATTTCAAGTCCAAATCGCTCGAACTCCGGGAGAGATTCTCAAAACCAAGGTTCACATGTTTCGAGTTCCTCTCAACATTTTGGAAATCTCGCTGAAACTTTGGACATTCTCGCGAAGGGTTCCCAATCCCCGACAAGACTGGTACCCTTTCACGTCCAAATCTCTCAAACTCCGGGAGAGATTCTCAAAACCAAGGTTGACATGTTTCGAGTTCCTCTCAACATTTTGGAAATTACGCTGAAACTTTGGACATTCTGGCGAAGGGTTCCCAATCCCCGACAAGACTGGTACCCTTTCACGTCCAAATCTCTCAAACTCCGGGAGAGATTCTCAAAACCGAGGTTGACATGTTTCGAGTTCCTCTCAACATTTTGGAAATCCTGCTGAAACTTTGGACATTCTCGCGAAGGGTTCCCAATCCCCGACAAGACTAGTACCCTTTCACGTCCAAATCTCTCAAACTCCGGGAGAGATTCTCAGAACCGAGGTTGACATGTTTCGAGTTCCTCTCAACATTTTGGAAATCCCGCTGAAACTTTGGACATTCTGGCGAAGGGTTCCCAATCCCCGACAAGACTGGTACCCTTTCACGTCCAAATCTCTCAAACTCCGGGAGAGATTCTCAAAACCAAGGTTGACATGATTCAAGTTCCTCTCAACATTTTGGAAATCCCGCTGAAACTTTGGACATTCTCGCGAAGGGTTCCCAATCCCCGACAAGACTGGTACCCTTTCACGTCCAAATCTCTCAAACTCCGGGAGAGATTCTCAAAACCAAGGTTGACATGTTTCGAGTTCCTCTCAACATTTTGGAAATCCCGCTGAAACTTTGGACATTCTGGCGAAGGGTTCCCAATCCCCGACAAGACTGGTACCCTTTCACGTCCAAATCTCTCAAACTCCGGGAGAGATTCTCAAAACCAAGGTAAACATGTTTCGAGTTCCTCTCAACATTTTGGAAATCCCGCTGAAACTTTGGACATTCTCGCGAAGGGTTCCCAATCCCCGACAAGACTGGTAGCCTTTCAAGTCCAAATCGCTCGAACTCCGGGAGAGATTCTCAAAACCAAGGTTCACATGTTTCGAGTTCCTCTCAACATTTTGGAAATCTCGCTGAAACTTTGGACATTCTCGCGAAGGGTTCCCAATCCCCGACAAGACTGGTACCCTTTCACGTCCAAATCTCTCAAACTCCGGGAGAGATTCTCAAAACCAAGGTTGACATGTTTCGAGTTCCTCTCAACATTTTGGAAATCCCGCTGAAACTTTGGACATTCTGGCGAAGGGTTCCCAATCCCCGACAAGACTGGTACCCTTTCACGTCCAAATCTCTCAAACTCCGGGAGAGATTCTCAAAACCAAGGTTGACATGTTTCGAGTTCCTCTCAACATTTTGGAAATCCCGCTGAAACTTTGGACATTCTGGCGAAGGGTTCCCAATCCCAGACAAGACTGGTACCCTTTCACGTCCAAATCTCTCAAACTCCGGGAGAGATTCTTAAAACCAAGGTTGACATGTTTCGAGTTCCTCTCAACATTTTGGAAATCCCGCTGAAACTTTGGACATTCTCGCGAAGGGTTCCCAATCCCCGACAAGACTGGTACCCTTTCACGTCCAAATCTCTCAAACTCCGGGAGAGATTCTCAAAACCAAGGTTGACATGTTTCGAGTTCCTCTCAACATTTTGGAAATCCCACTGAAACTTTGGACATTCTGGCGAAGGGTTCCCAATCCCCGACAAGACTGGTACCCTTTCACGTCCAAATCTCTCAAACTCCGGGAGAGATTCTCAAAACCAAGGTTGACATGTTTCGAGTTCCTCTCAACATTTTGGAAATCCCGCTGAAACTTTGGACATTCTGGCGAAGGGTTCCCAATCCCCGACAAGACTGGTACCCTTTCACGTCCAAATCTCTCAAACTCCGGGAGAGATTCTCAAAACCAAGGTTGACATGATTCGAGTTCCTCTCAACATTTTGGAAATCCCGCTGAAACTTTGGACATTCTCGCAAAGGGTTCCCAATCCCCGACAAGACTGGTACCCTTTCACGTCCAAATCTCTCAAACTCCGGGAGAGATTCTCAAAACCAAGGTTGACATGTTTCGAGTTCCTCTCAACATTTTGGAAATCCCGTTGAAACTTTGGACATTCTGGCGAAGGGTTCCCAATCCCCGACAAGACTGGTACCCTTTCACGTCCAAATCTCTCAAACTCCGGGAGAGATTCTCAAAACCAAGGTTGACATGTTTCGAGTTCCTCTCAACATTTTGGAAATCCCGCTGAAACTTTGGACATTCTCGCGAAGGGTTCCCAATCCCCGACAAGACTGGTACCCTTTCACGTCCAAATCTCTCAAACTCCGGGAGAGATTCTCAAAACCAAGGTTGACATGTTTCGAGTTCCTCTCAACATTTTGGAAATCCCGCTGAAACTTTGGACATTCTCGCAAAGGGTTCCCAATCCCCGACAAGACTGGTACGCTTTCACGTCCAAATCTCTCAAACTCCGGGAGAGATTCTCAAAACCAAGGTTGACATGTTTCGAGTTCCTCTCAACATTTTGGAAATCCCGCTGAAACATTGGACATTCTCGCGAAGGGTTCCCAATCCCCGACAAGACTGGTACCCTTTCACGTCCAAATCTCTCAAACTTCGGGAGAGATTCTCAAAACCGAGGTTGACATGTTTCGAGTTCCTCTCAACATTTTGGAAATCCCGCTGAAACTTTGGACATTCTCGCGAAGGGTTCCCAATGCCCGACAAGACTGGTACCCTTTCACGTTCACATCTCTCAAACTCCGGGAGAGATTCTCAAAACCGAGGTTGACATGTTTCGAGTTCCTCTCAACATTTTGGAAATCCCGCTGAAACTTTGGACATTCTGGCGAAGGGTTCCCAATCCCCGACAAGACTGGTACCCTTTCACGTCCAAATCTCTCAAACTCCGGGAGAGATTCTCAAAACCAAGGTTGACATGTTTCGAGTTCCTCTCAACATTTTGGAAATCCCGCTGAAACTTTGGACATTCTGGCGAAGGGTTCCCAATCCCCGACAAGACTGGTACCCTTTCACGTCCAAATCTCTCAAACTCCGGGAGAGATTCTCAAAACCAAGGTTGACATGATTCGAGTTCCTCTCAACATTTTGGAAATCCCGCTGAAACTTTGGACATTCTCGCGAAGGGTTCCCAATCCCCGACAAGACTGGTACCCTTTCACGTCCAAATCTCTCAAACTCCGGGAGAGATTCTCAAAACCAAGGTTGACATGTTTCGAGTTCCTCTCAACATTTTGGAAATCCCGCTGAAACTTTGGACATTCTCGCGAAGGGTTCCCAATCCCCGACAAGACTGGTACCCTTTCACGTCCAAATCTCTCAAACTCCGGGAGAGATTCTCAAAACCAAGGTTGACATGTTTCGAGTTCCTCTCAACATTTTGGAAATCCCGCTGAAACTTTGGACATTCTCGCGAAGGGTTCCCAATCCCCGACAAGACTGGTACCCTTTCACGTCCAAATCTCTCAAACTCCAGGAGAGATTCTCAAAACCAAGGTTGACATGTTTCGAGTTCCTCTCAACATTTTGGAAATCCCGCTGAAACTTTGGACATTCTCGCGAAGGGTTCCCAATCCCCGACAAGACTGGTACCCTTTCACGTCCAAATCTCTCAAACTCCGGGAGAGATTCTCAAAACCAAGGTTGACATGTTTCGAGTTCCTCTCAACATTTTGGAAATCCCGCTGAAACTTTGGACATTCTGGCGAAGGGTTCCCAATCCCCGACAAGACTGGTACCCTTTCACGTCCAAATCTCTCAAACTCCGGGAGAGATTCTCAAAACCAAGGTTGACATGTTTCGAGTTCCTCTCAACATTTTGGAAATCCCGCTGAAACTTTGGACATTCTGGCGAAGGGTTCCCAATCCCCGACAAGACTGGTACCCTTTCACGTCCAAATCTCTCAAACTCCGGGAGAGATTCTCAAAACCAAGGTTGACATGTTTCGAGTTCCTCTCAACATTTTGGAAATTACGCTGAAACTTTGGACATTCTGGCGAAGGGTTCCCAATCCCCGACAAGACTGGTACCCTTTCAAGTCCAAATCTCTCGAACTCCGGGAGAGATTCTCAAAACCAAGGTTGACATGTTTCGAGTTCCTCTCAACATTTTGGAAATCCCGCTGAAACTTTGGGCATTCTCGCGAAGGGTTCCCAATCCCCGACAAGACTGGTACCCTTTCACGTCCAAATCTCTCAAACTCCGGGAGAGATTCTCAAAACCAAGGTTGACATGTTTCGAGTTCCTCTCAACATTTTGGAAATCCCGCTGAAACTTTGGACATTGTGGCGAAGGGTTCCCAATCCCCGACAAGACTGGTACCCTTTCACGTCCAAATCTCTCAAACTCCGGGAGAGATTCTCAAAACCAAGGTTGACATGTTTCGAGTTCCTCTCAACATTTTGGAAATCCCGCTGAAACTTTGGACATTCTCGCGAAGGGTTCCCAATCCCCGACAAGACTGGTACCCTTTCACGTCCAAATCTCTCAAACTCCGGGAGAGATTCTCAAAACCGAGGTTGACATGTTTCGAGTTCCTCTCAACATTTTGGAAATCCCGCTGAAACTTTGGACATTCTCGCGAAGGGTTCCCAATCCCCGACAAGACTGGTACCCTTTCACGTCCAAATCTCTCAAAGTCCGGGAGAGATTCTCAAAACCAAGGCTGACATGTTTCGAGTTCCTCTCAACATTTTGGAAATCCCGCTGAAACTTTGGACATTCTGGCGAAGGGTTCCCAATCCCCGACAAGACTGGTACCCTTTCACGTCCAAATCTCTCAAACTCCGGGAGAGATTCTCAAAACCAAGGTTGACATGTTTCGAGTTCCTCTCAACATTTTGGATATCCCGCTGAAACTTTGGACATTCTCGCGAAGGGTTCCCAATGCCCGACAAGACTGGTACCCTTTCACGTCCAAATCTCTCAAACTCCAGGAGAGATTCTTAAAACCAAGGTTGACATGTTTTGAGTTCCTCTCAACATTTTGGAAATCCCGCTGAAACTTTGGACATTCTCGCGAAGGGTTTCCAATCCCCGACAAGACTGGTACCCTTTCACGTCCAAATCTCTCAAACTCCGGGAGAGATTCTCAAAACCAAGGTTGACATGTTTCGAGTTCCTCTCAACATTTTGGAAATCCCGCTGAAACTTTGGACATTCTGGCGAAGGGTTCCCAATCCCCGACAAGACTGGTACCCTTTCACGTCCAAATCTCTCAAACTCCGGGAGAGATTCTCAAAACCAAGGTTGACATGTTTCGAGTTCCTCTCAACATTTTGGAAATCCCGCTGAAACTTTGGACATTCTGGCGAAGGGTTCCCAATCCCCGACAAGACTGGTACCCTTTCACGTCCAAATCTCTCAAACTCCGGGAGAGATTCTCAAAACCAAGGTTGACATGATTCGAGTTCCTCTCAACATTTTGGAAATCCCGCTGAAACTTTGGACATTCTCGCGAAGGGTTCCCAATCCCCGACAAGACTGGTACCCTTTCACGTCCAAATCTCTCAAACTCCGGGAGAGATTCTCAAAACCAAGGTTGACATGTTTCGAGTTCCTCTCAACATTTTGGAAATCCCGCTGAAACTTTGGACATTCTCGCGAAGGGTTCCCAATCCCCGACAAGACTGGTACCCTTTCACGTCCAAATCTCTCAAACTCCGGGAGAGATTCTCAAAACCAAGGTTGACATGTTTCGAGTTCCTCTCAACATTTTGGAAATCCCGCTGAAACTTTGGACATTCTCGCGAAGGGTTCCCAATCCCCGACAAGACTGGTACCCTTTCACGTCCAAATCTCTCAAACTCCGGGAGAGATTCTAAAAACCAAGGTTGACATGTTTCGAGTTCCTCTCAACATTTTGGAAATCCCGCTGAAACTTTGGACATTCTGGCGAAGGGTTCCCAATCCCCGACAAGACTGGTACCCTTTCACGTCCAAATCTCTCAAACTCCGGGAGAGATTCTCAAAACCAAGGTTGACATGTTTCGAGTTCCTCTCAACATTTTGGAAATCCCGCTGAAACTTTGGACATTCTCGCGAAGGGTTCCCAATCCCCGACAAGACTGGTACCCTTTCACGTCCAAATCTCTCAAACTTCGGGAGAGATTCTCAAAACCGAGGTTGACATGTTTCGAGTTCCTCTCAACATTTTGGAAATCCCGCTGAAACTTTGGACATTCTCGCGAAGGGTTCCCAATCCCCGACAAGACTGGTACCCTTTCACGTCCAAATCTCTCAAAGTCTGGGAGAGATTCTCAAAACCAAGGTTGACATGTTTCGAGTTCCTTTCAACATTTTGGAAATCCCGCTGAAACTTTGGACATTCTGGCGAAGGGTTCCCAATCCCCGACAAGACTGGTACCCTTTCACGTCCAAATCTCTCAAACTCCGGGAGAGATTCTCAAAACCAAGGTTGACATGTTTCGAGTTCCTCTCAACATTTTGGAAATCCCGCTGAAACTTTGGACATTCTCGCGAAGGGTTCCCAATCCCCGACAAGACTGGTACCCTTTCAAGTCCAAATCGCTCGAACTCCGGGAGAGATTCTCAAAACCAAGGTTCACATGTTTCGAGTTCCTCTCAACATTTTGGAAATCTCGCTGAAACTTTGGACATTCTCGCGAAGGGTTCCAATCCCCGACAAGACTGGTACCCTTTCACGTTCAAATCTCTCAAACTCCGGGAGAGATTCTCAAAACCAAGGTTGACATGTTTCGAGTTCCTCTCAACATTTTGGAAATTACGCTGAAACTTTGGACATTCTGGCGAAGGTTCCCAATCCCCGACAAGACTGGTACCCTTTCACGTCCATCAAACTCCAGGAGAGATTCTCAAAACCAAGGTTGACATGT